>NW_028270159.1:79171606-79471606 GCF_037043375.1 Chiloscyllium plagiosum | reverse complement strand
CTCGAGCCTAAGCTTCTTTAGTAATTGAGTTCTGAAGCTGGCACCTCCGGCTCCTTGGCTACCCTTCATAGGGCTGATTCGGTTCGAATAGTGATATTTCCTGTGTCTGATCCGCAGGACATCCTGAAGGACTTTCAGACAGCGCCATCCTCCCTGTGACATGTACGTGCTGGATAACCTTCTATTGTGTCATGTGTCCTGGCTTTGCCAATATCACCGTTGTTTAACTCCCTACATCCTGTTGGTTGAACTGTGATTCCAGTCAGAATCACAAATGTGTAACAAAACACCTTAGCTGTGCTGGCTCTCTACAGAGATAAATGTGCTTCTCTTTTCGTAGCATTCTCTTGCCTTCTCCCTGTAACTCTACACATTTTTACTTTCAAGATGAACATTGAATTAGTTTTTCAACAACTCGATTGAAACTGCGTCTTTGTCAATGTCAGACCCTAACCATTCCCGATGTGAAAACATTTCTCATCATGTACATTTTTCTTCTTTTACTCATATCTTTAAAACTCTGCCGAATCATTCTCGATCCTTTCAGGCGTAGGGAGCATCCCCCTTCCTTATTTCATCTGTCTAACCCACTCATGTCTTGGAAAGGTTTAACAAGACCAGCTTTTGGCCTTCTGCTCTCCAAGGAGACCTGTCCTAACTTTCTAAATGACCTTTAGTGTTGACATTCCTCATATACCACACCATTCTCATCAACCTGTTCAGCGCTGTTTTCAATCATTTCACGTCCCCACTTCCTAAAGTTTCACACCCAGAACTGTGCGAATATCCAGATGGTGGATTTACTCAGAGTGGGACTCTGTGGGTGATCATCCTCTAACACTTGTTTCACTTTCACCACATGTGGTACTGTGCCATGCTCACTACAATGACTCTTCTGACCCAAAACGCAAAGGAATTTCAAAGTGTGCAACTTAATGATTTACATCCTTTTATCAAGCAGTTGATAGGAAGACCGGGCAAAAGTGAAGTCAAACAACCAAGGCTCGATGGCGATTTGAAGTCAGACATTCTCCCATGCCAGTATTAACACAAGCTACTAAGCGAAGATCATGCCCTAGACACTCTTACATTGTCAACACCAGACCAGCTGAGATTCGGTCAGGTCCAACTACATCCTAATTTGTCCTCAGATTTCTAAGCATCAAAGTGTTTTCAGAATGTCGCCTTCTCATTCCATCTCCTTGTTCGCGGGACAGTGCTATTTATCCCTTCCGTTTGCACTAAGTTGTCTCCATTGGCAGAGTATTCAGCTATTTCCCTCCACCGGGGAGGCAAGCGCGGACACACTCGAAACCTCGCTCTCATTGGTACAGCCAGTTCCCTCAAGTGCTGAGAATCAGCAAGTTTGATTGGGAGCTTCCTGCAAATATCATTTATCTGAGAAGCGATAAAGATGTTGAGCTTATGGGTAAGACACAAGTGTAGTCCGGACTCTCTACCCTCAGGTAAATTCATGTGAGGGCATTTTTGTGCAGCCCGTTTGCTGCTCAAAATCCATCTTCACACAGCAATCCAGCAGAAAGGCTTTTGGAACAGTAACATCGGCTTCTTTGCTGCAATCGGGCAGCAGTTAACATCTGAGCCCCAACTTTCCCAGATAAAGACATTCCAAGTGAAAGTCTCATTCACTGAGAGCTATCCCCACGCCCCTGACCTGCGGGTTGCAGACAGTTTAACGCAGAAGATAGGGTGAACACTGAGACTTGTTTCACCATCAGCCACTCTGTCCCAGAGACAGGAAGAGGGACAGCATCAAAGTGTAGCGTCACTCACGCGCCGACAGAAGCTGTTCAGCCCATCGAGTCCATAGCGACTCTCTGCCGCTTGTATATCCCTGTGGTTATTTATGTCCTAATAATGCGGAGCTGTCCCTGTATCGCAATTCTGACTCCAACAAATTGATCGAATTGTAATTCACACGTTTTCATATCACAGGAAGAACACTGCTGTGTGAAACGGCGTGGGGAATAACTGCAGGGCGTCATGCGCATAGAGCACTCTACAACTGATGTATCTCACCTTCATCAGTTTATTCCCAGCTCTGGCAAGAGATTTTGCGAATCAGATCAGAGCACACCGACAGAGAACAGGTAAAGAGCTTCCAGAACTTCACAAGTGTGTTTCCTCACTTGTGTAAATTTCCCGTGTGTATCAGTATGAAATATTCATTTCAGATACATTGAATGAAAGGGAAGCAGAAAGTAAAACAACAGTTAATGCGTAGAATGGAGATCTATTCTCGAGAAGAACTGAAGGGGGCAGTACACACACTGAAACATGGAATTGTCAACGAGTAGAGGATGTTTTCAATCCATTAATTTCATGGTCATGAGCCCAATACGCTCCCACTGGGCCGCTCTGTTAGCGCTGACCATAGCAGTTTCACACAGTCTTCAGCATTTCGTCTGGCGTGTGGCATGTACCTCACAAAATGATTTCAAAAGGTCTTCACTATTATTGTGTGACACTCTGTGGTGCAGATGTGTCCCGGCTGTGTCAATATAACCTGTGATTAACTTGCCACATTCTGTTGGTTTAACTGTGATTTCACTCAGAATCACAAAAAAATGTCACAGTGCAAAGTGAGGCTATGCAGCCCCCAAACAACAAGGAAATGTCTATGGCGGTCGATTGATTGTCTTTATTTGATTGATTGATTGTCACATGAACCTCAGTACAGTGAAAACTTTTGTTTGCGATTGGTAAAGGCAGATCATACTAATCATGGACATGCAGATCACAGCATAAGTAAAACAAAAAATTGGACAGATTTCAGGTTACTCCGCACAGGACGTGCACTCGGCAAAATCCACATTAACAGGATCAGCATCATTTGAAGTGAGGAAATCCATTTCTCAGTCTTGTAACGACCTCCAAGAAGTTGCTGTTGTGTGTCTTTAAGCTTCGGTGCCTTGATCTGAACTCGAGCTCATCAAAATTAAACATTCTGAGTCAAAAATAGAACCATATGCAAAACTCCAGTGCTCAAGTGTGACTTCTCACACGTACATCACCCACCCGAGGCGATATCACACCCAAGACCAACAAACCAGAACCACAACAGAAGCATGATCCATAAATCAGGTGAGTTTCCTTGTTTAAAAAATAGTGTTTTTCTGATGTTTCGGAAGGAAGGCCGCACTGAGTTTTAATAACAGCTCCTTGCCATTCTGACTTCCGGTTCCCCGGAGGCTGTGCTAGCCACTTTTTTTGCGAGCGGGCTCCCATCATTGGCAGCTGGACGAACTCATCTTCAATTAGCAATTAGTGTTATGGGAGATAAACATGAACGCGCTTTTCAGCCCACTATCAAACACGGGGTTGTGGAGCGCGGGAGGGGGTTAGAGGTAGTGGGAGTTATGGAAGTTCTGGAAAGCTGTACAAAAGAGAGATCGCGCATGCACAGGACTTAATATTCTCTAGGGAATCTTGTGCAAATAACGCCATCTGAGACAGATAGAAATGTGAAGAACTGCAGGGAAAGATAGAATCTCTCCCAGTCATGTGTCTGTGTCCTTCTCGAAATCACAGCGAGGGCTTTGCTGTCTGAATCAGCATGGGATGTTACTGCAGCGAGTCCTGACCCTCAGGCACGTTGTACCTGATCTGTATAAGTTTTATCACGTTACCGCCAGCTCAGAGAACAGATTTCAAAGCTCACATCATCTCAGAATGACACGGAACAGAAGAAAGCGATTCAGACCATCATCTTACCACCTGCTGGGGAGAAAACCGATGTGGGAGAGCAAACAGTCACGACCAGTGCATGTTCCCAGCATTTACAATCTTGGTCCGTGTGACAACAAAAGCAGGAACCAGGAACTGTTTATCTTGCTCCTTAAAATAGGCGTGAAAACTTGCAGAACATAGATACATCTACATGCTGTTAGTGAAATGATGAAAAGCATAGTACAGTTCAAAGAGTCTGGTCTAACCTCTGGGTTATGGGCTCAGCACGCTCCAACTGGGACCCTCTGCTCATCGGATTTGAACACAAACAAAGAAATAACTCAGTGACAAAATCTGTTGAATCGGATTCTGTGATAAATTGAAAGTGATGGAATGAAAAGCCCCTTGAGAGCGGGATGTAACATTATCTGTGTAGGGATCGTTTTCCAGACTCGACGAGAGTGCGCAGTGCTGTTCCATGGGTCAATAACACGACAGATAGATTGAATCAGCGACGAATGTTATTGTAGGGATCCCTGTCACTTAGACACACTGCACCTTTTGTACAATGTTGCAAAAGCACGGACGTTTTGTGTAGGGACAATTTCAAAATCGTTACTGAGGCAAAATGCACAAATGAGCAAAACAACAAAGCCACCACAGAATCTGGTGTTACGTGACGGGGTAAACCTCCTCTGCTAATGTAAACCAGCAAAACAGAAAGGATTCACAACGTGCTGTATTCTGTTAAAATTCCAGAGGCAAAGAACCAACCCAAAAATCACTACTTAAAGTTAAAAATAACAACTTTATTGTTTTTTATTGACAGAGAATAATCAACCTAAAACTCCTTTCTCTAAACCTTCTGCTCTGCAATACCTTCCCTCACTCTGATCCCAATAACTTTTACAAAAACGTTCAAATTTAAAAACCAGATAGTTGTCGAATGTTCTCTTTGTATCTTCCTCTGGAGATGTTTTCTCCAGGTCGGTGTTGATGCTTTTTTTCTGTGCAATCTATTTCTCCAGAGAGACGCCTCTTGGAGATTTTACTGCCATCCTACATCTGTTGGTCTTTTAACTGCCCTCTTTGCTGTTCTTTGTCGCTCTGGGTAACTGTTCCAAATGTCCGATATTTGTCCCACAAAACGTCGGACCGTTTCATTGGTTTTAACATTGTAAAAATACACAATTCAAACTTGATTGGGACATAATTTAAACAGATTGGCCGAAGTCAAATTTGATTTTTGTAGTCATGTAACACATTTCTTAGTTGTTTTCATCAAATGTGATGTTGTTGCCTTGTTCTGGACTCCTTGTGCTAGCCAGACATTTCAGCACCATTAAAAGTACGTTACACCCACAACTTCATAACACCGGCATTTGCCAAGACAGTTTATTTCTCTCAACATCGCTCTCTATCAATCTCATGTGCCTGAGATTTGAACAATCTCTGGTCAATGTTAATCAAAACTGCCCTATTCTCATAGCCTCAGATTTAACATGCCCCTTACTTATGTCTAACAATATTAATTTATTTCGCACTGTGTTAGTTCAGCACACGTTGAGAAGAAATAAAAATGAGAACAACAGTCACCTATGTGACTGCGATTTGACCCAATGTTGCTGCAGCCAACAGACTCTGCTTTAATTGAAATAGCCTTCATCTTTCCTGTACCAGTAATGAGATTGCATAGCATTGTGGTAAGTTTTCATGAGTTGAATTAGACCCAGCATCATTTCTCGGGGCGAAATTTACTGATGAAATACACGGGCGTTGGGGGGTTCAATTTGGTTAGGAAGGATATGGTCAGAGTTCCCTTGATACAAAATCGTTAGAGACGATGGAAATGAGATTTACTGGGAGGTATAGCCACGAGAAAAGAAAAGAAGGGATTTAATGGGATGGTGGAATAGATGAAGATTCACGCAACATAAATCAGGAATGACTGAGTTGTGTCCTAATGCAGGTTTTCCAGCGGATGTGAGGTTGGTAAGGGTAAATAAGAGGGAAATTACCTCGTTCAGGTGAGTGTATAACTAGAGGTTAGTGCTTTAAAACCAGCGAGGAACGACAACAATGTTTGCAGCAGGTACTTTTTTTCTGAGTTTTTGATATTGGAGATTACTTTTCAGACAGAGAAAAAAATTAGAAGATGATTCCAGCATATTTCAAAGGCCAATTGCAGACACACAAGGAGCGAATTTAACAGGGGCAGGGATTCTGGGCTGCCTGAATGGGGAGACAAAAGTGACACACTCACAAATTGTTTAGCGTTCATCTGAAAGAAATTGGATAATATCTGCAACTGAACATGTTAAGTGTAAGAAGAGCTGGTGGTGTTGAAAGGTGTAGCAGCTGATTCGACGTGAACTACTACAAATTGTTAATGTACTGAGCTGTTGTTTTAGCTTTGCATTAAATGGAAGCGGGTTAGCTCAGTCCGCTGGCTAACTGGTTTATGGTATAGAGTGAGACTAACAACGTGGGATTAATTGCCACACTCTCTCAGGTTGCCATAAGGATCATCATCTCCACCGCTCATGCGATCTGTAATGCAATTGTGACTCTAGTGAGTAGGAATGGACCTGTCAATGTCAAGCACAATTATCTTTGCCATCTGTTGCCTTGAACATTTGGTCACAATGACCAGGAACGGGACTGAGTCCATTTAATACTCACTGATCTCCTCCCGAAAAATCCAGGGACAAGATTCGTCCTTATTCGTGTTGGAACTCTCTGTTCTGCACAGAGCAAAACTATTTGTCATGACTTTACCAGATTCACTGACAACATTCAATCTACCGAAAGAGATAAATCTAATTCATTTCGAACGGTTTAATGAGCTGTGTGAGTTAGCAGCAAACCAGGATTATCTGAAACGAGTTTGACAGCCTTTCCAAGAATGTAATCCAGTGCAGTGTCAGAGATTTAAAAAAGGTCATCAAGCTAAAATATCGCCTCTGTTTCTCGATCCACAGATGGATAATTACCTGGCGAATATGTGCAGTTTTACGGTTAATAATTACTACCTTTTCCAAAGACAGAGCAATCCCACAAATCATAAACTGGAGTTTTAGAATAGATGCTACTTTATTCGACATTATTCTTCAACTACGCCTTAATCTGGTGCTCCAATTACTCCTGATCAACGTCAGTAAAACCAGCTTTAGATAAGGATTGAAATTACAACCGTGGCATTTTAACACACTGTTCAGTGCCAAGCGCTGATCGGTTGCTCCACTGGAGCCGCCGGCAGCAAGCCTACAAAGTGCCCTACTCGTACCTCTGGGACCTTCGACCCGCCTGTTCTACTTTTGCTGTGGTTTTGAAATTAAAGCTAAGGCAGAGGAGAAGCAACTCATATGGACCTGTGACTATTCGAGCATCAGCTTCAGGAAATGGGACATAGAAAACTGATGTACAAAGTAGACTTGATTGAAAACTGTTTTTCTGTGGGTCGCTGCGTTGTTTACAGGAAATGTTATATTTTCGCTGTCACAGGGCTTCTCATTCGGTCTGCATCAATTTGGCACATAACTCGATTCAACGACACTTTACTAACCTCCTTCCCCAAGTTCTTACAGACAACATGAAACATACTGCACTCATCATCAATCTTCACCATGGCTACATCCAAGGACATGTTGCACAGTTTTCAGGAATATTGAAGATATAAGAATATCATGCAAGAGTAAATTGATTTTCAGTTTAAATTGTAAAGTGATAAGAATCCACAGTGAGATAGATAATGCCCGAAATTCATGTTTATTCCCGTGGCCAGAACTCTAGCCAGGAAAAGGGAAAATCTGTCGCTGAATCCCCAATATCCACACGCTTGCTTGCTCCATGTGTCCAGTGGGAAGCCTGTGTGAAGGAGCATGTAGTCTGACAGAGCGCCTGGAAGAATCCTCCACTGTCTGATCTAAAGCTGCAACAGGAGCTGCGTATTCCAGCTGTGAGAGCGGTGGGATAAAGGGGAGGTCCTTGGTTTTCCGTGGTGTAGGTTCACAGTGTCCTCATCATGTTATTGTTTAAAACCCTCTGTCAGAAACAGCACAGACAGGGAGGAATAGGAGGGGGCCATTTCCCCCACCAGCACTACCCCGCCACTTGATATAATTATGGCTGACACAACAAGTCAAAGTCTTTTCCCAGCCCATCCACATCAACCTATCGCCCAAAGGGAAAAAGACACTGAATAAACCGAAAAGTTCTGTGCAACTGTGGGAGGGAAATGTGTTTAGAGGTAGTGAGCTTATGCAATGGGATTCTTGGCTGATCATGTTTCAAATGATACGATTCCATCAAAACTCACCACCAAGAAGGTGAGGAGTCTTCTCTGGTCAGTAGCAGGGACGAGAACTCCAGACGATGGGAAATGATGATGAGTCAGCAGAACAATCATTGATTCAGCTGAAATCTGAACTACACTCCGATTCTGGTGGGACTCAAACCCACAAACTTTGAATCGCAATCTTAACAATGCAGTAGAGGTCCAACACGTCTTTCATTGGGCTGCAGAGCTGCGCTAACCTCCATTTTACTGCACCCAAAGTTACGGTGTTCGAGTCTTTCATCAAACTTCGGTTTATCCTCGCCCTACTTTCCAGTACCCGGGCCTTATCCGTGCATGCTCTAGCTCCTCAAGTGTTCAGCTAAATACTCCTGAAGTGTTTTGATGACTCTAAGCTTTACCACACGTTCAAACAGTGAGTTCCAAACAAACAACACTCTCAGGATGTAAACATTCTTCCTAAATCTTCTCTGAACATTCTCTCTAGCTTTTCATCGATATCCCTGGTTATTAGCCCTTTCCATAAGAAGTTTATTACTGTCACACAGACCTAATCCCTTTCTGTGCACATTAATCAATTTCTCTCTCAGCTTTCTCCGCTCTCAGATAAAGAGGCCAAGACGAGCTCATCCATCTTTGCAGTGGCGTGAGTGTCGTGCTTTAAAAGCACAGCCGGTCAGGCAGCCTCCGAAGAGCAGGAGAATCGATGCTTCGGTCATAAGCCATTCATCAGAAATGAGGATTTTGAGTCGGTATTGAGGGAGAGGAATGGGGTTCGTGGTCAGGTGATGGGAAAGTGGATGAAGGTGAGGGAGAATGTGATAGTTCAGAAGGAGGATTGATGGACGGGCCCGGAGAGCAGAGCCTAGTTGGGACTGGGATAATGTGGGGGAAGGCGAAATGAGGAAGTTGTTAAAATACACATTTATCCCGAGTGTTTTCAGGGTCCTAAGTTGGAATACGAGACGTTCTTCCTCCAGGCATCGGCTAGTAATGGAATGGCGGTGACTTGTGCCCAAAACAACGATTCTCTTCTCCTCAGATGCTGTCTGACGTGCTGTGCTTTTGCAGCACTACACTCTAGACTCTGAGCTCCAGCACCTGCAGCCCTCACTTTCGCTTATCTTCGAAGAGGGAATGGCCTAGCTCAGGCACCACCTTGGTAAATCTACTCTGACCACGCTCCCGTGTAAACACACGTTTCCTTAAGGCTGGCAATCAGAACAGAACAAAATTATCCGAAGAAAAGCAGAAATACCTGAACAAAATCAGCAGGTTTATTGCAACTAGGAGAGATTTTCGAGCCAAACGATCCGCCTTTGGAACGAATGGTGTGTGTAGGTGGGGTAGGAACGTGAAAGAAGGTGGACAGGGTCTAAAATGATGGAACTCGATGTTGGGTATTGAAGATTGTACGGTCTGTCAGCAGGAAATGACGTGCCGCTCTTCCAACTCGCGCTGTGCTATGCGGGAGATCTGCAGCAGACCAAACTGAAATGGAGGCATGGGAACACAGTGGGCTGTTGCAGTGACAGGAACCTTCAAGCTCAGGGTCTTTGCTTGCAGACAGAACGTAGGTGTACACACGTTTGTCACCCACCCTGTTTTTCTCTCCCCAATCCAGACGAGAACACATTGTGAGCAGAAAATGCAGTTTGCCAAATTGAGTGATGTGCAGATAAATCACTGGAACCTTACAATGAGGAGGGACATCATAACCGTGCATCATTTCACCTTCTGAGATTTTGTGGAATGGTGCCATATGGGAAAGTGTTGGAGGTCAAGGAGGATTGCACGAGGATGTACAGGGAGAAATTGTCCTGCATTGTGCCAGTATTCAGTTGTATGGGCTAGTGGGGAAAGGGCAGTAGAATGCATATCTTCCTGAGTCTCCTGCTATAAGCAAATACCTAATTACGGAGCAAAATTACTTAATGATTTTCATGCCAACACCGACACTAGGTACAGCTGACAGAAGTCACGTGCTTACACTGTCACTGTCAGTCTGTCTCCCCGGGAGCAGTAGTACTCCCCCACGCTGATTCAGACAGCACAGTTCTTCCTGTGACATATCCCTTCGAGAATGGAAGGACAGCTATTAATAACCTGTACTTAGCACGGAGTATCTGTATTGCTCAATAAGAATCGCGCAACTATCCTAACTCCTTTTTAATGTCACTTGACCCATAGCCTTGTATGTCTTGGCATCACAAATTCAGATCTGAATATTTTGGAAAGTTATGTGGATTTTTGCCTCTTCGAGTCTTGTATACACTGTGTTCCAGATTTCAACCACCCACTGTCTGAAAACGTTTTTCCACGCATTCACTGTAATCTTTCCGCCTCTGACCTTAAATCGGTGCCCCCCCCCCCCCCCCCCGTGATCGAAAGCTCCATCAAAGTAAACATTTATTTCAATCTATGCTAGTCATATCTCTCAGTGCTTTGTACATCTTAATCATGCCGCCCCCCCCAATCTCCTCTGCTCTAAGAAAAACAACTCCAGCTTGTCCAATCTCTCTTCTTCAGCCCAGACAATATCCTGGCGAATCTCCCCTGCATCGTTTCCAGCGCTGTCACAACCCTGCTATAATGTGAATTGCATAACTACACACAACAGTCTCGCTAGAGCTGAATGAACAAGTAAAATAAATGATGCGAAAATCCATAGAAACTGGTGTTTTTGTGAATAAAGTTTCTTTTCCTCAATGCTGTCCTGTGCCCTTTTCCTGAGCCTGATATTTCAATAATCGTTGATCCATGTCAGTAAAAGCTGCGACATGAGGATTGATCTCACAACCGCGGTATCAAAATGGATCAATTGGTTTAAAGGTCTCGATGGTGAAACTTGGGCATGGTCACACAGCAACAGTGAGCGCAGCAGCACAGACTGAAGGAGGTGAATGTGAAAGTGATTGTAAGGGAAATGGGAGGGGGAACTTAAAGGAGTTAAGTGATTGCAGGAGGGAGGGAATTCTCCGAGAATGGGTGAGTCTCAATCCTGATATATGACTCGCAGAGATGTGAGAGAGAGAGGGGTTTGATGGGAAAAATCATAATCCCTGAGAATGCTTTCATGTAAAATCAACTAATTCCTTTCTGTGTTTATTCAGCATGAGTCACAAGGAGTAAAATGCAGTGGCTCGGATTCGAACGAGCTGACTGAGGCCACAATGCAGAATATTTTAACATTCAAACCATCACTGAGTCATGCAGAGACACGCGTTTAAAAACAGCAATAACTAGAGTGACAGAGGAGATGTTAGGAAGAGTAGCAGATGCACAACAGGAATATTAGGTGCGCAATAGCAGATATGTGGGAATTCAGAATTAGCTGAATCTTTAAATTCGATATTCCCAGACGCTGTGGTGGTTCCATCGAGGACTGCGTGTTGAAGACTGAGTTTGATAGATTTCTAGAAAACAAAAGGTTCAGGGGATAGGGCGGGATATTGGTGTAATTTATGTTTCAATAACAATGTGTTATTAACATTGTGTTAATAACAGTTTCTTCACCAACTTCCCCACACAAGGAAGCACCCATTGCTGCAGTCAGTCACATAACCCTAGTCCCTAGAACCGGAATCAGACAAACTTCGTGGTGCAGCCGCGAATACCAAACTGGAAGTGGGGGTGGAAATGAGCATGTGAAGCTATTCTGTGGCACCAGTGACATGATTGGTAAAGGCGCCTTCATGGAGTCATAGAGTCATAGAGATAGACAGTATGGAAGCAGACTATTTGGTCCATGCCGACCAGATATCCCAACCCAATCTAGTCCCACCTGTCACCCGGCCCATATCCCTTCAAACCCTTCCTATTCATATACCCATCCAAATGCCATTGAAATTTTGCAATTGTGCCAGCCTCCACCACTTCCTATGGCAGCTTATTCCATACATGCACCACCCTGTATGTGAAAAAGTTACCCCTGATGTCTCTTTTATATCTTTTCCTTCTCAATCTAAATCTATGCCCTCGCATTCTGGACTCGCGACCCCAGGGAAAAGACTTTGTCGACTTATCCAAGAGCGTGAAATGCTGAGGCTGGGAGTGCTTCTGGTCAATTGGCTCAGAAGAAGCGTGCTGGAGCTTCAAGTGAGAGGTCGATGTATTAAAAGCGTTCTAAGAGATTTTCCTTAACAAAGTAGTATTTTGTTACTTTGACAGTAAGAACTGCTTTTGCTCACATCGTCCCCACATCAGTCTCTTGCTCCAGTAAACACTCCAATCCAGCGTACATTGCTTCCATTCCACAAAGAAACGCGTCCTATTCTCGCCCCATCTGGGATAATCTGAATTGACAATGTCATTCTTTGAATGGAGAAATGCAGCAGGGAGTTGTTAGTGCAGCGGTGGTCTATTGGGCTAGTAATTTTTGGAGACTGGAACGTGGCTGCTGCTGTTCATTAAATTCGACGAATAAAATCTGGAAAATAAACCCAATCTCAGGAACAGAGACAACAACTTTATATTGCTGAAAACTTATTCATTAATGTCCCTTCGAAAGGGAAATCTGCCGACTGTCAACAGTCCTGTCAACATGTGACTCCAGACCCACAACAATGTGGTTCAGCCATGAATGCCCTCTGACTCAGTTCGAGGTGAATTAGAATGAACAATAAATGCTCTTCAGACCAATGATAGCCACATTCCGTGGGAGATTAAGGAAGAATAAAAATGCATGGACAACAGGCGAAGGGGGAATCGTGTTTGTGTGGACTCGAATTCAACTGATTATCAAACTAAATAGACACAAGGATACCCATAGCGCCAAGAAGTCAGGGCCATAGGGTGACGGCAGGAAGGGATTCAATTACGCGCTGAGGTGTAAACTCACTTACTCAGTCACAGTGCGCATAAGTCATTCACCACTCCCATATGTGAGAAGTGATCCCGCAGAAGACCAACTGGCAAAGTCACCAGCAAGTTTACAAATGACAGCAGAAGTTCGATTCTGCTGTTATTGCAGTCGTTAATCCCAACCAGCAATGAAACCTGTTCGCATGTGTGTTTCCAGTGGAGTTCCACTGTTTTCTGATGTAGATCAGTGATTTAGACTTAGTTGTAGGAGCCATGGTTTAGAACTTTGCTGATGATGCAATAATTGATTATGGTGAAGAATGCCAGGGACTGCAGGGATGCATCAATCAGGTAGAAAGGTAAAATGCTCAATAGATTTGAATCCAGATCAATGAAAGTTAATGAATTTTGGGAGAAGAAACAATAACAGTGAGTATTCTGTGTGGTGTAGACGGACAAAAAGATCATGGAGTGGGAATTCACGATCGCTAAAGTTCAATGGACAGGGGAATCATTTGGAAGAAAGTACGTTCTGCAGATTTTGGGAATCAGAATCAATATTAGAGTGGTGCTGAAGAAGCACAGCAGGTCAGGCAGCATCTGAGTTGCAGAAAAAAATGACGTATCGGTCAAAAGCCCTTCATCAGGAATAAAGCTGCGAGCCTCGAGGGTGCAGAGATAAACAGGAGGACTGGGTCTGGGAAGAATTTAGCTGAGAGTGCAATAGGTGGATAGAGATGGGGTTAAAGGTGATAGGTCAGAGGAGAGGGTGGAGCGGATAGGTGGGAAGTAAGATAGACAGATGGGACAGGTCAATAGGATGGTGCCAGTCTAGAAGGCTGGAACTCGGATAAGGTGGGCGTGGAGAGATAAGGAAGCTGGTGAAGACCATATTGATGCCCTGGGGTTGAACATCCCAAGGTGGACGATGAGGCGTCAGGTGTTGACGGAATGGCGGTGGAAGAGGCGCAGGAACTGCATGTCCATGGGAGAGTGGGGGGGGAGGGAGGGAGTTGATGCGTTTGGTTATGGGGAGTTGAGGTTGAATGTTGCAGGTGTACTGGAAATGTTCGCTGAAGTGCTCTGCGAGAAGGTGTCTGTTGGCCCCAATGTAGAGGAGACCAACCGATGCAATAAATGACATGTGTGGCAGTGCAGATTCACATTTGATGGATGTGGAAGGGTTTATTGGAGCCTTGGAAGGATGTGATGGGGAAGATGTGGGTGCAGGTTTTGCAATTCCTGTGGTGGCAAGGGAAGGTGCCGGGAGGGGAGGGTGGGTCATTGGAGGGCGTGGACTTGACTAGGTAGTCGTGCAGGAAACAGTCTTAGTGAAAAGTGGGTAGGGGTGGCGAGGGAAATATATCCCTCAAGTTCAGTGTTACTGACACCTTTTACAAACTCACTGACTCCCACAGCTGTCTGGATTATACCTCCTCCCACCCCGTCTCTTGCACAAATGTGATCCTATATTCCCAATTCTTCCACCTCCATCGCATCTGCTCCCAAAGGAGAATCACAGCGTTTCAGGCAGCATCCGAGGAGCAGTAAAATCGACGTTTTGGGCTAAAGCCCTTCGTCAGGAATACAGTCAGAGAGCCTGAAGGCTGGAGAGATAAATGAGAGGAGGTTTGGGGTGGGGAGAAAGTAGCATAGAGTACAATAGGTGAGTGGGAGAGGTGATGAAGGTGATGGGTCAGCGAGGAAGGTGGAGTGGATCGGTGGAAAGGAAGATAGGCAGGTAAGACAAGTCATGGGGACATTGCTGAGCTGGAAGTTTGGAGCTGGGGTGAGGTGGGGGAACGGTAAATGAATAAACTGGTCAAGTCTACATTGATGCCCTGGGGTTGCAGTGTTCTGAGCAGAAGATGAGGTGTTCTTCCTCCAGGCGTCGGTTGTGAGGGAGTGGCGGTGTAGGAAGCCGAGGAGCTCCATGCCCTCAGCTCAGTTAGAAGGTGAGTTGAACTGTTGGGCCACTGGGCAGTGTGGTTGCTTGGTGCGTGTGGCCCAGAGATGTTCCATAAAGCGCTCTGCTAGGAGGCGTCCTGTCTCCCTAATGTAGAGTAGACCGCATCAGGAGCAACGGATACAATAAATTATATTGGTGGATGTGCAGGTAAAACTTTGATGCCTGTGGATGGCTCCTTTGGGGCCATGGATGGAGGCGAGGGAGAAGGTGTGGACGCAGATTTTGCAATTATTGCGGTGGCAGGGGAAGGTGCCAGGACGGGAGGATGGGTTGTTGGGGGGCGTGGACCTGACCAGATAGTCACGGAGGGAACGGTCTTTGTGGAAGGTGAAATGGGATAGGGAGGGAAATATATCCCTGGTGGTGGGGTCTGTTGGAGGTGGTGGAAATGTCGGCGGATGATTTTGTTTCTGCGAAGGTTGGTAGGGTAGAAGGTGAGCACCTTGTTATTGTTGGAGGGGTTGAGTCTGAGGGCGGAGGTTCAGGATGTGGACAAGATGCATTGGAGGGCATCTTGAACCACATGCGAAGGGAAATTGCGGTCTCTAAAGAAGGAGACCATCTGGTGTGTTCTGTATTCTATGCTACTTTCTCTCCACCCCCACCCTACTCTCATTTATCTCTCCACCCTTCAGGTTCTCTGCCTGTATTCCTGATGAAGGGCGTTTGCCCGAAACTTCGATTTTTCTGCTCCTCGGATTCTGCTTGAACTGTTGTGCTTTTCCAGCACCGCTCTAATCTAAACTCTGCTTTCCAGCATCTGCAATCATCGTTTTTACGCTCTGCTCCCAAAGGACAAGTTCCACCACAGAACAAACCAGATGGCCTCCTTCTTTAAAGACCGGAACTTCGCAATCTATGTGGTTGAAGATGCCCTCCAACGCACCTCATCCATGTTCCGTACTCCACCCATGAACCCCAAACCTCCAACCACAACAAGACAGAACCCCCAGGTCCTCATCTTCTATCCCACCAACCTCTGCATAAATCACATCATCCGCTGACAGTTTCGCCAACTCAAAACGGATCCCATCACCAGGGATAGGTTCTCCTCCCCAGCCCTATCCACTTTCCACCAAGACCATTCGCTCTGTGACTACCTAGTCAAGTCCACGCCCTCCAATGTCCAACCCTTCCCTCCCAGCACCTTCCTCTGCCACCGCAGGAATTGCAAAACCTGCGCCCACATCTACCCTTTCATCTCTGTCCAAGGCTCGAATGGAGGCTTACAAATCCATCAAAGTTTCACCTGCACTTCCACACATGTCATTTCTTGTGTCCGTTGCTCCCGATGCGGTCTACTCTAAATTGGGGAGACCGGATGTCTTCTCATAGAGCACTTCAGAGAATATCGCCAGGACACCCACAAGAATCAATCCCAGTGCCCTCATGGCCAAACATTTCAACTCCCCCTCCCACTCTCCCGAGCACATGCAGATCTTGGGCCTCCTCCATTGGGCCTCCTCATCTTCCGCCTCGGGACCCTTCAAACCCAGGGCATCATTGGGACTTCACCAGTTTCCTCATTTCCCCTCCCCCTACCTTACCCCAATTCCAAACTTCCAGCTCATCACCGTCCTCCTGACCTGTCACACCTGTGCATCTTCATTCCCACCTTTTCACTACACCTCTTCCCTGAAATATCATGTTCACCCTCCACCTCTATCCACTTACTGCACTCGCAGCTACCTTCTCCCCAGCCCCGCCCCACTCCCATTTATCTCTCCAACCAATATGCTCCCAGTCCCATTCCTGATGAAGGGCTTTTCCCTGTAATGTTCATTTTTCATGCTCATCAGATGCTGCCGGACCTGCTGTGCTTCTCCAACACCACTCTAATCTTGAGGGGAATCAGTTGATTGGGAGCGTTTTCGGATATTTTCTATTGTTGACCACTTTAGCAGCTACCAGTTTAGGGAACAGCTAAAGGACTGAGCACAAGTCAAGTCACCACATAAACATTTTTTTTTAATTGTAAGATAAAACATGGAAAGCAGAAGTATGCAAATTTGCCCATCAATACTGTTTCACCAATGAGTTTATCACTGATTCCTTTCCAGATCAGAGTGCGATGGGCCTTGGAGGGGAACTTGAAAATGCTGGTGTTTCGTTGCAACCTCCGATCTTGTCCTTTTGGTCAGTACAGCTATTGAGCTTTGAAGGTTCTGTCAAATATGCCCACATGAATTACTCCAGTGCATCCTTTAGTTGGTGCACTCTGTTGCAAGTGTGCCTAAGCGGTGAAGAGAATGAATATTGCAGGTATTGACGAGGGTACAATCAAGTGACTGCATTGCCGTGGACCGTGTCCAGTTCCTTCAGTGTTACTGAAGTTACACCTATCGAGGCAAATGGAGAGAGTTATGTTCCACGTCTCATTTGTGCCTTGCAAACGATTTAAGATTCACGGAGACACAAGCTGAGTTTATAATCAAAAAATGACTACCAAAGGACATGTTTTTGTTGGCAAATTGTTTACATAGCCAGTTTCTATCTGTTTATTTTTCTAAATACTAGCTCTGTGGACTATTACATTGGATAATTTGGTTACAGTAAAGCCATTGAATGTCAGTGGGATATGATTAGATCCTCATTTGTCAGAGTTATCATTATTCTATTTCGTCCTTGTGTGGACCAATCTGATTCCAGTCGCTGTCTGATTTCAAGTTTCAATTCCCGTCTGTGCTTGAAATTTCAATGGTTTCTTTGCATAAATGTCTCCACGTGCCTTAATAATATGTAAGGACGCTGCAGGGGACAGCAGAGATTAATGAACATGTTGTCAACACAGGAGAAAATGGAGCTTTGTGGGATGATTGGTTAGGCTGGGATTATTCTCCTTGAAACAAAGGACGCTGAGTGCAGCTCTATAATCACGTAATAACATTTATACACGTTCAATATTCATGGGAACTTGACAGGGTAGTTACTGGCATGTGGTTTACTCTGGTATGAGGGGAGCACCAGAGGACATAAACTCAGAATTAGGTATTGCCAAATTAATTCAGAAATGGGGAGTAATTTCTTTGCTCAGGGGCCAGTGAATACGTGGAACCCCTTACCAAAACTGTTGTTGAGGCTGAGTTGCTGTGTATTTTCAAACTGTGCCAGACAGATATTTAACGAGAAAGACGATGAAGCTTTGTCGAGGCAATGCAGGAGAATGGAGTTGAGGATTATCAGATCAGCCATGAGTTCATTGAATGGTGGAGTTGACTCGATGGGCTGAATGGCCTACTTCCAATCTTACATCATTTGGTCTAACTCCTTACTTTATCGATAAATTTAGAATTTTGAGGGGATGGGATGAAGTGATAGAAAATGTTTCCAAACTGATCAGACAGATTAGGAACTAGGCTCATAACCTCATGAACAAGAAATGTGCTGTGGCCTGGAGACAACAAATGGCACTGGGCACACCGCAGATGGGTATGTGCAGAAGTTGTATTTGCTAAAGAAAATTGGTGGATCTAATATTGTTGCCAAATTGGCGTCATGCTGGATGATGGATCGCGGTATGATTCACACAGCAAAAGGTTGTGAAAGAATGAAAGTTTCGTTTCATTGGAAAAGTTTTCTGTGGTTCCAATTCCAATTGACTGTTTGAAATACTGATCAGAAAGTTGTGTGGAATGTTACATTAAAATTCACAATCCCACTGGATAAACTATTGCACCCAATCTCTCCATATTTGTTTCACTTTCATTCGAAGTAAATTTATAGAAAGTCAAGATGGAATGAAAGGAGGAAAGAAACGTTTGCACTCCTTTTCATTATCCCAATTTAACTTACAACAGAATCAAATTGCTTTATTTCGACTTTGATGAGGTATCAATTTATCACAAATCTCCAATGCAATGAAGGACAAGAGCAAGATTCTCCATCCAGTGTATCCTAAAGATGCGAGGTACAAAGGGAAACCACAGGTATGTTTGATATAAGTAACAGCCAGAGTAGGATTCAAATCCACACATGCACAGTGAAAGAGCAACCTGATGCGTTAAACTCTGGGCCACTTAAGTCCATGGAAAAGGGGCTCACATATAACCACATCAAGATTACATATGGTGCACCTCGGGGAGAAGAAATTCCCTGAGCAGAATCGAATTCACACCATTATGTTTCTTCTTTCAGCGGAATAATAATATCAGCAAAATCCAAGGAATTGACCTCGTCCTTGGAAGGAATACCCTGTCCTTGATTTATTCCGAGTCGGTACTGTCTCAGAATGAACCAGCAAACATGTAATTCCCGTCACATTCATACACTTAGTCTTGACGCATAATTTCTTCAGACAGTTTCTCTCTCACGTGAAGAAGTATATACGGAGAGAGAAGTGAAGGTGATGTTTTAGATCGATGGACTTTCTCAAATGGATGAACCTGAAGTGGGTAAAATTCCCGGAAATGCGGTGTTGTTCGTTTCATATTATTAATTTTGCTGCAACTTCACTTTGTTCATTGGAATGATCGGAAGTGAATTGCATTTACATGATTGAAATGTTTAATGTTGTATTGAATTTTGCTCCGAATTCATTCCAGCTTAAAGAAAATATTGATGAGAAAACAGAAGGCTAAATTACAAAACAAGATGCCAGTTTTGATGCTCAGTTACGTTGGCAGATTTCAGTGGGTATCAAATGAACCCAACATCATGGCGATTGTCGTCCCACCTTTAAACCATGGGATTAAAGCACGAAATCGATCTCTAAGAAACGGGTCACTTCCTATTCATTATGGAATTTCTTTCCTTGATAATATACAAAATCTGCTCAGTTCCATTTGTAATGCTGCATGTGAAATATTAATAGAAATCTTTCAAAACTCTGAAGTATTTTTTTTTGCTGAATCTTATTCAGCTGCATACGTTTGCGATATTTCTTTATATCTGAAGTCGTCCAAATTAGACATTGTTTCCTCGCACCTTCCACCCCCACATCCCACTTTTACACTTTTACCGAGCCACAGGTTGTCTCTCTCCTGGAAAAACTCACTGCTTGTGTGTCTCTAAATGTGCCTTTCCAAATATTTTGGAAACGGATTCTCTGAGTGACATAAATTCTGCTCCCATCATTTCTTTGTCCTACATCGATGGTTTTGAAAGCCTGACGTTCAGAAATATACGAACTTGAAATAGTGAATTTACCACCTATTTACTCTCTCCAAACCTCACATACCCTGGAAAACTTGCATTCGGTTTTCCTTGGTTCAGATTCAAGTTTTCCAAAACACAAATAACTAAAATGCCATCCGCACTAAACGCCGTCAGCATCATCTCTAATGCCTTAGCTCCCCAGTAAAAGCTGGCAGTGTCCTCTCTGATAGAATCACAGATTCTCTACAAGGCAGAAAGTCCAATTCAGCCAATCGAGTCTGTCGGGACACTCTGAACAGCATCTCAACCAGACCTAGCTCCCCTCTCTATTACTGCAGGCCTCTGGCTTGTAATTTTAAATAAACCTGCTGCAATAAAACCTGGCATCGTGTGACTGCTGACCTTATCACTGCGTTACCCATGGCTAATTCACTTAACTTACTGAATTCACTCCCCCTGGACACATCGGCGCAATGTAGCATTGCCAATCCACCTAACCTATAGACTTAACAGCAGTGCGACCCACTGAGCAAATGTACCATCACATTGAACACTAGCTGTATCATGTGTAATGGCTTTACACACTGGTAAGTCCGCCTAGTGAAAGCAAGCGGCCCCCGTCAACCCGAATTCAATGCATTCAAACGCGGTTCTACGCTGTACATCCTCATTAGTGCTGCCGGAAATGTTTTTGCACTCGGATCTGAGTGAGTTTACTCTTTTTTCTTACTCAGATTCCTGCTTTAAGTAAACATATCAATCAGGAACAACTCTATATAATGGTTTTCATTGCAACACAAACACAATGTGCAGTTTACAGAAATTACGTGCTTGCACTTTCACTGACGCTCTCTGCCCCAGGGGCTGCAGTCCTTCCCCAGCTGATTTAGACAGCACTGTCCTTCCTGTGACATATCCAATCGAGAATGGAAGGCCAGGCATTAATAACCTTCACTGGGGAACAGAGCTACAGGTTTAAAACTTTCACGGTGCCCCCAGCGGAGAATTGAGCCCTGTGACAGGAGGGAACACTAACCACGATACTGTGGAGGACAAAAACATCGAAGGAAGCCCTTTAGCCTGTTGTGGCTGCACTTGTCCAACACAACTGCTTAACGACCTGAATCAAGTTTTTCATTGTTTAGCCTATAGTCTTATATGTTTTGGCATCACAAATTAACATCTCAATTTTTTCAGGTCGGAAGGGTCTCCACCTCTCTGACTCTTTCCGCACATCTACCCAAAACCTTCTGCCTTTTCCCGAAATCTCTTGGCCCCAGTGTTCGATCCCTCCATCAATAACAAACGTTTTTTTCAGTCTATATTATCCATATCCCTCATTATTTTGTACATCTCAGTCATATCTTCTCCAATCTCTTCTGCTCAGCGACAAACAACCCCAGTCTGTCCAATCTCTCGACATAACTGAAACTCTTCAGCCCAGACAATATCCCATTGAATCTCTCCTGCAACGTTCCCAGTGCGATCACATCATTGCTATACTGTGAATTGCAGAACTGCACACAGTAATCTAGCTAGAGCCGAATTAACTTTTTGTTTCTATTCTGTTACAGTATGAGGGCGTCGCTGGCTCGGCAGGATTGATTGTGATCCCTAATTGCACAGCGGGCAGTTGACACTCAACCGTATTGCAGTGAGTCTGGAGTCACATTGAGGCCCGACCAGGTAGGAATGGCAGGTTCCTTCCTCAAAGGACGTTAGTGAACCCGATGGTTTTGTTTTTTCAACAGTTGACCATGGATGTACAGGTGTTATTAGATTCGTAATTCCAGATATTTATTGAATCTCAATTCTAACACCTGGCATGGTTGGAGTCAAACGCGGGTCCCTGGTTCGTTTGCTTATTGTCTGAATTAACAGTCCAGTGGTAATAGTGCTCAGCCATTGCAGAAAACCCGTGAAACTAATCTTTCTCAATGAAGTCACTTTTCCTCGATATTGTCCTGTGTCATTTTCCTGAGCTTGACTCCCAATAATCGCAAGTCCATATCAGTAAAAGCTGCTACCTGAGGATTGGCCTTACAACAGCGGTAAGCAAATGAAGCAACTGGTCTGCAGGTCCCTATGGTGGGGTTGGGCACATTCACCCAGCAACAGTGACCGCAACAGCACAGAGTGAAGATTATCAATGTGAGAGTCAGTGTAAGATTCTGCAGTGCCTTAATGAAATAGGAAATGACTCCACAACCACATGATGAAAGAGCAGCGCTCCCAAAACTAGTGCCCAGTTAAACCTGTTACACTCAAACCTGCTGTTGTGTGATTTTTAACTTTGTACACCATAGTCGAAAACTGGCATCTCTAAATTAATGAAATGGGGGTGTGAGACGGAAAGTTCGGTTAATGATCGAAGGAGGGAGAGAAATCTCTGAGAACGTGTGGATTTGAATTCTGACATATGAAACACAGGGATGTAAGCGAGCAGAATTTGAAGGGAAAAGATAATCACCTTTGGAGAAAATTACCATGTGAAAACCACTGATTCCTTTGTGTTTCGCAAAAACTGGGGCAGATAGAGCAATTAGTGCCGTGACTCGGATTCGAACCGAAGTTGCTGCGGCCACAACGCAGAGTAAGGACCACTATACGATCACGGCACTGCACAGACGCGCACGCTGGCACTGCGCAATAAGTACTGTATCATAGGAAATGTTAGGCAGCGCCACAAATGAACAATATCAGTGCTAAGCGAACAGTGGCAGATACGTGGGAACTCAGAATGGGCTGACTGTTTAATATCGGTTCCCCCAGTGGCTGTGGTGATTCCATTATTTATATACTGTAGGCTGAGATAAACAGATTTCTCGAAAACATCAAAAACTCCGGGGACAGTACAGGTGTTGTTCAAATGTATGCTTCAATAGTAATGCAGTTTAACATCGGCTACTTCACCAGTTTCCCCACACAAGGCAGTAACCACTGCTGCCACATCGTCCCAATTCCCAGCCCCAGAATCTGAGGAATGGAGTAGCGCAGTCGCGAAGATCCAACTGGAAGTCGGGATGGGAATGAGGTCGCACAGATACTCGAAAACTCCAGTGACACAACCGGTGAATGCAGGGCATTTCTATGACAGTTTAGAGGCGCAAGCAATTGCGAGGTTGGGAGTGCTTCTGGTCAAAGGCGGGGCAGAAGGGTAATTTTTTGCCGTTTATTGCAATCTACAGTGCATCTTGCTGAGACAGCTGAGTGCCACAACTGGAGCGAGGGCGGCTGGTTTGAAGTTTGAACTTGCTTCACTATCACCAATTTGCCTGGAATGAATTGCTCTCACCATTTTCATTTCCAATTGTTTAATATCTCCCTGCAGTCTGCGGCTTTCTTCCTCATGGTTAATTGCATGACTAACTGTTGTATGATCTGCACACTGCTAAATCACGGCCACTACAAGTGAATATGAATCATTGATCTATATGAGAAAACAGTGGAACTCACTGCAGGCATGCTTTGTCGGTTTGCAGGCGACGCCAGAATTGTAGACAGTGAGGAAGATTATCTAAGTTTCAAAAGGATCTTAATCCAATGAGTCGTTGGACTGAAAAATGTAACATGGAGTTCAATCTGGATAAATGGAAGGTATTGCATTTTGGTACAACAACAAGAGTAGGGCTTTGCGTAGTGTTGGAGAACACAGAAGCTCGGGGTGCAGGTGCATAATTCCTTGTAGTTTGCATCACCTACAGACAAGATGGTTCTAAGGCATTTAACATACTTCCATACTTAACATACTTAACATACAAGGCAGTGTTGTGTGATTTTTAACTTTGTACACCATAGTCCAACACCGGCATCGCTAAATTAATGAAATGGGGGTGTGGGACGGAACGTTCAGTTAGTGATCGAAGGAGGGAGAGAAATTTCTGAGAACGGGTGGATTTGAATTCTGACATATGAAACACAGGGATGTGAGCAAGCAGAATTTGAAGGGAAAAGATCATCACATTGGAGAAAATTACCATGTTAAAGCAACTGATTCCTTTGTGTTTCACAAAAACTGGGACACTTAGAGCGATTAGTGCCGTGACTCGGATTCGAACCGAGGTTTCTGCGGCCACAACGCAGAGAACTAATACGATCACGGCGTCCCACAGAGGCGCATCAGCAGCATGCAATAAGTACTGTATCACAGGAAATGTTAGGCAGCGCACCAAATGCACAATATCAGTGATGAGCGAACAGTGGCAGATACGTGGGAACTCAGAATGGGCTGACCGTTTAATATCGGTTCCCCCAGTGGCTGTGGTGATTCCATTATTTGTATACTGTAGGCTGAGATAAATAGATTTCTCGAAAACATCAAAAACTCCGGGGACAGTGCAGGTGTTGTTGAAATGTATGCTTCAATAGTAATGCAGTTTAACATCGGCTACTTCACCAGTTTCCCCACACAAGGCAGTAACCACTGCTGCCACATAGTCCCAATTCCCAGCCCCAGAATCTGAGGAATGGAGTGGCACAGTCGCGAAGATCCACCTGGAAGTCGGGATGGGAATGAGGTCGCACAGATACTCGAAAACTCCAGTGACACAACCGGAGAATGCAGGGCATTTCTATGACGGTTTCGAGGCGCAAGTAATTCCGAGGTTGGGAGTGCTCCTGGCCAAAGGCGGGAGACAAGGGAAAATTTGTTGCCGTTTATAGCAATCTACAGAGCAGCTTGCTGAGACAGCTGTGTGCCACAACTGGAGCGTGAACGGCTGGTTTGAAGTTTGAACTTGCTTCACTATCACCAACTTGCCTGGAATGAATTTCCTTCACCATTTTCATTTCCAATTGTTTAATTTCTCCCTGCAGTCTGCGGCTTTCTTCCTCATGGTTAATTGCATGACTAACTGTTGTATGATCTGCACACTGCTAAATCTCGGCCACTCCAAGTAAATATGAATCATTGATCTATATGAGAAAACAGTGGAACTCACTGCAGGCATGCTTTGTCGGTTTGCAGGCGACGCCAGAATTGTAGATAGTGAGGAAGATTATCGAAGTTTCAAAAGGATCTTCATCCAATGAGTCGTTGGACTGAAAAATGTAACATGGAGTTCAATCTGGATAAATGGAAGGTATTGCATTTTGGTACAACAACAAGTTGCGTCGTGTTGGAGAACACGGAGGCTCGGGGTGCAGGTGCATAATTCCTTGTAGTTTTCATCACCTACAGATAAGGTGGTTCAAAGGCATTTAACATACTTCCCTTCATTGTTCAGTCCTTCGTGTATAGGAGTCTGGACGTTATGTTGAAGCTTTGCAGGACATTGATGAGGCCTCTTCTTGAATATTATGTCCAGTTCCGGTCGCCCAGTTGTAGGAATGATATTATTCAGCTGGAGCAGGTTCAAAAAAGTATGCACGCATGTTGCTGTGTGTGGAAGGTTTGAGTTATAATGAAAGGCTGGATAGGCTGAGACTATTTTCAGCTTCGAGATCTGGGTGCTGGAAAACCACAACAGGTAAGGCAACATCCCAGGAGCAGGAGAATAATTTTTTTTGCGCAAGTGTTCTTCATCAGGCTCTTCCCCGAAATGTCGATTCTCCCGCTCCTCAAATGCTGCATGACCTGTTGTGCATCCCAGCACAAAACTCTGGATTCTGATCTCTCATCTCAGTTCTCACTGTCCCGAAGTTGAGACTGTTTTCACTCTAGGTTAGGGGTTTGAACGGCGACCTGACAGAATTTGGGAGAAGATTTGTAGCTCAGATGCTCGTTGTTGTGGTTCTGTTTGCCGAGCTGGAAATTTTTGTTGCAAATGTTTCGTCCCCTGTCTAGGTGACATCCTCAGTGCTTGGGAGCCCCCTGTGAAGCGCTTCTGTGGTGTTTCCTCCGGCATTTATAGAGGCCTGTCCGAGCCGCTTCCGGTTGTCAGTCCGGCACACTGCAGCACACCAGAACTGCAAAAAGAGGAAGAGGAACACATGTACAAGGTATTCGCCAAAAACGGATATCCTCGCAATTTCATCAACAGATGCCTAAGGGAAAGACAACGGAACGAGGACATGCCGCAACCCAAAAGATTAGCCACACTACCATACATCAGGAGCATTTCAGAACTGACAGCCAGACTACTGCGACCACTAGGACTTATAACAGCACACAAACCAACAGCCACCCTCAGACAACAACTCACCAGAACGAAGGACCCGATACCCAGCATGAGCAAAACTAATGTAGTGTACAAAATCCCATGCAAGGACTGCACAAAACACTATATAGGACAAACAGGAAGACAGCTAACGATCCGCATCCATGAACATCAACGAGCCACGAAACGCCACGACCAGCTATCCTTAGTAGCCACACACGCAGACGACAAGCAACATGAATTCGACTGGGACAACACTACCATTATAGGGCAAGCCAAAAAAGAACAGCCAGGGAATTCCTAGAAGCATGGCACTCATCCACAAACTCCATCAACAAACACATCGACCTGGACCCAATATACAGGCCACTACAGCGGACAGCTGAAACTGACAACCGGAAGCGGCAGGGACAGGCCACTTAAATGCCGGAGGAAACACCACAGAAGCGCTTCACAGGAGGCTCCCAAGCACTGAGGATGTCACCTAGACAGGGGACGAAACGTTTGCAACAAACATTTCCAGCTCGGCGAACAGAACCACAACAACCTGACAGAAGTTTATGAATTATTGAGAGGCAAGTTAGAGTTAACGATAGCTGCCTTTTCTCGGGATGGGGATTTCAAGGTGAGAGGGCATATGTTTAAGATGAAAAGACAGAGGTTTTTTTAAAAAAGTCATGTGAGGCTTTTTTTTAAGGAAGGTGTTTTACGTGTGCAATTAACTTGCTGAGGAAGTGATGGATGAGGGTATGTTTGCAACATTTAATGGACAATTGATTCCAAATATGAATGGGAAAGTGGGATTTTTAAAATAAATTTATTCATGCCTAGTACATCAGTTATTTCCCAGAGGACATTTAAGAGTCAACCGCGGTATTATACATCTGGAGTCTCCTGTGGGAAAGAGCAGTTGAATATGACAATTTGCTTCCCGAACTGGCATGAGTGAATCAGATGGGATTTTCCATACAACTGATTTAGGTCATCACGAGATTCTTCAATTCCAGGTGCTTATTGAATTCAAACTCCACCATCTGTCATGCCAGGACCTTAACTCTTTGTCCTCAAAATATTACCTGTTTTTTTGGATTAACAACACAGTAATAAAACTACAAGGGCATTATAACCGCTCAACGGGTACAGGAGGAGGCAGATGGGAGTAGATTAGTTTGGCAGTATGTTCAGCATGGATTGGTTGCACTGACGGGCCTGTATGCCTTCATGCTGTATGACTCTATGATTGACGCTATGGAGCAAATATCTGGTTGGGATTAACAGCAGCACTGACAGCATAATCGAACACCTGATGGGATATATAATCCTGCTGGAGTCTGGGAGGTTGTTTTGATCAGTCATCCCTTCCCACACACGGGACTGGTGAACGGCCTCTCCCCAGTGTTACTGATTAAATGAGTTTCCATTTCTGTGGTTAATTGAATCCCTTCCAGCAGTTCCCACATTGCCCTGCTTTCTCTGCGGTATCAGTGTCCTTTTTTCTACACAGGGTGAACGATCCTTTCACATTGTGTCCACACAGGTACAAATCCCGTTTTCCATGTTGTTAATGTGTTTTCATTCTTCCTTATTCACCCACAGGGTGTGAGTATCACTGGTCAGGACAACACTTATTTTTCGCCCCTCGTTCGTTGCTGTCTGGCTACACCACAAACCTGGGTGCAATCCCAGCCTCCGGTGTCTGTCTGTGGGCAGTCTGCACATTCTCTGTGTGTTTGCGTTTTTATTTCTCCCTCTGACCAAAGGTGTGCCTGTTACAGCGATCAACAATGGGAAATGCAGGCTTATGGGGCAGGGAATACCCTGGGGTCTGGTGGGATGCGCTTCCGATGTACCCTGTGAACTGGAAGGGCCGACAAGCCTGCTTTCCCACATGATGGGGATTCCTGAATTAAGGGTCAGCTCATGTTTTTTTTTCTGGTCCTGGAGTCTCTCGTAGGCCGGACTGGGTGAAGATGGTTGAATCCACTGCATAAGGGACATGAATGAATGAGATTGCAGGAAATTTAAATCATGATCTCTGTTCCTGAGGTCAGGCTTGCATTTCAGGTTTTATTCGTCGAACGTAAACATCACCTTTTCCGTGTTCCAGTCGCCAAGGATGACTAGTTTAAAATATCACCCCAACACCACCTTCTCCAGGTTGAAACCTTGACTGTGTGGAAGAAACTGATACTGAGCAGATGCGAGCAAATGTAGCTGCCACTGCCAGTATCGGAAACACAGATCCAAATAGCAAAAACATCTTTTAAACCCACCACTGCAAAGTTAAGGACTCATCACGCTCCACTTGTGCCACTCAGCTGTCTTAGAAAGATGCACCGGAAATCGCTATGGTAGTATAAACGGGGACAACCATTCCCTTGAGCAGGAGCACACTTAACCGAGGAATTTCTTGCGCCTCTGTACCATCACAGAAGGACAAGGCGCTCACCTATTGCATCACTGGAGCCAGAGAGTCACTCTGCGCACTCATTCCCATCCCCATTTCCAGTTGGATCTGGGCGGCTGTGCCGATGTTAAGCTAAAATGCTATTGAAGCAAACATTTCAACAATATCCTGTACGGTCTCCTGAGTCTTTGATGTTTTGTCGAAATCGATCAATCTCAGTTTTCATCATTCTCATTCAAGGGATCTCCACAGCCTCTGAGGACATCGAACTGAAAAATTCAGCTCATTCTCAGTTCCCACATGTCTGTCACTGTTCGCTGAGTACTGATACTGTATATTTGCTGTTCTTCCGAACATTTCCTCTGCTAGTATACTTATTGCTGCTTGCAAGCATCCTGTTCTGTGTTTACTGTGATCGTGGTTGTCGGTATTTTGCATTGTGACCACAGCAACCTCGATTTGAAACCAAATCACGGCACTAAGTGTTCTCTCCGTTGTCCTTTTTGTGACACATGCTAAGATATTAATTGTTTTACCTTCAAATTCCGCTCTCTTACATCTCTGCGTTTCATATATCAGGATTCAAACATACCCGTCGTCGGAGATTTCTCTCCTTCCCACGATCATTAAACCTCCTTTCCGTCCCTCCTCCCATTTCTCTGGGGCAATGCACAATCTATCACTCTCTTTCACATTCATACTGTTCTGTCTGTGCTGCTGCTGCGGTCACTGTTGTTGGGTGAACGTGCCCCAGTACCACCATCGGGACCTTCAAACAAATCGATCCATTTGGATACCGGGGTTGTGAAATCAATCCCCATGTAGCAGCTTTTACTGACCAGAGACAATTGTAGCGTCAGGCTCATGGAAAATACCAGGACAGTTTTGGTGAAAATACATTTTATTGTTTAAGATCAGCTTTTATGGCTTTCTGCGTTGGTCTTGTGATAATTTCATAGGACTGATAATCCAGAGACCGAGGTAATAGTCTGGGTACTCGGGCTTGAATCCCATCATGCCATAATTGTCAAATTTGGATTAAAAAATTATCTGCAAGGAAGAATCTAATGACTACTATAGATCCATTGACAATTGTTGAAAAAAAAATCTGTTTCACTGATGTCATTGCGGGATGGAATTTGCTATCCTTACATGGCCTGGGCTGCATGTGACTTCAGACCCATAGCAATATAGTTGAGTCTCAACTGCCCTCTGGGCAATTAGGAATGGATAATAAATGCTGCTCAGCTAGAATCGCCCTCATACAAATCCAGAAATTTTAAAACAAATGCTCATTAGGCTCAAGCAAGAGTGTTGTTTGCAGTTTTGCAAGTCACATTATAGCAGGGATGTGATCGTACTGAGAAAATTGCAGGAGATATTTACCGGGATACTGTTTGGGTTGAAGAGTTTCAGTTGTGAAGGAAGACAGGACAGAGTGGAGTGTTTCTTGCAGTGCAAAGGAGATGTGTACACGACATGATTGAGTTAGGGCACGGACAGGGTTGAATAAACGAGTTTCCCATTGATGGAGGGATCGATCAGCAGGGGCCAGAGACTTAAGGAGAAAGACAGAAACGTTTGAGAAGATGTGCGAAAAAGCTTTATCAGCTAGTGGGTGGTTGGAATTTGGAATACACTGTCTACATTTTTCAGAGCGGCAGAAAGCTTCATAACCTGAATAAATATTCAGATGTGAACTTTTGATGCCAAGATATATAAGGCTGTGAGGTAAGCATTCTGAAATGGATTCAGTTCATTAGGCAGTTGTTTTTTGACAAGTGTGGCCACATTTGGTTGAAGGGCCTCCTTTGACACTTTTGCCCTCGGTAGTATAATGGTTAGTGTCCCCGCCTGTCACAGGGCTCAATTCTCCGCTGGGGACAATGTAAACGTTTTAAAACTGTCGCTCCATTCCCAAGTGCGGGTATTGATACCTGTCCTTCCATTCTCGATGAGGCATATCACACGAAGGACAGTGCTGCCTGAATAAAGGTGGGGAAGGACTGCAACTCTCAGGGAGGCAGAGTGTCAGTGAACGGCCAAACACGTGACTTCTGCAAACTTCACCTTGTGACTGTGTTGGAATGAAAAGCATTTGACAGACTTGTTCCGGATTGAAGTGTTTACAAGAAGCAGGAAGCTGAGGAAGAAACAACATAAACACATTCAAGTATGAGTGCAGAAACATTTCCTGCAGCACGAATTAAATTGTAAAGCACAGAGTGGCGTTTCGATACAGTGAATTTGGGTTCATTTGTTTTGATGAGGCTATTACCAGGGTATAAAACCATTAAAAAATGATACAGCATTTGCTCAGTATGATGGAACATTGTCTCAGTAATTCGCACTGCTGTTCAGAGGGAGGGTTATTTTGATTGGCAAAGTTAAATTGCCCTCTCGTGTCCAGGGAGTGAATTAAGTAAGTTAGGTGAATTAGCCATGGGTAACGCGGGGATAAGGTCAGCAGTCACAGGACGTCAGGTTATACTCCAACAGGTTTATTTGAAATCATAAGAGGGAGGGATTCCCCTTCTTCAGGTGAAATATAAGGAAATAGGGAGGGGAGCTAGGTTTGGTTGAGATGCTCTTCAGAGAGTCAACACCGGCTAAATTGACTGAAATGCTCTTTCTGCACTGTAGAATTTAGTGATTCTATGAATTGTTAATGACGGTGTTTACTGAGGTGTAAAGCCATTAGATAGGATGCTGATGGGGGTGTACTGAGGATGAGATTTTATTCACTTGTCTTTTTTGAAAATTGAGAACAGTTATCCCTGATCCAAGGAAGACTTAATGGGGGTTTTCAGGTGATGAAATGTTTGGACAGAGTAAATAGGTGGAAAATTCCCTCTTTCAAGTAAGTAAACATCTAGATGTCAGGCAATCAATACCTTTGATAAACCCTTTGAAGGACAAAGCAATGATGAGAACAGAATCGCTGTCACTCCGAGAATCTGTTTTTTTTCAAAATATTTGGACATTTGGTGACATACAAGGAATAAATTTCACAAGGAGAGAGACAGCGTGTGGCTAGGTAAAGGTGTAGGGCTGGCGTGTAGTCGGTCGGAAGTTGCGGGGAAACCATGTCTCAGTTGGTTGACTTTAAATGTAAAGACATTTCTTTAATGTGTGCAGCTGAATAAGATTCGGGTCCAAAACTCTACATTTTGAAAGATTTGGCATAATATTCCACCTAAAGCATTGTAAATGGAACTGAGTGGATTTTTATTTATTGTGAAGAAGAATATGTTACATAATGAATGGGAAGTTACCAATTGCTTGGAGATCGACTTCCTGCTTTCATCACATGCGTTAAGGATGTGAGAACAAACACCATGATGTTTGGTCCATTTAATACTCAGTGAAATCTGCCAAAACAACGAGCAACGAAACTGGTGGGTTTTATTTTGCACTTTAACCCTGTTTTTCTAAGCAGTATTTTCCTTAAGCTGAAAAAAAGTCAGAGCAAATTTGAATACAACATTAATCGTTCCAATGTGATATATCTAATTCACTTCTGATTATTACAATGAACATTGTGAGGTTTCAGCAAAATTAAAATGAAACGAACAAATCAGCATGTCTTGCGATTTAATCCAATTCAGGTTTAGCCATATGAGAAAGGCCATTGAGCGACAACGTCGCCTTTATTTCCCTCACCATGGCTTCTTCACGTGAGAGAGAAAGTGACTGAAGAAATTATGTGTCAAATGGAGGTGTAATTATGACTCAGAATGTATCACTGACAGCTATTCATTCTGACCAGCATGGCTATTTATTGGAATTTCCTCTTATTATAATTCAAGTGAAAGCAGAAACACAATGGTGTGGATTCGATTCCGCTCTGGAACTTTCTCATCCATGACGTTCACCACATGTAACCTGATGAGGTCACATGTCATCCCTCTACACAATGTGCTGAGGAGACCGAGAAATGATGGTGGTGGGTTATTATACCGCTGTGCTCCACATTCACTGGTTCGAGTCACACTCTGGTTGTTAACTTTACACACCGCTCTGGCAGTTTTTCTTTGCACCTCACACTCTGGTATACACTGGATAGAGAATCTTGTTCTTGCCCTTCACTGCACGTGAGACTCACAAATAATCGACACCACATTAAAGTCGAAATGAAGAGTGAGAGCAGTCATTCTATTCAATTGGAGATGAAATTGGTGGAATGAGAAGGAACGCATTTTTCTTTCCGCCCTACATTCCATCTTGTCTTTCTATGAATTTACATCGAAAGAAAGAGAAAAAAAAAACAAGAGATTGGGAGCACAAGTTTATCCATTGGGGTTGTTCATGAGTATTTTAACCTAACACTTCTCACAAAGATCTATCATTATTTCAAACAGTCACTCGGAATTGGAACCGCAGAAAATTTCTCCAATGGAAAAAACTTCTTTCTTTCACAAATTTCTGCTGTGTGTGAATCATACAACAATCCATCATCCAGCGTGATCACTGACTTTCCAACTGTATAAGATCTAGCAACTTCCTTCAGCAATCGCAGCTTCTGTACACAGCCACCTGTGCTGTGCCCAGTGTCAGTTGTTGCCCCCAGGTCACAGCATATTTGTTCTTCCTGAGTTTATGAGCCTTGTTCCTGATCTGTCTGATCTGTTTAATAAACCTTTTCTGTCACTTCATCACATCCCCTCATAATTCTGAACTCATGAATAAAATAAGGCGTTAGACGAAATGTTAAACCAAATGGAAGTATGCTATTCAGCCCAAGGAGTCTGCTCAACCACTCAATGGTTGATCTGTTTTGGAGATGCCGGTGTTGGACTGGGGTATACAAAGTTAAAAATTACACAACACCTGATAGTCACCTGACTATCACCTGATGAAGGAGCGTCGCTCCGAAAGCTAGTGTGCTTCCAATTAAACCTGTTGGACTATAACCTGGTGTTGTGTGATTTTTAACATAGTCGATCTGATAATCTTGAATTCCTTTCAGCTCACTTAGTTCGACAAAGTTTCATCATCTTTCTGATTAACTATCTGGCACTGTTGAAAATACCCAACCACACAGTCTCAACAGCGGGTACTGGAAAATGCCACAGATTCTTTGATCCCTGAGCAAAGAAATTACTCCTCATTTCTGAATTAAATGGGCAATATCTAATTCTGAGATTATGTCCTCTGGTGCTCTCCTCAGAGCATAGGGCAAGCCACCTGCCCGTATCTACCCTGTCAAGATCCCACGAATATTGAACGTTATTATGTGATTATAAAGTTCCCCTCCTCCTCCTTTGTTTCAAGGAGAATAATCCCAGCCTAACCAATCATTCCACGAAGTTCTACTGTATACAGAATTAGCAACATGTTAGTAAGTTTGCGCTGTCCCTTATAGCGTCCTTATATATTATTAAGACAGGTGGAGAAATTTCGGTGAGGAAACGGGTTGAAATTTCAGGCATCAGACGGGAATTGGAATTGAAATCAGAAAGCGATTAGAATCGGATTGACCCACAGAAGGACCAAATGCAGCGAAGATAACTCTGACAAATGAGAATCTAATCATATTCGATTGACATTCAATGGCTTCAATGTAACTGAATTCCTCCGTGTAATCGTCCTGGGAGCTAGTATTTAGGAGAAATAGAACCTGACCGCCCATATAAAGAAGTTGACGACAAACACCTGTCCGTGGGTCGACTTTGTTTGATTATTAACTCAACTCTTGTCTCCGTGAAGCCTACATCGTCCGCAACTCACAATTTAGATGTTTAACAGAACTCTCTCCATTTGCCGAGGTGGGTGCAGCTTCAATGCCACTGAAGGAACTGGGCACCCTCCACGACAATGCAGTCACTTCACTGTATATTGTTCAACACCTGAACTTTTATTCCCTTAACTGCTCAGGCACAATTGCAGCAGAGTGCACCACCTAGAAGATTCACTGGAGTAAGTCATCCAGGCTTTGTTGACAGAACCTTCAAAGCTCAAAAATTGTACTGACTATAAGGACAAGGTTGAAGATGCACTGAACCTCCACCATTTGCAAATTACCCTCTGAGGCACATACCAGCATGACCTGGAGAGGAATCAGTGGTAAATTCATTGAGTGGTGAAGTAGGTTGATGGGCAAAGATTTATACTTCAGCCCTCTATCTTTCATCTTTCAATTTTTAAAAATGTAGATTATTGCATGGACCAGACTTGTGCTCATTCCTTTCGTTGTTTCCTAAACTGGCGGTTGCTAAAGATCGAATATCATCCACAGTCTGTGGTCAACAATAGAAAATACCCAAAAACCTCTCGAACAACTGATCTCCCTGTCCAACAATCTTCAGGGATCTGTGAATGTCCACTCCAAGATCTCTTTGTTCCTATACACCACTCAGAACGCTCACTGTTATTGTTCCAACTCCCCAAATTCACTACCACTCATTGGTCTGGATTCAATTCCATTCACCATTTTTCCTTTCCACCTGATGGATACATCCCTGCGGTCACTGACAATATTCATTATAGTCAACTATGTATCGTCAGTAAACTTCTAAATCATGACTCCTAATAAAAAAGTTTGATTTATTGATCGTCATCAGGAAACAGTGGTACTTCACTGGGAAAAATCTTCCCAACATGGTTCCTTGCTGCATGGGATGAACAACTGCCATGTTCCAATCTCCAAGGGTTGCTAACCCAGTATCTCGCCACTACATTTGCAGATGACACAAAGATTGGTGGAGAAGCCAGAAATCATAGGGGACTGTCAAAGAATGAAGGGGAACATAGATAGACAGAAGGGTTGAGCGGAGAATTGGCAAATGGTGTTCCATTCAAGCAAATGTGAAGTGATGATTTAGGAAAGTCTAATTCCAGAGCCAAGTATACTGTAAACGGAACAGCCTTGGGTAAACTTGATGAGAAGGGAGATCTGGGAGTTCAGGTTCTTTGTACCCTGAAGGTGACTGCACAGGTGGATAGAGTGGTCAAGAAGGCATATGGCATGCTTGCCTTCACCGGATAGGGCATTGAGTATAACAGCAGGCAGGTCCTGCTAAAATTGTACAGGAGTTTGATTCGGCCGCGTTTAGAATACTCTGCACAGTTCTGGTATCCAAATTATCAAAATTATGTGGACGTTTAGGAGAGAATGCGGAGAAGGTTTACGCAGATGTTGCCTGGTATGGAAGATGCAAGCTCTGAAGAGAGGTTGAGTAGGTTACTTCTGCTTTCATTAGAATAAACGAGATTGCTGGGACCTGATTGAGGTCTACAATATAATGAAGGGTACAGACAGGGTGGCTAAAGATAAGCTTTTTTCCAAGATGAGTAATTCAATAATGAGAGGCCACACGTTAAATGAGAGAGGTGAAATGTTTAAGGGAGATAGACATGGAAAGTATTTTACACAGAGGTTGGCAGGTGCTGGAATGCGTTGCCAGCAGAGGTAGTAGAGGCAGGCATGGTAGATTCATTTCAGGTGCGCCTGGACAGATGCATGAGTAAGTGAGAAGCAGAGGGATACGGATGCTTAGAAATTGGGCGACATGTTTAGATAGTTGATTTGGACCGGCTGATGCTTGGCCGTCCAAAGGGCCTGTTCCTGGGCTGAACATTTTCTGTATTCTTTGTTCTTCTTTGTTCACTACACTACCAACTGTGGGTTACAGGTGAAGGAGTGTTACTTCTGCAATCATAATTACTTATGCAAGATAAATGAACTCACACCAGTGCACAATTGTTTCAAGCAAGAGCTGAGTCAACAAGAATGAAACCTTTGTGAAGGAAATATATAATTGTTTTCATATTAGCTAAAATGTGCATACAAGAATGAAAGGTGACTGCAAACAATGGTAGATCGTACAGACAAATAGATAAGGTGCTGTGAGGGTGTAGGTTAAGCCAGATATGCTTGTACAAGCAGTAGTTATAAGCATTTGTTTCCCATTTCTGCAAAAAAAAAAACAAAAAGGAAACCCAATTGAAAGGTTTTAAGGTTCAATATGGTTGGGGTAAGGGAGGAAATGTCACAAGTGGGGGAAATAGATCGCAGTGAAGGAGGATATACCTAACAGTTAACCACAGCCAGGATGTGGTGAAAAGGGCAAGTAAAACCTGTACTTTGTTATGCACAAGGCCGGATAAGGCAAGAGAGAAACAAGAGTAATGGGCACCGGGTTTGGAGTAGTGAATCCTATGTACTTGCTAAACTCTGCGAGTCTATTTCAGGGACCACGCTTGCAAGTGTATAATAAACATACTGACTGCTTCATATCTTGTTTCGCATGAAATTATTGAAGTGAGTGGGCTTAGTTTCTAACAATTGGGGGATTGTCCGGGATATTCTTCCATCGCCGGGAGGAGTGGTTGGCCCTGGACACTGGGAGGAGGCCTCCCATTCACAATTGAGGAGCGGTTTCTTGTCCCGGTTTTGTCCGCTCCCTTGGGCGGCTGGTACGTATCCCACAAGAGAGTCATCTGAATCAGACAGTGAAAGAAGGTCGATAAAAAATATGGAAAAAAAGGGGCCAGGCAACTCTGTGCACAGACCAACGTCAGAAAACTGAATTTTAAGTATTAACTTGGTGGCCGGGAAAAGGGGTATTTAATCGCTGAGGGACTGGTGAGCGGCCCGAGAAATGGGGGGTAGGCAGAGTAAGTCGAACTGTCACGGAGTAAAGGAAGAAAAAGTCCCTGGTAACATTCTCCTGAAAGTCCGTTGGGGAGGATGTTGAGGGAATGGACAAGTAACACTTGTACAAGGGAAAAAGATAAAAAGAAAATGATTGAATATTGTTGTTTAGTATGGACCAAAGAACCAATCCTCCATCCAGCTGTCTTCTGGCCAAAGTATGATTCGGATGAGGATTGGGTGTGTCAGTATTTAAATTTGTATTTGAATAAAAAATAAACTTTTAGTCAAGAAGAGGCGGACTATGCGTCCTGTTGGAAGGGCAGTTTGGGAATGATGGTAGTAAAGCCAAAGGATTCCCCCTCTGCCCCACCCAGTTCCTGGGATAGTTTTTCCTGTTTGCACTCCCGCCCCACCCCCGTACCATAAAATCAGATAAGGTGAAAATGGAGGAGGAGGAGAGACAGACAGACAGACAGGGACAGGGAACGGATGACCCACAAGAGGAGAACGAAGGGGCGATGGACGGGGATGTTGTTGTTCCCGACCCTCAATCCACAATAAAAGGAAGGGAAGATAAAGTAGACGCAGAGGAGGTCTTTGGAGCCTAAGGGGGAAAAACAAAAACAAAAAAGGGGAAGAATATAAAGACTTATCCCGTTTCGGAGGTACCAATAGGGGACAAAGAGATTGGATTTGTAAGTGCCCCCTCTCCAGTGGGGAGGTCAGAACATTTAAAAAGAAGATGAAGGTCCTGGTTGAGGATCCGGTAGGGCTGTCTGAACAAATTGATCAATTCTTGGGGCCCAGTCTGTATACGTGGACTGAGAAAATGTCTATTTTGAATGTACTATTTACTGGGGAAGAAAGGGGACCAGGAGCAGTTATTGAAATATGGGACAGGGAACTTCCCATTGGAGATGGGGATACTGAACAGGGAGAGACGGAGTTTCCTCTCAGAGACACCCAGCGGGAAAATCAAAACCCGGAGCATAGGGAAGAAATGAGGAAATTGAAAGACCTGATTCTAAAAGGAAGAAGAGAGGCAGTTCCGAAGTCGCAGAATTTGACTAAAGCCTTTGAAGTTGAAGAGGAGAAAGATGAGACACCCTCAGCTTTCTTGCAAAGATTAAGAGACTCAATGCGGAAATATTCTGGAATGAACCCTGAGGACCCAGTGGCACAGGGTCGTTTGAAAGTATATTTTGTGACAAAGGCATGGCCAGACATACAGAGAAAGATACGGAAGATAGAAGGGAGGAGTGAAAAACCATTAGATGAATTATTAAGAGAGGCACAGAAAGTGTTTGCAAAGAGAGACGTTGAGAGACAAAAACAGAATGCAAAAATGATGGTAGCTACGATTGATGAAGTAGTTAAGAAAAGAATGGAACCAATAATGAGCAACCGGAGCGGTGGGTGGCAACATGTAGGACAGAGAGAAAGAGGGAGAGGGAGAGGAAAAGGGGGAGCATTTGATAGAGGGTTCTGGCGACAGGGACAGAGATGGAAGTCTCCACAGGCAGAATGTTGTTATTGCAGAAACTCGGGTATTTTAAGCGGGAGTGTACTGATCTACAAAGGGAAGAAAGGGCAATTCCGCTCATGAATTTTGATGAAGATTAGGGGTGTTAGGGGTGCCTGCCCCCGGGAGCCACCAGGATAAATTTGAAGGTGGGACCCTGTGGGGAAGAGGTAGTCTTCCTAGTAGATACGGGGGTAGCACGGTCATCACTGAATTTTAAACCAAAGAAAGTAGGAATGTCAACACGGTCAATTACTGTTTTCGGGGTAAAAGGGGAAAGATTTACTGTTCCAGTATTTGAACCTATGATGATAGAAGTTCCGACGGATACAGTCACAGGGGAACTGTTGTATATCCCTGATATAGGAAGTAACTTACTAGGGATAGATTTAATTATCCTCTTAGGACTGGAGATTTGAATTCAGGAAAAAGAATTAGTTGTACAAATGGCAATGTTGACAGAAGATGTGGAGAGAGAGATAGACCCTATTATATGGGCTAGAGAAGGGAATTGTGGAAAAATACAGATCCGTCCCCTAGAAATAACTTTAAAATGGAAAGGGGACGTTGTTTATGAGCGACATTATCCCATTTCCATAGAAGGTAAACGAGGACTGCAGCCAGTAATTGAGGGGCTAGAGATGGACTGTTGGAGCCATGTATGTCTCCTTATAATATCCTAATTCTACCAGTGCGGAAATCTGATGGAACTTATCGATTGGTGCAGGATTTGACAACATTGAATCGAATAGTACAGATCAGGCACCCAGTGGTGCCAAATCCCTGTACGTTATAAAGTAAGATCCCTCATGACCACAAATGGTTTAGTGTGATAGATTTAAAGGATGCCTTTTAGGCTTGTCCCTTGGCGGAGGAAAGTAGAAATTTGTTCGCCTTTGAATGGGAAGGTCCCAAGACAGGACGGAAACAGCAATACCGGTGGACCGCGCTCCCCCAGGGGTTTACGCAATCCCCGAATTTATTTGGACAGATGTCAGAACAAATATTGGAGAAATTTAGCAGCCCCAAAGGAACTACCCTGTTGCAGTATTTAGACGACCTCTTAGTAACAGGAAAGAGAAGAGAAAGAGTAGTAGAAGCCACTAAAAAAAATGTTGAATTTCCTGCGTCAGCAGGGACTGCGAGTATCTAAAAACAAAATACAATATGTGGAGCGAGAAGTGAAATACTTTGGACATTTTGTTAGTGAGGGAAAGAGAAAGGTAAGCCCGGAACGGTTAAAGGGAATAGTGGGGATTCCGTTGCCCAGGAATAAACGGAAATATCTTAATTGTTTGGGTTTAACTGGATACTGCAGATTGTGGATTGATTCTTATGCTCAAAAGACGAATAAATTAGATCTCAAACCAATAGAGGAGGAACCAAAGTGTCTGAGTTGGGAAGAAGAGGAAAAATAACAATTTAAGTAATTAAAAACAGATCTGATCCATGCCCCCATGTTAGCCTTACCTTCTCTAGATAAACCTTTCCAGCTCTTTGCTACCGTTGATAAGGGAGCGGCTTTGGGTGTATTAACCCAGAGGTGGAGAGGAATGAAACAGCCAGTAGCATATCTTTCGAAGCTCTTGGATCCAGTATCCTGGGGGTGGCCTGAGTGTGTGCAGGCCCTGGCTGCCACTGCATTGTTGGTGGAGCAAAGCAGAAAGCCTACATTTGGGGGAGCCCTAATAGTAAGTACCCGACACCAAGTGAGAATGATCCTAAACCAAAAACCTGGGCGATGGTTGACAGACTCGCGGATTCTGAAGTATGAAGCAATATTAATACAAAAGGATGATCTAGTGTTGGTCACGGACAATTGTTTAAATCCAGCTGCCTTTCTTTGGAAAGGGAAGGAGAATCTCCTCAGAATCCAGAACACAACTGCCTTGACGTTATAGAATAATAAACTAAGGTCCACATGGACCTGAGAGATGTTCCACTTCATGCAGGAGCCTGACTTTTTATAGACGGATCATCCCGGGAGACTGAAGGGAAAAGAAATAATGAGTATGCAGTCGTAGACGGGACGAAAGGTAGTGTGGTAGAGACAGGAAGGTTGCCAAATAGGTGGTCAGCTCAGACCTGCGAACTCTATGCATTGGAAAGAGCCCTTAGGGCATTAGAAAATAAAGAGGGAGCAGCATACAGTGACTCAAATATGCATTTGGTGTTGTGCACACTTTTGGAAAGAATTGGCAGGAAAGAGGACTGATCAATAGCCGGGGGAAGGAATTAGCACATGAGGAGCTGATTAAATGGGTCTTGGAGTCCCTATTACTCCCCCGAGAAATAGTGGTAGTGCATGTAAATGGTCATCAGAAAGGAAATGGACCAGAAGTTAGGGGGAATAGATTAGCCGATGAAGTGGCTAAGGAAGCAGATCTCGACCCACAAGGAGTGCTGATTCATTCCCTAATACCTACTGTCCCTGATCCCCGGAAGCTTCTATACTTACTGAAAGAGAAGAAAGAGAATTGAGAGATTTAGGGACTACAAAGACAGCTGACGGGCATTGAAAGTTACCTGATGGAAGGGAAATGTTAAACAAAATGATGATGCGGGAGATTATGGCCGTCCTACATCAAGGCAGCCATTGGGGAGTACAAGCAATGTGTGATTTAGTTCTTAGGGAATATGGATGTAAAGGAATATATACAATTGCTAAACAAATATGTGAAGGATGTATAATATGCACAAAGGTAAATAAGAAAGTCCTGAGAAAACAGACCCCGGGAGGAAGAGACCCAGGATTGAGACCCTTCAGAGTGTATAAGAAGATTATACTGAACTACCCAGAGTAGGAAGACTAAAATATATGCTGGTCATAGTAGATCATCTACCTGGTTGGGTTAGAACATAGAACATAGAACATAGAAGAATACAGCGCAGTACAGGCCCTTGGGCCCTCGATGTTGCGCCGATCCAAGCCCACCTAAACTACACTAACCCACTATCCTCCATATACCTATCCAATGCCCTCTTAAATGCCCATAAAGATGGAGAGTCCACCACTGTTACTGGCAGGGCATTCCATGAACTAACGACTCGCTGAGTGAAGAACCTACCCCTAACATCAGTCCTATATCTACCCCCCCCTTAATTTAAAGCTATGCCCCCTTGTAATACCCGACTCAATACGCGGGAAAAGGTTCATACTGTCGACCCTATCTAACCCCCTAATCATCTTGTACACCTCAATCAAGTCACCCCTAAACCTTCTTTTCTCTAGTGAAAACAGCCCCAAGTGCCTCAGTCTTTCCTCATACGATTTTCCTTCCATACCAGGCAACATCCTGGTAAACCTCCTCTGCACCCGTTCCAATGCCTCCACATCCTTCCTATAGTATGGCGACCAAAACTGCACACAATATTCCAGATGCGGCCGTACCAGAGTCTTATACAACTGCATCATGACCTCAGGACTCCGGAACTCAATTCCTCTACCAATAAAAGCCAGTAAAGGCATACCCTCTAGCTACTGCCACTGCAAGTGTGATGTCTAAAACAATATTAGAGCACATAATTCCCCGATATGGGCTCGTGAACCATATAGATTCCGACCAAGGAACTCATTTTACCTCTGAAGTGTTACAGGGGGTAATGGAAGGTTTGGGAATTTTCTGGGAGTTCCATGCTCCATGGCACCCACCATCATCAGGAAGGCTTGAGAGAATGAACCAAACACTCAAACGACAGCACTCGAAATTGATAATAGAAACCAGACTCCCTTGGAACAAATGTTTACCTATAGCTCTCTTGCAAGTACGAACAGCCCCAAGGAAAGATTTGGGACTAACCCCGATGAAATCATATTTGCATTACCTTATCTGGGAAAGAACGGAGAATTGACAATTCCCGAAACTGAAGACTTGTTCTAAAGAAGTATATACTGGGCTTGTCCGCCGCTTTGTCTTTCCTCAGGAAACAAGGTTTATTGGCACAGACGCCGCCCCTTGAATTCACCGCCCATCCCATCCGGCCGGGAGATTGGGGCTTAGTAAAATCATGGACAGAGACTAAATTGCAGCCGGACTGGGAAGGGCCATATCAGGATCCTTTGACCGAAACGGCAATAAGGACAGCGGAGAAAGGCTGGACTCACTACACACGGATCAAAGGGCTAGTAAAATGTCCAGTTGAGGAAGAAGTCTGGACAGCCGAATCAACGCAAGACCCGCTGAAACTCAGGCTGAAGAGACTGAGAGTAACTGATTATACAGTGGCGATACGAGCGCGGGATTATTTATGTAGGATTGTGTATTAAGGTTTTTTGTGCTTCAGCACAATTTTTAGAATGTTGGGGATGCTTAGAGTTATGATGCTAGCTCTCTTAGTATTGGGATTTTGTCAAATATAATTTTCATATGTGTTATTAACGGTACCTGAGTCTGATAATCAGCAAGCAATAGATCTGATGCATGTAACTTAGTAAATTGTGGGGATGTAGATAATCAGAGACAGTACCGCAGCTCAGAGATACATCTTAAGTCCATTGGGGATGGTACTTGGTATAATGGTCTCGTCACAGTACACTGGGCCCTCCTTCCGACCAGTTTGCGATTGTCCCGATAAAAAGTGTAACCCAATATACCTAATGATAAAGAAAACCACATGGCTCAAAGCAATTCTGGGAGGTGGGGGGAGGGTGTGGGCACCTATGAAATACAATTAGATAAAACATTTGGGATAGAAATGTAAGCAAACGGGAAGGATTTCTCGGGCTGTTGTTTTCAAATTAGCGTAGGACAGGGAAAACGGGCAGAACTATTGGATAATAAGGTACAACCTTTCACCCCTCCCGATGATCCTAAAGTAGTAAAAATTATAGAGATGAAGGACTTGAAACAGACCATCAAAATAGAAACTGGATACGGGGATGCAAATGCCTGGGTTGAATGGTTAAAGTATAGTGTAAAAAGTCTGAACAAGAGCAATTGCTATGCATGTGCCTCCAGTAGTCCAGTGGCCCAGGTGGTTCCCTTTCCGCTTGAGTGGAAGTGAGACAGGAAGGACATGAAATGTATGATAGCCCTGTATCAGGATAAGACTGCATGGAATGATAGGAATTGTACCTCCCTATCTCTTATTTTCGCTCCCTTGGAGAAGAAAGATTCAAAAGCCCCGCTATGTTTTCAACCGCAGTTGGAAATCACACGTCGTGTGTGGGTAGAGGAGGTATAAATCGGTCTAGAGATTTGGGGGAGCTGAAAGTATGTACAGAGATTAAGAATGTCACCAAAACGGACAAGGGAGGGAACTACTCAGCACCAAAGGCACCCCGAGCGGATCTGTGGTGGTACTGTGGAGGCGAAATATTGAGACCCACCCTACCACCGGATTGGAGAGGGATATGTGCAATTGTACAATTGGTAATTCTATTTATCCTGGCATTTGAGGAGGAAAAGATAGTGGGGAAAAAGGGAAGGAGTAAGAGATCACTGTTAGACACTTCTTTCGATGACAGGATTTATCTCGATTCTGTAGGAGTCCCTAGGAGGGTACCTGATGAGTTCAAGGCTCGTAATCATATTGCAGCAGCCTATGAGTCAGCTCTCTTTTGGTGGGTAACAATTAATAAAAATGTAGATTAGATAAATTACATTTTCTATAATCAACAGCGATTTATAAATTATACAATAGATGTGGTTAAAGGAATATCAGAACAGCTTGATGCAACAAATAGGATGGCATGGGAAAACAGAATGGCCCTCGATATGATTTTAGCAGAAAAAGGGTGTGTATGTGTGATGTTAGGAGGAAACTGTTGCACCTTTATTCCTAATAACACTGCACCTGATGGTTCAATTACTCGGGTGCTAAGGGGATTGACTACCTTAGCAGAGGAACTGGCTGAGAATTCAGGAGTAGATACATCTCTCACTGGATGGCGTGAATCATGGTTTGGAAAATGGAAGGGGGTGGTGGTTTCCATCCTTACTTCCCTGATAGTAGTAGCCGGGGTATTGGTAGCCATTGGCTGTTGCATCATGCCCTGTATACGAGGACTCACCCAAAGACTGATTCAGACAGCCTTAATAAAACAGATACCCCTAAAATGGAATCAGGCAGAGGAACTTTGTCGATTAAATAATGAGGGGATGAGTGAGTCCAAGATGGATGAAATCTCCGGAATGATGCTTCTGAATTTTGGGGGCAATGCTTAAAAGAAAAATGCAGAAGATAACAAATGGTAATTAAAGAAAAAGGGGGAAATTTTGGGATATAGGTAAAGTAGAGTCACTTCTGCAACATAATTATTTATGCAAGGTTTATGCACTCACACCAGTGTATAATGGTTTCAACCAAGAGCTGAGTCAACAAGAATGAAAACTATGTAAAAACAATGACTGCAGATGCTGGAAACCAGATTCTGGATTGGTGGTTCTGGAAGAGCACAGCGTTTCAGGCAGCATCCAAGTAGCTTCGAAATCTACGTTTCGGGCATTTGCCCGAAACGTCGATTTCGAAGCTACTTGGATGCTGCCTGAACTGCTGTGCTCTTCCAGCACTACTCATCAAGAATGAAAACTATGTGAAGGAAATATATAATTGTTTTGTATTAGCTAAAATGTGCATACAAGGATGAAACGTGCCTGCAGACAATGGTAGATGTGACAGACAAATTTGAATGTGCCTGCACTTTTCCAACACCACAGCTTCCTCACTTTCTCCAAATATGCTTAATGAACATGAACTGAAAATGTTAGCATCAGCAGTTGAACAAGACCAAATAAACATATTTTTTGAAATATCTATAGTGAAAACTTGTTTGAGAACATACAACAAATCAGATCGAACAACATCTCTTGCCGTTAGAACCCTTGGCCCTTCATAATAAAGAATAACCATGCTTTGACCAACCAGTATGGTGTATAACGACTGAACTGAAATACCAGAGGATAACGATTGCATTTATTGAAGGGAATGATAACCAGATCCTTATTGTGATAGTGGGAATTGATCTCAGGAACAATAAGATATTTACTGTGATTATTCCACTGAACAGTAATTAGATGGTCATGAAGATCTTTGTGTGGCTTTATGTGCAGTGTTTTGTTTGAACATTGATTTCAGTAACATGAGATATTTTACAAGATTGACAATTGACAGTTAAAGATAAGTTTTAAAGGTAACATTTAAAAAAATTGTCAGTTTTGTTTAGCGAAACACAATTCTAAGTTTATGAAATCTCTACTGTGTGGAAACAGGCCATTTGGCCCAACAAGTCTACACTGACGTTCCAAAGAATAATCCACTCGGCACCATTCTGCTCTCAGATTACTGGACATTTACCCCTGACTAATGCACATAACCTACACATCCCTGAACAGAACGTATAGCTTAGCATGGCCAATGTACCTAACCTGCATATCTTTGGATTGTTGGAGAAAACCAGAACATGCAAACTCCACACAAACATATGGCCGAGGATGGAATCAAACCCAAGTGCATAACACTGTAAGACAGGAGTGTTAACCACTGATCCTCTGTTCTCAATGCCCAGCCCCCATGTTCAAGAGGTCTATGTAGCTGTTCATTGGTTCTCTTGTCCAGATACTAATTTATAATTGATATCGCTTTAATTGTGCCCGGAATTTTGAGATTTGTCTCAAAGTTAAGAAGAAAACGAGGAGCAATTAATATGAGAAGTTGAGAGAATAGAAAGCACAGTAAATTTAAATTACAGACTGTGAGAAACAATGCTCACTTACTTCAATAATTTCAGCCCAAGACAAGATCTGAAGCAGTCAGTTTGTTTATTAGACGCTTGCAAGCGTGGTGCCTGGAATAAGGCACACAGAGTTTAGCAAATACATATCTTATATAGGATTCACTACTCCAAACCCGGTGTATCGAAAAGATTCCTGAAGGGCTTATGCCCAAAACGTTGATTCTGCTTCTCTTGAATGCTATCTGACCTGCTGTGCTTTACAGGCACAATGCTCTTGCTATTGGAAATATTTGACTGAACATTCAGAGACAATACTAAAACTTACCTCTGTCAATTTAATTTACTGCGCTTTCTATTCACTGAAGTTTTCATGTTAATTGCTCCTCTTTTTCTTCTTAAATCTGATACAAATTTCAAAATACAGAACACAATAAAATTCATATGAATTATAAATTTACATTCTGGGCAAGAAAACCAATGGAAGGCGATATAGAATTCTTGAACAGCCTACACATATGAATGAAAAAGCAATTCCTTCTAAAAAAAATGTTTCCACGTCTGTATCTTTTTCTCAATTCAATAATCCTGCAAGTAGTTTATAATTGTCAGTTGATCTCTCTGAATGAGTACCTAATCAATGTCAATGTAACAGCTGAAACATTAACAATAGATTGATGAGTGGGTGTTAAAGACCTTATTTGAAGCCAACAAATGTTTGGTATTTACTAGAATCCCACCAGAAAACATTCTTGAATCATAATACAAGAAGTGAGATATGTGAGAGATGTGCAAACCTTATTTTTAAATTAACAAACTCGAATATTTTCAAAGCATTTCAATCTTACGGTCAAAATGAACAGGTGAATGGAAAAATAAAAACAAGCTTCTGACAATTCATAAACTGAACAACAATTACATATTCACTTTGATCAAAGGACAGAGGAATATTTAGATGAATCACAACATTTAGTTACATAGTAGGTAACCAGCTGACTGACAAGTAATAGGTGGGAGCATTTGTTAGTTTCCTGAAGAAGATATCAACTTTATTTCCAATTTATAGCACGACAGAATAATGTTTAATGTGTATCAATTGTTTGAACTTGCCCCTTTGCAACAAAATAAAGGATCAATCTCATCGTAATCTTTAATTCTGCAACATTTTCAAATATTCTCCAGGAACTTATAAGCAATAGAATTAGATACAGGTATCCCCATTATCTGAAAGTACAGCGTTATTATGAAACCTTGCATAAGCTGAAAAGGCGTAAATCGAAGAAGCTTTAATCTTTTTCCTTTTTTTTCGTAAAAGTGAAAATCCTCTTCAGATTTCTTCCAGTTAGAGAAAGCAGGGACAGATGTAAGTCTTTTGTAAAAGCAAAGTGGCTAAAGCAAACTTTCCAAAAGTAGGGGATATGTGTACACATATTTCTTGGTAACCTGACTCAAATAAGTATCACATTTTGTGATTATTCTTATAATAGATAAAAGCAGATCTAATGTTGGATTGAAAAGCAATTCAATCTGTGCTTGTGTACTCTCTAATCACCATTCAGAGCAGCTCTTGATATATTTCTGTTGAAGTTGTGATTTGAAACCTTCCCTCGGGTCTAGTAATAGAGACCCTGCCACAGCTCCACAAGCTCCTTTCATAATGTTACCACTCAGGACGGCAGGACTGCAATATTATGTTTAATGTGGTAACTCAAATCAAAACTCATCAGCTGTTTATTGCAGTAATTTGGATGGGAATTAATCAGGTAGTTTCTGTGTGTAATGGACTGGAAATTAAACAATATTTTTCAATAACAATGGAATAAAGGAATGATAAACTTAAATAAACAGGAATCTCATGACAATTCTTTGAAAGACAAATTGACAAAACTGTGTGATCATTGTACTTTGATTTCTAATATGCATCAGTCACTCAATGTGAATATTCAGCTGAAGACAATTTCCCTTCCTTTCAACAACGTACAACTTTCACAAATTCAAACTGAACAGGCATTGAAAAAGGAAGGAACAAGCAGATGGTAATTCGATTTTCTTTACATAAACATGCGATTAATTTTAAGTAAGTTTTATATACGTAAAAAGGAAACTTATTGTGGTTCGAAATACAATAAATGTGAGCATGAAGTGAAATATAATCAAATCAATTTAACTGTGTTTTCTCAGTTAAAATACAGTTCAATACTCAAAGTAATCGAGTGATTGTACACTGCAATATCTTTAATTCAGTGCTGAGATATAATTCCACATTTATACCCCTTAGAGTGAAGCAAACTTGTGCCAGGAGTCAGAGGGGGTAGGGGAGGTCCTGAATGAGTACTTTGCTTAAGTATTCACGAGTGAGTGGGACCTTGTTCTTTGTGAGAACAATGTGAAACAGGCTGATATGGTCGAACAGGTCGATATTAAGACGGAGAATGTGCTGAAAATATTGAAAAATCATGGGGATAGATAAGTCCCCTGGGCCAGAAAGGATATAACTTAGGTTGTTATGGGAAGGGAGTCAAGGGATTACTGTGTTTTGGCGATGATCTTTGCATCCTCACGGTCCACTGGAGTCATACCAGATGATTGGAGGGTGGCAAACGTCATTCCCTTATTCAAGAAAGGCAACTGAAATATTCCTGGGAATCATCGATGAGTCAGTCTTACATCAGTTGTGGGCAAATTATTGGAGAGGATTCTGAGAGACAGGATTTATGATTATTTGGAAAAGGATAGATTGATTAGAGATGGTCAGCATGGCTTTGTGAGCGGCAGGTTATGTCTCACAAACCTTATTGAATTATTTGAGGATGTGACAAACACATTGGTGAGGACAGAGTAGTGGATGTGGTATGTCTGGACTTTAGCAAGGTGTTTGATTAGGTTCCACATGGTAGGCTCATTTAGAAAGTAATGAGGTCTGGGATACAGGGAAACCTGCCTGGTTAAATAATAAATTGGCTGGCCCATAGAAGACAGGGTGAGATTAAATGGATAGTTTTCAGCTTGGAGCACGGTGACCAATGGTGTTCTGAAGGGATTAGTTCTGGGGCCTCTGCTCTTTGTGATCTTTTATAAATGACTTGGATGAGGAAGTGGAAGGGTGGGTTAGGAAGTTTCCAATGACACGAGAGTTGGTGGAGTTGTGGATAGTGTGGAGAGCCTTTGTAGGCTGCTAGAGGACATTGACATAATGCAGAGCTGGGCTGAGAAGTGGCAGATGGAATTCTACCTGGGAAAATGTGAGTTATTCATTTTGGAATTTCAAATTTGAGTGCATATTTTCAGATTAAATGCAGGATTCTTGACAATGTGGTGGAAAAGAGGGATTGTGGGGTGCACGTCCATATATCCCTCATAGCTGACATCCGAGGTGATAGGGTTATTAAGACAGTGTATGGTGTGTTGGCTTTCATTAGCAGGGATATTGAGTCTAAGAGCCACGTATTTATGCTGCAGCTCTATGGATCAGTGGTGAGATTACACTTAGAATATTGTGTTCGGTTCTGGTCACCTCATTATATATAGGATGCGGAAGCCTTAGAGAAGGTGCAGATGAGATTTATCAAGATGTTGCCTGGACTGGAAGGCATGTCTTCTGAAGAAATATTGAGGGAGCTGGGGCTTTGCTCATTGCAGTGAAAGAGGGTGAGAGCTTACTTGATAGCTTTGTGTAAGATGATGAGAGGCATAGATAGAGTGGATGATGAAAGACTTTTCCCAACAAAGTGGCATAATTTTAAGGTGAATTGGGAAAGTTGTGTGGAGATGTCAGAGATAGTTTCTTTATAGATAGTGGTGGGTGTGTGGAATGTACTGCCAGTGGTGGTAGTAGATTCAGATCCATCAGGGACATCTAAGCGACTCTTGGATAGGCACATGGATGATAGTAACTGAAGGGCATGTTGGTTCGTTTGATCTTAGAGTAGGATAAAGGATCGGAACAACATCGTGGCCAAAGGGCCTGTACTGTGCTGTATTGTTCTATATTCTATGGACTGAAATGAACAATTATTACATATTAGCAACATATAGATTTTCAAAACTCTATTAGCATACTTAAGAATAATGATAAATTTCATCTTGCTATTTGACTGTGCTATCTGCAAAAATGACCAGGAATTATTGTAGGGAAAAGTAATTAGGCTTTTCTAAATTTATAAGGCTGGGATTACACAGATCATTCAAATGAGCAAAAGTCATATTTTTAACAGTGCGAGTTGCAGCAGAAATAATGGATTCTTTTGTAGGTGCATTGATTGGAAATAAAATTGATTTTTATATTACTGTATAGGTACTGGGGAATATTGGATTAAATTCAGATATAAACTTCACTGCTGTGTTAGCAAGACTAAACTAAAGCATATAATAATTATTATCATGCAAATGCCTTAATAATTACTGTTAGAATTCTGGAAAAAAGATATATTGCACCATTTTTCAAACAGTCAATAAATTAAATTGTGAATCTCAGTATACTTGTTACCCAGACCAATTATTATGCAAATTATTGTAATGGTAATGACTTAATAACTAATGCTAAATCCTAAACAGATACATTGGTTCAATAATTTGTCAGCCTGTTGCTCTGAAATTGATTGGATATTTATTAAGATCCGTAAACTGAGGGACAAAATATAATAGCTCACTTGATAGAATTGAGGGAAAAAATGAGACAGTGTTTATTGAAAAGGATTGTTTTTGTTTAAAAATGCAGTTGATGCAAGAATAATATATTTTCCTCCATTGGTTTTCTTGTAGAGACATGGGTTTTTTTTAATTGTCATGATTCAATGTTGAGACACTTGTGTCAGAGTCTGCAAAGGGGAGAGTGAGAGAGAAAGAAATTTTAAAAAAGCAGAAAGGAAAGGAACTGGCGAGCAGAGGAGCTCCAAATGTAGTGTCTCACCCTGCTATCATCTTATTGGGTGAGCTGGAATGCAGACTAGTCAAGGAACAACCTGACACAGTCATACGCTCAGAATGTTAGCTTACAATGTCCTAGACACCACCGTCACCATCCCTGCATGTCCTGTCCCACCGGCAGGACATGGATGTAACTGAAATGCTGGGACATGCAGGGTTATGGACTAAGATTGGCAGAATGTGATCAGTGTGATTTATTTAACATTTCTCCAGAATATTAAACTCCAGTACAATTTGAAAAGTTATTAGCGTCATCAGACTTGAACTACAAATGTCAGAAAAAAATTATCAGGAAGTTAAAGCACAGATCGAGGCCACTTGGCCCATCCCATATGTGTTGACTGTAATAGAACTCCCTAGGCTTTACAGCTTTTTGTACTCACCATTGAAAGCAACAATTTCAGACTGTGAACTCTGCCAAATATGCTTTTATAATCTGTTTTATAAATGTATTTCTTTGACAGCTGCACACCTTGTTTCCTTGTTTCTTTCCCAGCCCTTACTCCATTCCCTTGGCCTTGCGGGACGACCATTTCTGCTGTTTAATCTCTCCTGCATTCCCCCGTGTGACAGACTGCCTTTTTGTCCTTGTCTCACTCCCACCTTGCTCGCAACTTGTGACATTTCTGATGGTTCCCAGACCTCTGTAACTATCACTGCGCCCCCTGGGTCAATGGCGCGAGTTTTGAATTCTCTTCCTCCTGAGATAATCAGAAATCTTTCCGGTTGCAGTTTCCGCCAGATTTTATTTTGAAAAGCAGAGCATTTGTGTCAGAGTCAAGTATTTGTGAGCCTTCATCCACAATTCCCAGCATTTGGATGTAATTTGTGACCCTCCCACAGATGTGTAACGTTACTGGATTGGCCATGCTGACATGGCGCAGTGTGCATTTAGGTGGGTTGGGCTAGCCATTGTTAATGTGGGGTTATGGGGTAGGGTGGGGTGAGCAGGTCATTATGGACTCGATGGCCAAATAGACTCTTTCTGCACCCACTGGATTCTGTGATTCTAACTAGTTGTGATTGTTGTCATATTTTCCTCATGCCAGGTTCATTCAACTCAGATACATATGATTCTGTGGGTGCTCACTCACTCCTTCCCTTCAGTTTTAACATCAATTTCACACTGAATGTGAGGGTGGGAATGGGTGTGTAAATATAAATACTCCAACCGAAACCCCTCACAGGTCAGGACCTGTTTCTGCTACTTTCATCACTCACAAGGAACAGGAAAATAAAGGTTCAGTCACAAATCTTACAGGAACATAGCTGTTATAATGACCAGGAAAGGCTGAACAGCTGAAAACGCTTTTTGCAAGAAAAGGGGAGGCTCAGAGACAGCCTGGTACAAGTAGAAAGCTTTGTGTCTGTGTTTTCAGAGATTTGTGGTTGAAATCATTGGGTTGGAAGCATGTTTTCATTGCCCAGATCATCAAAGGTGCTATCTAAATGTGGCATCTTTCTTTCTATCTGTCTGAGTTAACAATCAGATGACAGGTCAATGTCTGAGTGTCTTACCAAATCCCTGATTGAATGTCTCCCCCCACAAACTCAGGTGCCTCACCACTCACTGGGTCATGGAGGAAACTCTGCCGTTTACAATGAGAACTGTTTTGCTGTCGCCTCTCCTCGTGCTTCCGCCTAACCCCGACTTCCCTTCATTAAATCCCAGCTGCCTCTAGCCCACCCACATGGACATGTTGTCGAGCATGACAGGAGATTGGGTTGAAACCGAGAGTTCAATAGCCAGAATGAAATAGAAAGAAGAAAATAAAAGATGATTGTGGATCCCAGGGGATACAGACTCCAGGATTAGTCCTTGTGGGAATTCCTGCAGTAATACAAGACAGCATTCCATGATGAGTTAAACCTGGGTTGCAAGACAGGGAGACACTGAACATGGGCAGGTTTAGTTCAAACACAGGAGGTTTGTTCAGTCAGTAACAGTGTGTTCGACATGGATGTGAAGTGAACAGTGAGGGGAAATGTTACCACAAGCTGCCGATGGATAACTTGCATTGGAACAGGAGGAGGCCATTCAGCCCCTCAACCCTGCTCTGCCATTCATGATGATCATAGCTGATGTGTGACCTAACGTACAACTTTCAAAACCCTCTAATTTCATCAATAAACTCTTCTGCAACACACAAGATGAGTATTGTAAAACTAAACATCTGCAAATGCTGGGACATCAGAAACAAAATCAGAAATTGCTGGAAAAATTCAGTAGTTCTGGCAGCATCGGTGGAGAGTGAACCGTTCGTGTCCAGTGACCAGTCCGGTGACCAGCTACAGCTGTCCATTCTGCTGTTTCTGTAACACTGGAACAGGTTCTGGTGCGAGGGAAATGAGATTGTCAATAACAACTGAGAAAACAAGAGGACGTACTCAATCAGAATTAGGAATTCACTTACCCCTCCCAGTGGGACACACACCGACAAAGTCACACTGCGGAGAGGCCGTTCACCTGCCCCACGTATGGGAAGGGATTTACTCCATCTTACAATCTGCTGAAGCACCAGAGATGACACAGTGGATTTAGACCCGTCACCTCCTCCATGTGTGAGAAAGGATTCATTCAAATCTCTCACCAGCGGAGACATTAGTGCATTCCCACTGGGTAGAGGCCATTCACCTGCTCAGTCCTCTGACCTGCTTAAACACCAGTGAGCTCACACTGGGGAAAGGTCATTCACTTGTTCCCTGTGTGGGGGGAGATTCACTCAAATGCAGCACCTGCGGAGTCCCCAGTGAGCCCACACAGGGGGAGAGGCCATTCAGATGATCAGTGTGTGAGAGAGGATTCAGTGATTCATCCCCCCCCCCCCCCCCCCCGAGACCCCAGCGATCCCACAAAGGGGGAGGGGCCATTCAGATGGTCAGTGTCTGAGAGGGGATTCAGTAATTCATCCTGCCCCACTGAGAACCCAGTGAGCCCAAACCGCGGGAGAGCTCATTCAGATGCTCAGTATGGGAGAAGCGATTCAGTGATTCATTGCTCCTGCTGAGACTCCCAAGGAGCCCACACCAAGGAGAGGCCATTCAGTTGCTTAGTGTGGGAGAAGGGATTCAGTGATTCATCGCTCCTGCTGAGACTCCAAGGAGCCCATACTGAGGAGAGGCCATTCAGATGCTTAGTGTGGGAGAAGGGATTCAGTGATTATTCCTGCCCCAGAGACTCCAGCGGGTTTACTCTGGGTAGGAGCTGTTCACCCCTCTGTGTGACAAGGGATTTGCTGCATCTTCAACACGATTGAGAGACCAGTGAGTGCTCACAGGGAAGTGGTCATACACCCCTACACCGTGTTGACTGCAGGATTCTCATTCTGATGTTACTGTCCATCAGAGTCAGGAGTGGACCTTGTACATGATGACACTATTGGAGTATTGATGTTGTTGTTGTTAACCACATTAACTGGGCTGGAATTGACTGAACTTACATTGCCACTTTCTGAACCTCAGGATGCCTCTCTGGGAAGTAAGTCTCCACAAACAGCAATGTGACAAGGAGCAGGGATCATCTGTTTTGATTTAAATTGTGATTGCAGCACAGGTGCTTCACAGCATCAGGTACAAGGTTGGAGTCCAGTCTTGGTCAATAGCCTGTGTGGAGTTCCCACATTCTCCCCATGATAGTGTGGGTCCCCTCCAGCTGCTCTGGTTTCCTCCCACAGTCCAAAGATGTGCAGGTTAGATGGATCAGTCGTGCTAAATTGTCCACAGTATCCTGGATTGTGCAGACGAGGTGGATCAGCCATGGGAAATGCAGTGTTACAGTGATAGAGTGCTCTGGGCGTGATGTTCTTCGGATGGTCAGTGGGGTTTGATGGGCCAATGCTCTCCTTCCACACTGTCGGGATTCTATTCTATGATTGAGGATAAAGGCTACACAGCACGGTGTCCTTGGAGAAGGAACATGTGGTGTGTATCAGTGCTCTCGATGCCTTCAGATAGAGGTGGGCATCTCAGGGGATACAGTGCTTTATCTCCACCATTGCCCTCCTCCCCACAACTCTACCTTGATTTTGTCCCTTCTCATTCTGTCACTTGTAATGGTTTGCTTGTCCCGTAATTGGCTTTGTTTATAAATATTCAATTGGTAACACACATGGTTTACTGCTGGTGATTATATGTCTAGATTAGAGTGGTGCTGGAAAAGCACAGCAGGTCAGGCAGGATCCGAGGAGCCAGAAAATCAATGTCTTGGCAAAAGCCCTTTTCCAGCACCACTCTAACCTAGGCTCTGGTTTCCAGCATCTGCAGTCCTCACTTTTGCACTGCTGGTGATTATATGTTAGCCAAAAGCAAAATGGCGTAATGATGATTTTGATGGTGGGAAGGTTGCTGTGATCACATTTCTGGGTCAGAGAAATGGGGAAAAAGAACGCTTCACAGCTCACTGAACGAGAACTGAAAAGCTTTTAAATCAAACCTCAGACAGGGAGGCAATATTTCCCTGGAGTTTGAGTAACTGGAAAGTGATGGTGTCTGGGAATAGACAGGATTTTGTTTTACAGGAGGTTGAAAGTTTTAAAACTGTTATATTCAGACATTTCAATTTATTTTCTTTAATTTTATTTGCTGTGCAAAAAACTTTTACAACATTTTAAAGCCAAAATGTACAAACCTTGTGTTAAAGATAAATGTTAAATAAAATCCATCAAACCATCCCTCACTGAAAACTGTTGTGGAGGTGCAATCTCCTGGAGAATCCCTGCTCACTTCTTCCTACCCGGGTTTCATGACTACATACATACCTGGGAGATAGCAGCAGGAGGCCATTCAGCCTTTTAATCCTGCTCCACCATTCAATGGGAAACAGCTGACCATCCAGCTCAGTCTCCTGCTCCTGCTGTGCTCCAATCCCCTTTCATGACTTTACCTCGAAGAACTATATCGAAGTCCTCCTTTGGCTTCACTGTCTTTTGTTCCAGTGATGTTGCTGTGTTACTGTGTGGGTGTAGGCAGGGGTAATGTGATTGTGCTGCCTCCTGGAGGATGTACTCAGCATCCCTCATCATCCTGCAGTAACATCAACCGGGGTTCAGCAACGAGAGATAGAGACCATTTCCAGGATATGGGCATCACTGACTCAGCCAGCATTTATTCCTCATCTCTAGTTACCCTTGAGAACACGGTAGTGAGCTGCTGTCTTGAACCACTCGCAGTCCATTTGGTGCAGAGAGACCGACAATGCTGGGAGGGAGAGGGTTGCAGGATTTTGGCCCAGTGATTCTCTATCTTTGGTTCTTCAAATATTGTTAAATTTAATCACCAGTCTGCAAATCTTCACCATCTCGCACCCTGTATAAAGGAATATGTACAGATTAGAAATTCAGAACAGATAATTCTAATTTCTCTGGTATATTTTTCCCCTTTGTTCCCCCAAAGCTGTAACCGTCCAGCCCACTTACTCTCTCCCACCATTCTGACTCTGCTGTCCCCTAATGTACACCCTCCCCATTCTCATGGAGTAACTGATAAACAGATCCATGCCACCACTTTCCGTCCCTGGTTAGACTCTGCACCCTTTCTGGGTTCACTTCCTTTCCCTTCATTTGCTGCAAGTGAATAATGTAACAGCAGAATGAAACAAAAGGAAACAGACAGGGAGGTGGCAGATCCTGGACAGAAGAGGAATCTTTAGTCTGGGAGAATGGGTCAGATCCTTCTTTGTTTCTCAGATGTCGATTCCCAGCATTACAACAAGTTGGGGATGGAACTTGGTTCCACGTGAGTGTGATGGCACTTTGACCCCACACCCCCCCCAACTGATGAATACTATAAGCAGATGTGCCCCTTCTCCACCCAATCAGTGTGAATGCTTTCTGCTGGTTACCCAAAACACATGCTCCAAAACCCATCCACATTCTGTACATGTACAGTACCAGGTTTCCCTGCACACATGTGATCCCTGCCTCAGGGATTGTGGGAGTTATAGTCCCCATGAAGCCTCTGGAGACCTGTTGCTGGAAAGTGAATGAAAAGTGTGGGGTGGAGGGTGTTGTGTATCCGATCCCCATTCAGACACACAGGACATGTGGGTTGTCACTGGGTTTTACTGAGACATCCGCTTAGAAAACTCGATTTCTGATGTAAGGAATATACATTCAGCCAATTGCGGGGTGGGGAGGTTAATAAGAGGCAGCAAATTTTAAGAGAGGTGGCTCAGTGGCTAGCACTGCTGCCTCACAGCGTCAGAGACCCGGGTTTGATTCCAGCCTTAGACAACTGTGTGGAGTTTACACATTCTCCCTATGTCTGCGTGGGTTCTCTCTGGGTGTTCCGGTTTCTTTCCACAGTCCTTAGATGTGCAAGTTTGATGGATTGGCCATGCTAAATTGCCTACAGGGTCCACGCATGTGCCAGTTAGACAATTAACAACAGGAAATGCAAGGTTACAGGGAATGGATGGGTCTGAATGGGATGCTCACTATAGGGTTGGCGTGGACTCGATGGATGAATACCCTGTTTCTGCACTATAGGAATTCTATTCTATTCTCATGAAGAAGAATGTACCTATCTCAACGTGTTCTGAATTTGTGGAATTCCCTATTCAAAATGCAGTGGATGCCAGGGCAATGAGCAAACTTAATGAAAAGATACAGATGTTTAATTTGCAATGAGTTGAAGGGTGAGAGCGCGCAGGCGGGAAAATCCAGCTGAGAGCAAGGTGAGCTCAATCATCACCGTATTAAATGGTGGAGATGGTTCGAAGGGCTGCATTGACTCTCCTGTGCCCAGTGCTTATCTTCTTACGGTAATAATTGGAAAGCTGAATCCAAACATCACCACCTTCAGAAAATGCAGGATACTCAGATGGATTAGCATTCCAAACTTAGATAGTGAGGAAGCGAGTAGGAGATAATGATTTTGCAATTTTACACTGAGGGGACACAGTGATTTATGGTTTTCGACTGTGTAAGACATTCACACCGTCCAGAATACTCTGTTGTGAATATCTATCCTGTACTTTACTACAAAGCCAAGGTCTCTGACAATGAAACCCAAAACACCGCCTCCCCACGTAATCTGATAAAAGACTTGAGAAGTCTGGTTGAATTTAGAACACAGATGGAAAACGGGAAGATTAAATCCAATCCCAAGATCCTGTGCTTAAACAAAGGAGACGACAATAGGATGAGGCAGGATTTGGCTAATATAGACTGGAAGCAAAGACTTTAGGGTGGGACAGTTGACAGACAGTGGAGGAATATCAAAGAATTTTTCAAACTGCTCAGCGAAAACATATATCAGTGAAAATGAAGGACTGTAGGAAAAGGAGTAATCTGCCGTGGGTGGGTAAGGAAATAATGGAGTCTGTCAAATTGAAATAGAAGGCATACAAATTGGTAAAAACCAAGGAGAAACCAGGCGATTAGAAAAACTTCAAAGATCAACAGAAAGCTTGATGGGATTCGGGATAAAATGTAATGAGTAGCTATCTCCAGGGACAGAATAGCAGTTTACACTGCTGGAGGGGAACCTATTGTTTGGGGAACATATGACCTCTGTAATTGTTGAAGCACTTAACTGTTACCATAGAGATAATCCTGATCAAGTTAAAAATCACAGCACACTCCAAAAACTTGTATTTACAAATAAACCTGTTGGACTATAACCTAGTGTTGTGTGGTTTTTAACTTTGTTGATCCCACCTCAACCCCGGCTCCTCCAAATCAGAATCCTGATAGACAGCCCCACTGAAACTGAAGCGCCTGTCAGGCACTTGAGGGAGCCAAAGGGGCGTGGGGGGAGGGGTATGTGGTTTAACCACAAAGTGCTGAACAGAACTAGACTTTTTAAACTGCTGTTGCCATGGAGAGATAGTCTCTATTCAAAGTCACAAACCACAAAGGTAGAAGAATGGGAGCCGTACACCGGACAGGCGGGGAGTTACCTGATGCTGTCTGGAGGCATTTTGCACGTAAAATATCCAGGTAACTACCATGTCTCATCAATAAAGACTCAAAGAAGACCTCTCAGAGTTCTGTGCCTATTTATTCCTACTCAGCAGGGTTCAGGAATATGAGGACACAGCAGTCAGACTTCACAGTGGAGGATATGAAGAACATGCCAGGAATTGGCATGAATAAGGAGACTGAGGAAGGTGAGGACCTATAAATAACCGTTATCATGAAAGAGTTAGAGCTGGGCAACCTAATAGAGCTAAAGGTAGTCAAGTCTCTTTGCCCTGATGGAATACATCCCAAGATACCAACAGAGTTAGGGGGAGAAATAGCAAATGCACTTAGTCATAGAATCCTACAGCATAGACAGGCACTTTGGCCCAAACTGGCCCATGCCGATCAGAATGTCCATCCACGCTAACCCTATTTCCATGCACTTAGCTCATCTGCTTCTGAAACTTTCCTATCCATGTATTTGTCCAAATGCCCTTTAGATGTTGTTAACAGACCCGCCTCAACGACTTCCACTGGCAGTTCATTCCATATACATACCACCCTCTGTGTAGAACAGTTGCCCCTCAGGGTACCCTTTTAGTCTTTCTCCTCTAACCTTAAACTGATACCCTTCAGTCCTTATTCCCTGGGAAAAAGACTGAGTGCATTCACCTTACCTATGCCTCTCATGATCTTATACACATCGTTAATGTATTCCCCCTCGGTTTCCTCTGCTCTAAACAAAAAAGTCCTCGCTTGTCTAACCTCTCCCTGTAACTCAGACGCCTGAGATCTGGCATCATCCTTGTAAATTTCTTCTGCACCCTTCCAGTTTCATAACTGAAACCTACACTGCATCCATCACATTTCCAGTGTTTCCCCATGGCACTGGAACCGACGTGACAACACCAATGGATTACAATCCATGATCGATAATTAACTCCGTTACAACAATTCCATTTTCACAGCTTTTTCCATGATGCAGGAATCCTTTTGTCTTTCTGGTTTCATGGTAAATTGTCCTCATACAAAACCAATCTGGGGCTTAACTGTTCCTGGGAAATGTGCCATGATTTTTTAGACTTTCAAAAACCAAATGAAATTTCTCTCCACAGTCCCCACGCTAACATGGACTTCGCTGTCTCAGTACTTTTTCCAGTCACGCTGACATTTGTGCTATTCGTCCACAGGCAGAATGCACACCTTTCGTTCCAGATGAAAAGGCCAATGATATCCAGATCGGCACGGATCAAGTAATTATCAAAACTAAACATGAAATTCAATGTGAATTTCTCAACTACAAATTCCCCCTTTCAGTACTCTACAACAGAGAAAACAAAAAGTGCTGGAGATACTCAGCAGGTCTGGCAGCATCTGAAATGGTGACAGATGCAGGAAACATTGCAGCCTGGAAGAAGTGTTTAGATGATCACACCAGGCATGTGTGCTTGATGACCGGTATGGAGAAGATGGGGGCATTGTGATGAACAGTTTTATACCAGAGACTCTGACCCCATTTTATTCCGTGTTTCTCTGAGATTCCCTCTTTTCAGAAGCAGGTAGGAGTGGGAAGCAGTGGAGAATGTAAATGATGTGTGACCTTCCTAGTGAGAGGATTCGAGTACCGGAGCAGGGATCCCTTTCTGGAAGGGCCTTGGCGAGACCACACCTGGAGTACTGTGTGTACCTTTGTTCCCCTTTCCCAAGGAGAGCTATCCTGGTTACTGAGAGAGAGTAAAGGAGGGTCACCAGCCTGAGTCCTGGGAGGTGGAGATAGTTAAGGGCTGCAGATGCTGGAAGTCAGAGTTTATACAATGTTGATCTGGGGAAGTGCAGCAGGTCAGGCAGCATCAGAGGGGCAGGAAAGTTGATGCTTTGGGTCAGGACAGTTTGTCAGTCCGGATGACTAGTCCTGACCCGAAACATCAATTTTCCAGCCCCATCGTATCCATGCTGGTCATCAAACGCCTATTTATTCTAGTCCCACGTTCTTGCACTCAGTGTAACATCTTGGTGTGATCATCTAAACACTTCTTCAAGGCTGCAATGTTTCCTGCATCTGTCACCATTTCAGATGCTGACAGACTTGCTGAGGATGTCCAGCAATTTATGTTCTTATTGCAGATTTCCACCATTTTGCTGAAGCACATAGAGTCATAGACATGTATACAGCTCCATATTTTGTTAACTCACATTTCTGAGATGGCAGGACTGATGGCTGAAGAGGGACTCAATCCTCGTTTAATCCTCCTTTTCTTTGGCTTTCTGAGCTGCTGACTACATCACTAATATTCTACCTCCCATTCCCTGACCTGAATCTGACCCATCTAAGCCGACACTTTAGTTCCCAACCCCCTGCCAGACTAGTTAAAACCTCACCAATGGAACTGCAAAAGCCCCCATCAGATTTGTCTCAGCTCTGCCCAGGGGTAACCGGTCAGGCTGGTATAGGACCCACCCAGAAACAGTCCCAGTGCCTGAAGAATCTAAACCTTTCTCTGGTACACCATTTCCCCAGCCACATATCCAGCGGATCTACCCTCTTATTCCTGCTCTCACGAGCACATGGCACTGGGAGTAAGTCTGACCTTATTACATTTCAGGATCTACATTTTAATGCATCTCTGCTCTCCCTATATCTAGCTTTCAGGCCCTCATCCCCCTGTTTAGCGATGTCGTTGGTATCTGTGTGTTCCACCACTACGGGCTGTTTAACTCCAGCTCCAGAAAGTCCTGCAGCCGCCCCATGATATTGCGGATCCTAGCTTTATGGAGGTAACATACCATCCTGGATTCATGTCTGTGGTCACAGCAGTGCCCACCCTAACCCTGAGCATTGAATCCCCTGTCACTATAGCCGTGTTTCCTCTCTTTCCTCCCACTCTGTGCAGCGGAGCTCTCTGTGGTGGCATGACCCTGACTGGTGCTGATTTCCCGAGAAGCTACCCCACCCATTCCCGCCCTTACAGAATCCCAAGCGGGATACAGTATCTGTATGAGAAGGGGATGACCACTGGGGACTCGTGCACCCCCTTCCTGAGCCTTTTACTTGATCTGATGGTCACCCATTCCCTTTCTGCTTGTGTAGCCCTCACCTGCAGTGTGACTAACTCACTAAACATGCTGTCCATAACATTCTCAGATTCTCCGCAGTGAGTCCACTCACAGCTCCAGGTCTGAAAAGCAGTTTCCCAGTAACTGCAGATGAACACACTTGCAGCACACATAGCCGTCAGGGACACTGGAAGCGTCCCTTATTTCCCACACTGTACAAGAGGACCACACCACGGGTCTGAGGTGCCCTATCACAACATCTCTCTACATTCATCTCGTTACTCCCATTAAGAAAATTTAAATGAGTGAGCAACCTTCCTTCACTTCAAACATGTACATTATAATAAAAAAAATCTTCACTTCAGCAGATATGTCATACTTTAAAAACTTAAATACTCCACAGGTATCACTGAGAAATTGGCTGTTCCCATTGGGACCACGTGAATTACTGAACGGCCTGGACTAAACTTGAGTTTCAGCTTCACCTTCTCCCAGTCTCACCTCACTCTGTTTACACCCAACTCCAAAACACTCTCATTGAGCCAAGCAGCACTCTCAGTACAGCCTTGTCATTTTCAATATCTGCTCATACCTACACTGCCCTCAGCCTCCTGTACTGTTCTAATGCATCTCAATGGGAGCTCAGGAACAGCATCTCATCTTTCAGTTCAGCCCTTTGTAACCCCAGAGTCAACATGGACTTCAGCAGTTTCTGGATGAACAGACAGTTGTCAGAATCTGGAATGTTCCACCTGAAATGGTGCTGGAATTTGAGTCCACAAGGAAATTCAATGAGAAGCTTGCAGGGAATTGGAAGTAGAGGGTTTACAGGTTAACATCATGAAATGGGTGACTGGGACTAAAACTGGCATTTGGATAAATCTGTGCTCTCTCTCAGGCCAATATCTCCTTCCACAGCTGCAGGGCCAAGAATTGAACACATACCCAAAGGGTGATCTGACCATGAACTTAAACATCTTTCTGCTTTTTGCTTGACAAAACTATTGGTGATATTTTCCCAGACTGAACAAACCTTTCTCGTTCCACAGTTAAATGCCAATGATATTCAGATCGTGATGACTCCGTGGACTGTAGAAACTTGTTTTTGAGATCCCAGTCTCAATTATTCTCAATTAATATCCTATAAAATGAATTCGCAAAACAAAGCTCACAATCAGTGCAAGATGAATAGTGAAGGCGAACACTTCTCTTGGAATGTGTTTGATGTGTAAACACTCCTCTTGAAATCACCCCGCCCCCCAAAAAGAGGACATGTGCATGCGCCTTGCTGTACCTTGCCCCAAATAAAGATGGCGACCATAACCCAGGACCTCTCACTGCCTGAGGCCCACAGCTGTTTTCCCCTTTGCTGCAAATGTGGGACCAAGATTTTCTAATTCAGATTAACAACCTGCACAGAGTATGACTAAACCCTCCCAGTCTACATGGATACATCTCATCCGGTTTCTGCTCCCACTCTCCCCTTTCTGCCTCCTGCAAAGACCAAGGGTCATCACGGGTTCTGTGACCCTTCATTAGAACCGAACACAGCTGGGAAAAGTAGAATCCCTATAGCGTGGAAACGGGCTCTTCGGCCCAACAATTACACACCCACCTTCCGAAGTTCATTTCACCCAGACCCATTCCCCTCCCTATTACTCTCCATTTCCCCAGACTAATGCACATCCCTGAACACTACGGGAAATTTAGCTGGGCCAATTCACTGAACCTGCACATCTTTGGACTACAGGAGATAGGGGTTAAAGAGTAAATAATAGGTGGGGACAGAGTGCAAAGAGAGACAGGAACATTTGTAAAGACAAAGGAGTGAATAACGATCTGGTGGGAGGGTGGAAAGCTGTTAGTGGAGGAGACAGGAACCTGGTAGCATCTGAGTGGCGGTGGTGGAAATGGTGACTGAGGAGTTACATTGTGCCTGCAAAAAGGTCCCGGAGCTTCAAGTTGCCTGTCACTTTAACACACAAGACTGTTCCCTGTCCAACATCTCTGTCTCATGCTTACTGCGGTGTTCCAGTGAAGCTTGATACAAGCTGGCAGAACACTCCAGAACATACCAAATGGCCTCCTATTTCAAGGACTGCAATTTCCCCTCCCATGTGGTCAACAATGCCCTCCAGTGTATCTCCTCCCCTTCCCACACCACTGCCCTTGAACCCCACCCTTCCAACCCCAACAAGGATGGGATCCCCCCACTCCTCACCTTCCACCCAAATACAACACATCATCCTCTGCCATTTCCACCACCTACAATCAGACCCCACTAGAGATATGTTTCCCTCCCCTCCCCTTTCAGCATTCCACAGAGACCATTCCCTCTGTGACTTCCTCGTTAGGTCCACGCTCCCCAGAACCCATCCTCCACACCCAGCACCTTCGCTTGCCACTGCAAGTAGTGTAAAACCTGTGCCCACAACTCCCCCTCACCTCCATCCAAGGCACCAAAGGATACTCCCACATCCAGCAGAGAATTCCCTGCCCACCCAAACACCTCAACTATTGTGTCCTTTGCTCTCAACGTGGTCTCCTCTACACTGGGGAGTCAGGACCCCAACTTGTGGAATATTTCAGGGAATATTTCTGGGGCACATGCACCAACCAACCCCACCACCTTGTGGCCGACCACTTCAGCTACATCCCCTCCGCCGCCACACTGCCAAGGACATGCAAGTCCTGGGTGTCCTCCACCCCCAAATCCAAGCCACCCCACGCCTGGAGGAAGAACACCTCATCCTCGACCTTGGAACCTTTCAACCACACGGCATCAAGGTTTCCTCATCTCCTCTCCCCCACCTTATCACAGATTCAACCCTCCAACTCGGCACTGGCCTCCTGAACTGTCCCACCTGTCCATCTTCCTTCCCAATTATCCATTCCACCCTCTCACCACTACCCCATCTACATCTACCTAGTCTCTTCGTAGCTCCCTTCCCCCCCAACCCCAAACACCCCTCCCTATTTATCTCTCAGCCCTCTTCTCCCACCTCCCACATTTCTGATGAAGTGCTTACATGCCCAATATGTCAATTCTCCTGCTCCTTGGATGCTGCCTGACCTGCTGTGCTTTTCCAGCACCACAAGCTGGAAGAACAACACCTCATCTCCCAGTCGGGGACCCTACAATCCTCTGGTTTCAACATCAAATTCAATAATTTTAGGTCCTGAACTCTCCCACGTCCTAGTGTCTTTGCCCCTTACTCCACACACCAGGCCTTGTTATTACATAGCCTGGCATTACACACTACCTATGGTTAGCCACTAACAGTCCCCATAAACAGCTATTCACCCTCCCCCTCAGATCGTTATCCACTCTTTTTGTCCAATTGTTCTTATCTCTCTCTTTGGACTCTATTCCCCCCCTATATTTACTCCTTAACCCCTTCTGCATAAAAAACAACATTTTTTCTCAGTAGCATCAGTTCCTGAGGATGTGTCACCGAATCCAAATTGCGAACAGATTTCAATTCACAGATGCTGCCAGATCTGCTGAGCTTTTCCAGTACTTTCAGTTGTTGTGTGTGATTTACAGCATCCACAGTTCTTTCAATTTACCCGGAGTATCTAATTCAGGTCTAGCAGACTGAAACAGTGTTTATCAACCTTCCCAGTCCACACCACCTCCATCTCTCTCCCAGTCTCTGCTGTCTCTCCCACTCCTTCACATTCAGTTCCCCCTCACAGTGACACTGCGCCTGCAAAGCTGATGGTCATGTGTTGGCCTGCTGGACCCACCCCTCATTCACTCCCATTGGCTGGAGGATCACGCCAACTCTCCTATTGGTCTGAAGCTGTGTCAATCAGCCAGGCCCCATTGTGACCTGAGTGGTGGGATCCTCCCAGGTGCATCAGAGGCTGAGGGGTGACCTCACAGAGGTTTATAAAATCATGAGGGGCATGGATAGGAAAAATAGTCAAGGTTGTTTCCCTGGGGTGGGGGAGTCCAGAATGAGAGGGCATGGGTTTAAGATGAGAGGGGAAGAATTTAAAATGGATCAGAGGGGCAATTTTTTTTCCCACCGAGGTTGGTGCGTGTATGGAATCTTCTGTCGGGAAGTGGAGGATGTTGGTACAATTATACCATTTGGCATCTGGATGGGTATATGAATAGGAAGGGTGTATGTGCCAAGTGCTGGCAAATGGGACTTAGATTAGGTTGGGATATCTGGTCAGCATGGACCAGTTTAACCAAAGGGTGTATTTTCATGCTGTACATCTCTACGGCTCTGCCCTGTGATGAGCTTCATCATTCACAGTGAATGAGGCAGTATCACAGAGCACAGGGGCTGGGAGCTATTCAGCCCATTGGGGCTGTACTCTCTCCCTCTGGAGATAGTGCCAGTCAGTTCCAACTCACCTCCCATTTGGACATAGCCTTCCAAATCCTTCCTTAAAAAGTTAAATTTCAAATTTGTTTTGACAATAGCTACTGAATCTGCATTCAGCTGTCTTTCAAACTGTTCCAGATGCTCAGAACTTAGTGAGTAAAATAATCTTCACATCGTTAACCTGCATTATTTGCCAGTTACCTGAAAGTAGTTACTAAAAATTGTGACGTTAAAAATTTCTCACTCTGTCTCTCTATAAATGAAATATCCTGGAAACAAATCAACTCCTGGTCAAAATCACTGCTTAACCTTCTCAGCTCCAAGGAGAATTGTCTGACCTTCTGCTAACGCTCCATAAAAGAGAAACCCATCTTAATTTTAATTTATTAGTGTCGAAGAGATGGACAACACAGAAACAAACCCTTCAGTCCAAATTGTCCATGCCGACCAGATATCCTAAATTAATCTCGTCCCATATGCCAGTACTTGGCCCATAACCTTCTAAACCTTTCCCAATCACATATCCAATGAGATGCCTTTTAAATGTTGGAACTATACCAGCCTCCACACTTTCTCTGGCAGCTTATTCCATACACGTATCACGTTCAGCTTGAAACTTTGCCCCTAATATCCCTTTTCAATCTTTTCCCTCACGCCTGTGCTTTCTAGTTTTGGACTCACTTAAACAGGAATAAGACCCGAGCTGTTTACCTTATCCATGCCCCTCACGATTTTATCAACCTCTATGGTCACCCCTCAGCATCCGATTCTCCAGTGAAAACAGCCTCAGCCTATTCAGCCTCTCCCTATAGCTCAATCCCTCAACCCTGGAAACATCTTTGCACATCTTTTCTGAATCCTTTCAAGTTTCACAATATCATTCCGATAGTGGGGAGACCAGGACTGAAAGCAGAATTCCAGAAGTGACTGAATCAATGTCCTGTACAGCCGCAAAATGACATCACAACTCCTGTACTCAATGCACTGACCGATAAAGGCAAGAATACTAAACACTTCTTCACTACCCTGCTTATGATTCCACTTTCAAGGAACTATGAACCTGCACTCCAAGATCTCTTAGTTCAGCAACACTGCCCAGGACCTTCCCATTAAGTGTAGAAGTCCGGCCCTGATTTGCTTTTCCAAAATGCAGAACCTCACATTTATCAAAATTAAACTTCATTTGCCACTCCTCAGCCCATTTGATCGGAGTCTCATTGTACTCTGAGGTAACTTTACTGTCCACTGCACCTCATATTTTGGTGTCTACTGTAAACCTACTAACCATAGCTCCTATATTCACATGGAAATCATTGATATAAATGACAAAAAGCAATGGACCCAACACCCAGCCTGACAGCATTTTGCTCACCACAGGCTTCCAGTCCTAAAAGCACCCTCCACCAAGACACTGACTGCTCAGCAAGGTTAGAGCTCATGGAATACAGGGAGAACTAGCCAATTGGGATCCAGAACTCGCTCAAAGGCAGAAGACAGAGGGTGGTGGTGGAAGGTTGTTTTTCAGACTGGAGGCCTGTGACCAGTGGAGTGCCACAAGGGTCGGTGCTGGATCCACTACTTTTCGTCATTTATATGAATGACTTGGATGTGAACATAGCAGGCATAGTTAGTGAGATGACACCAAAGTTGGAGATGTAGTGGACAGTGAAAACAATCACCTCAGAGTACAACGGGATCTTGATCAGATGAGTGAATGAGCTGAGGAGTGGCATTTGGGGAAATCAAATCTTAGCAGGACTTATACACTTAATGGTAAGGTCCTGAGGAGTGTTACTGAACAAAGAGACCTTGGAGTGCGGGTTCATCGCTCCTTGAAAGTGTAGCCACAGGTAGATAGGATAGTGAAGGCGGCATATGGTTAGAACATTAAGTACAGGAGTTGGGAGGTCATGTTGTGGCTGTACAGGGCATTGGTGAGGCCACTATTGGAATATTGCGTACAAATCTGGTCTCCTTCCTATCGGAAGGATGTTGTGAAACTTGAAAGGGTTCAGAAAAGATTTACAAGAAAGTTACCAGGATTGGAGGATTTCAGCATAGCTGGGGGTTGAATAGATTTTGAATAGACTGGGGCTATTTTCCCTGGAGCGTCGGAAGCTGAGAGGTGAGTTTATAGAGGTATATAAAATCATGAGGGGCATGGATAGGATAAATAGACAAAGTCTCTTCCCTGGGGTGGTGGAGCCCAGCACTAGAGGGCATAGGTTTAGGGTGAGAGGGGAAAGACTTTAAAGAGACTTGTGGGGCAACGTTTTCACAGAGGGTGGTACGTGTATGGAATGAGCTGCCAGAGGAAGTGGTGGAGGTTGGACGAATGCAACATTTATAAGGCATCTTATTGGGTATATGAATAGGAAGGATATGGGCCGGGTGCAGGCAGGTGGGTCTACATTGCGTTGGGATATCTGGTCAGCATGTACTGGTTGGACCGAAGGGTCTCTGCTTCTGTGTTGTACATCTATGACTCTTTGATCTTCCAAACAATTTTGTATCCAAATAGCTAGTTCCGCCTGTATTCTATGGTGTTGAACTTGCTAACCAGCCTGTTATGTGGAACTTTGTGTCTTTCTCAAGTCCAAGTTAATGACTTCCATGCACAAAGCCATGCTGACTATCCCTAATCTTTTCTTGCCTTTCCAATGACATGTAAATCCTGTCCCTGAGAATCCCTTCCAACAACTTGCCTGCCACTGACTTCAGGCTCACCGGTCTATAGTTCCCTGGCTTTTCCTTACTACCTTTCTCAAATAATGATTTGGAGATGCCAGTGTTGGACTGGGGTGTACAAAGTTAGAAATCACACAACACCAGGTTATAGTCCAAACGGTTTAAATGGAAGCACACTTCCAAATAAACCTGTTTGACTATAACCTGGTGTGTGATTTTTAACTTTCTCAAATAATGGCACCCATCTTCCAGCACCTTGTCTGTGGCAATTGATGATACAAATATCTCAGCGAGGGGCCCAGCAATCACTTCCCTGGCTTCCCACAAAGTTCTGGGATACGCCTGCTCAGATTCCTGGGATTTATCCACCTTTCTGCTTTTTAAGACATCCAGTAGCTCCTCCACTGTAATATGAACAATTGCCAAATTATCACTATTTATTTCTCCAAACTCTCTAGCTTCCATATCATTTTTCAGTAAAAACTGATGTGAAATACTTACAGAATCTCTCCCACCGCCTGCGGTTCCATAGACAGCCTTACTGATTTTTGAGGGTTGCTATTCTCTGCCTGGTTACTCTTTTGTCCAGCCATCCCTTTCCCTGGAAATAACCTCCCGCAAACAAATTTTGCAAGTTCTTACTTACCTTGTGCCATCGAAATTGTCCAATTTAGAAGTCTACCTATTAGATCTGGTCTATTATTTTCTGTAACTATTTTAAAGCTAGTAGAATTATCAGAGAATCCAGACAGCGTGGAAGCGGGCCATTCAGCCCATCACATCCACACTGAACATCAGAGCCTTCTACCCTACCCCTATAACGTTGCAATTCCAATGAGCAATCCACCTGGCCAGCACATCCCTGAACACTATGGGCAATTCAGCCTGGATAACCCACCCATCCTACACATCTTTGGGAGGAAACCAGAGCAACCAGACGAAACCCAAGCAGACAACCACAACAAGGTGATCATCCCTTTCTTATTTCCCAATTCTATCCAAGTAACTTCACTGGAAATACTCCCAATATCCTCCCTGAGCACAACTATAAAGGTATCCCTAATCCAAAACGCCATTCTGCCTCCTCTCGTCCCCCTTTCTATCCTTCCCATTGCACCCTAGAACATTAAGCTGCCAGTCCTATCCATCACTGAGCCACGTTTCTGTAATATCCATGATATCCCCGTCCCATGTTCAAAACCATATCCTCAGCTCATCTGCCTTCCCTGACGGGCCTCTTGCACTGAAATAAATGCAGTGAAACTGCTCTGTCCCACCTCGTTCTGTGCCTTGCCCTTGCCTGCCTTGACTGTCTAACTTCTCAACTGTATCAGCCTCAGACATACCTCTTCTCTCACTATCTCTTTAGGTTTACCCCCCACTCCCTCACTGGTTTAATGCCTCCTGAGTAGCACTAGCAAATCTCCCTTCCTGGGTATTAGACACCTTCGAATTCAGGTACAATCCATCCTTCTTATGCACGTCAATTCTACCCCAGCAGAGATTCCAATGATCCAAACATGGCAATCCTTCTCCCCTGCACCAGATCCTTACCCACACATTCATCTGCTCTATCCTGCTGTTCCTACTCTCACTAGCATGCGGCACAAAGAGTAATCCAGATATTACTACCCACGAAGACCTACTTTTTATCCTCCAGGATAATTTGCTATATTCTCTCGTCAGAACCTCATCCTTTCCTCTTCCGATGTCATTGGTACTAATGTATAATGAGCTCCCACTGATCATACTCCCTTTTGAGAATACTCTGCTCCCTCTCCGAGACATCCTTGTCCCTGGCACCAGGGAGGTACCACCCATTCTGATGTCTCACTGTCAGCTGCAGAAACGGCAGTCTGTGCCTTATACCAGAAAATCTCCTATCACCATCGATCACCAGGAACCTCATATACCTCACATTACATTGGAGCCAGTCTCTGTACCAGTACCTTGCTTGTCAGTGCGATATGCCCCTGAGAGGGTGACCTCCGACGCTTTCCGAAACAGTGTACTTGTTTGAGATCAATCAGCCGGGCCCCATTGTGAGGTAAGTGGTGGGATCCTCTCTCTCTCTGCCCTGTGATGAGCTTCATCATTCACAGTGAATGGGGCAGTATCACAGAGCACAGGGGCTGGGGGCTATTCAGCCCATTGGGACTGTACTCTCTCCCTCTGGAGATGCTGCAAATCTGTCCCAACTCCCCTCTCACTTGCCCAAAGCCCACTAAGTCCTTCCTTAAAAAGTAAAATTATAAATCTGTTTGCGAACACCTGCTGAATCTGTGTCCAGCTGCCGTTCAGCCTATTCCAGGTGCGCAGAACTTACTGAGTGAAATAATGTTCCCATTTTCACTCTGCATTATTTGCCAGTTACCTGAAAGTAGTTACGAAAAATTGTGATCGTGCTAACAATTCCTCTCTCTCTGCAAATTAATTGTTTGGAAACAAATCTGCACCTGGTCCAAATCACTGCTTAACCGTCTCAGCTCCAAGGACAATTATCTGTGCTTCTGCTCGCTCTCCACAAAAGAGGAACACATCTTAATTTATTAGTGTCATAGAGATGGACAGCACAGAAACAGACCTTCGGTCCAATTCGTTCATGCCAACTCGGGATCCTAAACTACTGGAGTCCCATTTGCCAGCTATTGGGCCCTATCCCTCAAAACCCATCCCATTCATGGATGCCTTTCAAATGTTGTAATGGTATCAGTCTCCACTACTTCATCTGGCAGCTCATTCCACACACACACACCACACCACTTGCCCCTTAGATCCCTTTTAAATCTTTGCCCTCTCAACTTAAGCCCATGTGCTCTTGTTTTGGGCCCACCTCACCTGGGGGGGGAAAGACCCCGGCTGTTCACCGTATCCATGCCCCTCATGATTTATAAATCTCCATAAAGTCACCTCTGTCTTTGACTCTTCAGGGAAAATAGCCCCAGTCTCTCCCTGTAGCCCAAATCCTTCAACCCTGGCAATGTTTTTGCAAATCTTGTCTGACTCCTTTCAAATTTCATAACATCCTTCCCAGAACAGGGATATTCGAACTGAAAGCAGAATTCCTGAAATGGCTTAATCAATGTCCTGTGAAGCCACAATATGACGTCCCAGCTTCCATATTCAATGCATTGACTAATAAATATAAGCATACCATACACCACCTTCACTAGTCTGCCTACCTGCGACTCTACTTTCAAGGAACAATGAACCTGAACTCCAAGGTCTCTTTGTTCAGCAACACTCCCCAGGACTTTACCATTAAGTGCATAAGTCCTGTCCTGATTTGCCTTTCCAAAATACAACAGCTCACATTTATCTAAATTGAACTCAGTCTACCATTTTTCGTTCCAATGGCCCATCTGATCAAGATCCTGTTGTATTCTGAACTAACCTTCTACACTGCCCACTACCCATCCAATTTTGGTGCCTTCTGACCATATCTCATATATTCACATCCAAGTCATTTATTGAAGGCCCCAATATCCATTGCTGCAGCACACTGCTGCTCACAGGCCTCCAGTCCACAAAACAACCCTACATCACCACTCTCTGTCTCCTACCTTCAAGCCAGTTTTGTATCCAAATGGCTCGTTCTCCCAGCATTCCATGTTATCTAACCTTGCTAACCAGTCTGCTTTGTGGAACCTTGTTCAATGCCCATGGAGACAACGTTCACAGGCTGCCATCATCAATCATCTTTGTCACTTCTTCAAGAAAAAAAAATACTCAAGTTAGTGAGACACGATTTTGCACAAACAAAGCCACTTTAACTCTTCCTAATCATTTCCAAATACACGTATATCCTGTCCCTCAGAATTCCTTCCAACAACCTTGCCTGCCACTGACTTCAGGCTCACTGTTCTCTTGTTCCATGGCCTTTCCTTACCACCTTTTTAAAAATAATGGCACCTCACCTGTCGCTATCAATGATACAAATATCTCAGGAGAGGCCCAACAATCTTAAAGGAGGACAGAGGGGGTTAGGGAGGATATTCCAGAGGTTTGTGTCCTTGGCAGCTCCAATTGTGGAGTGATGGAGGTGGGGGATAGCTGTCAACGGAGACAATTAGTGGTTAATCGTGGGTAGTGTGTAATGGCAGGCAATGTGATAACAATGTGTGTGAGTTAAGGGTTGGAGGGGTGGGGTTCAAGGGCAGTGGTGTCGGAAGTGGAGGAGATACACTGGAGGGCATTGGGGTTGACCACATGAGAGGGGAAATTGCAGTCCTTGAAATATGGTCCATTTGGTATGTTCTGGAGTGTTCTGCCAGCTTGCATCAAGCTTCACTGGAACACTGCACCTAAGCATGAGACAGATGTTGGCCAGGGAACACGCTCATGTGTTAAAGTGGAAGGCAACCGGGAGCTCAGGGTCTTTTTTGGCCTGAGAGGGAGCACAGATTGATCCAAATTGCACTTCATTTCTTTGTAGGAACTGTCAGATTTAGTTCCAATCACCCAATTCATAATGTTAACCTGTAAACTCCTTATGGACTCAAATCCTAGCAGCTTTTCAGGTGGAATGTTCCAGATTCTGATAACTCTGTTCATTGAGAAAAAGATGCCTTAAGATCCCTTTTAAATCTTTTCCCTCTCATCTTAAGCCTGTGTCCTCTAGTTCTGAACCCACAGAACCTGGGAAAAAGTCCCTGACTGCTCACCTTATCCAGATCCATCATGATTTTATAAACATTTATAAGGTCACCTCTCAGTCTCTAACTCTCCAGGAAAATAGTCCCAGCCTATTCAGCATTTCCCAATAGCTCAACCCGTCCAACCCTGGCAAAGTCCTTGCAAACCTTTTCTGAAACCTTTGAAGTTTCACAACATCATTCCGAGAACAGGGAGATTGGAACTGAAAACAGAATCGCAGAAGAGCATTAATCAATGTCCTATACAACCACAATATGACGTCACAACAGCTGCATTCAATGCATTGACCAATAACGGGGAGTGTACCAAACACTGCATTCACTACCCCGCCTACCTGTGACTCGACTTTCAAGGAACTATGAACCTGGACTCCAAGGTCTCTTTATTCAGCAATGCTCCCCAGACTTTACCATTAAGTGCACAAGTCCTGCCCTGATTTGCCTTTCCGAAATCCAACAGCTCACATTTATCTAAATTGAACTCCGTCTGCCATTCCTTGCTCCATTGGCCCATCTGGTCAAGATCCTGTTGAATTCTGAACTAACCTTCTTCACTGTCCACTACACCTCCAATTTTGGTGCCATCTGTAAACCTACTGACCATACCTTACACATTCACATCCAAGTCAATTATTTAAGGACCCAATATCGTTCCTTGTAACACATTGCTGCCCACAGGCCTCCAGTCCGCAAAGCAACCCTCCATCATTCTCTGTCTCCTACCTTCAAGGCAGTTTTGTAATGGCATGCTCTCCCTGCATTCCATGTTATCTAACCCTGCTAACCAGTCTGCTTTGTGGAACCTTGTTGAATGTCCATATAAACAACATTCACCGCCTGGATTAATCAATTTTCTTTGTCACTTCAAAACATTCAGTCACGTTAGTGAGACACAATTGGGCACGTACAAAGCCACATTGACTCTCCCTGATCATTCATTCCTTACCTTTCCTAATAGATGGATATCCTGTCCCTCAGAATCCCTTCCAACAACTTGCCTGCCACTGACTTCAGGCTCACTGTTCTCTTGTTCCATGGCCTCTCCTAACCATCTTTTTAAAATAATGGCACCTCACCTGTCGCTATCAACGATACAATTACCTGGGGAGAGGCCCAACAATCACTTCTCAATTTCCAGAAAGTTCTGGGATACACCTGATCAGGTCCCAGGACTTTATCAACCTTGATGCCATTTAAGACATCCAGTACCACCTCCTCTGTAACATGGACACTTTTCAAGTTATCTCTGTTTATTTCTCCAAACTCTCGAGTTTCCATATCCTTCTCCAGTAAAAAATGACATGAAATATTTGCATACCTTTCCCACTCCCTGTGGTTCCATAGACAGCCTTGTTGATCTTTAAGGGGTCCTATTCTCTGGTCCAGTTAATCTTTTGTCTGTGATATATTTGTTTAATGTCTTTGGATTCTACTTAAACCAGTGCCTGAAGCTATTTCATGTCTTTTTTTTTGCTCTCCTGATTTCCCTCAAGTATAAAAGCGTGATCCTGTACTCCCAATTCCTCTGCTTCTGCCATATCTGCTCCCAGGAGGAGCAATTCCACCCCAGGACATCCCAGAAATGCCTCCTACTTCAAGGACCACAATTTCCCTCTCACTTGATCAACAATGCCCTCCAATGCGTACCCTCCACTTCCTGCACCTTTATCCCACCTCTTCAACCACAAAAGATTATAACCCTGCAATCTTCACCTTCCACCCCACTAATCTCCAGATACAGTGCATTAACCTCTGTTATTTATGCTACCTAAAGTTGGATCCCACCACCACAGACATATCTCCCTCTTCACCCCTATCTGCGTTCCACAGAGACCATTCCCTCGGCAACACCCTTGTTAGGTCCACTCCCTACCACCAACCCATGCTCCACACCCTTGACCCTCCCTTGCCGCCACGGGAGATATAAAACATGCGGTCACACCTCCCTCTGACCTCTGTCCAAGACCTGAAAAGGATCTTTTCACATCAGGCAGAGATTTCTCTGCACATCCCAAAACCTCATCTACTGCATCTGGACACTATGGGAAATTTAACATGGTTCATCCAACTAACCTACACATCTTTGGACTGTGGGAGCAAACTGGAACACCCGAAGGAAACCCTCACAGACACTGGGGAGAACGTGCCAACTCCAACACAGAGTCGCCCGAGGCTGGAATCAAACCCAGGTCCCTGGTGCTAAGGAAGCAGCGCTAACCACTAAGCCACAAGATCTTTGGTGCTGATGTGCTGCCCCACTGATAACTCAGTCACTCACCCTGCCTCATTTTCGAAGTGGCAGTGATGAGGGAGTGAAATTATCGCTAGACTGTTAATCCCGAGAACCAGATAACGTTCTGGGGACGTGGGTTTGAATCCCATCACGGCAGATTTTGGAACGTGAATTCAATAAATATCTGGAAAAATTAATTTTGTGACGACAATGAATCCATTGTCAATTGTTGGGAATCCCATCTGGTTCACTCATGACCTGTAGGGAAGGAAAATGCCATCCTTACCTGGTCTGGTCTGCATGTGACTCCAGACCTATAGCAACGTGGTTGATTCTTAACTGCCCTCTGGTTAAACGAAGCAATAAATGCTGGCCGAGCCAGTGACAGCCTCATCCTGTGAATGAATAAAGAAAACAGGTCAAGTTTTGTTCCTTCTCTAGTAGTACATCCTACAAACTGAATCTGAAACGTTCTCGTACACACTGAACAAATACCTTTTCATCCAAGCCCTTAACACTACCAACATGGCCTCGGAGTGCTGTAAAGTTAAAACCCCTTATCATTGCATCCATATTATTCTTACAGATAACTGAGGTCTCCTGGTAAAATTGTGTCTCAATTCCCCGCTGACTATTGGGAGAGAGTCTATAATACAATCCCAGTAAGACGGTCATCCCTTCCTTATTTCTCAGTACCACCCAAGTAACTTGCCTGGATGTACTCTCAGGAATATCCTCCCGAAGCCCAGCTGTAATGTTATCCCTAATCAAAGATGCCACTCCCCCTGTACTGTTGCCCCCTTTCTATCGCATCTACACCCTGGAATATTAAGCTGCTAGTCCTATCCATCCCTGAGTGATGCCTCTGTAATTGCTATAATATCCCAGTGCCATGTTCAAAACCATACCCTGAGCCCATCAGCCTGACCTGTCAGGCCTCTTGTACTGAAATGAATTCAGTGTAATTGGTCCGTCCCGCTTTGTTCTGTGGCTTGCTCTTGCCTGCCTTGACAGTCTAATCTGAACAGTACCAGCCTCGGACATACCTCTTTTCTCACTATCTCTTTAGGTTTACCCCAACTCCCTCCCGAGTGGAACTAGCAAATCTCCCTGCTCATCAGGACCCCATGCTTTCCCCTTCCTATGCCATTGGTACCAATGTACAATGTCCTCCCACTGGCTATTCTCCCCTTTGAGAATATTCTGCACCCTCTCCGAGGCATCACTGACCCTAGCATCAGGGAGGCACCACCCCATTCTGATGTCTCACTGTCAGCTGCAGAAATGGCAGACTGTGCCCCTGACTAGAGTGTCCCCTATCACCATCGTTTGCGTGGAACTGGATATACCTTACATTATGTTAGAGCCAGTCTCAGTTGCAGTAACTTGGCAGTCAGTGCTATATTCCCCTGAAAATCTATTACCCCCTACATTTTCCAAAACAGTACACTTGTTTGAGCTGGGGATAACCACTCAGGGGATATTCCTGCAGTACTTGCCTACCCCTCCTAGCTTTCCTGGAGGTAACCCACCTACCTGACTGTATCTGCAGTATCCTGCAATCCTGAGACTGCCACCTCTCACACCCCTGACCCCTGTCAATTCCTCACTGCCTTTAATCACTCCTTCACCAATCCATGTGATTTGATAGGATTTGCAAAGACACTTCCTGCAGACACAATCATCAGGATCATTGAAACTCTCTCTAGACTCCAACATCCGACAGGAACAGCACACCACTCTACAACAGGCCATCTCTCCGCCTTAACAATCTACAGACCAAGACAAAGGCACAGTCTTACTGCTCGAAAAATACTGCCTGAGAATAACTTAATGCTTACGCTTTATATTTTAAACATTTTAACAACAGACCGAAAGACATGAAAAAGAAACCCTCACCTTTCTCACTATTAATATAATAAAACCGTCTAAAATTGATGTTTCAAGAGACTGAAACCCACTGAGCTGATCCCGGCTGTGAGCAGCTCACAGAGCGAGGTCTCTCTGAAGGCAGCTGTGAAATGTCACTGTTTGTTTCTCTTTTCTCCAAGCTGCATTTCCAGAGAGGTTCATACCTTCACAAGAAGTCAGCTGGGAGAGGTCACTGCTCGGTTTTATTCACTGGAGGTTGTCTTTGCTGCCCAGACCAGAATTTATTGGCCACCTTTATGTGTCTTGGAGAAATGGTGGTGAACGGCCTCCGTGAAATGTTGCAGTCCATGTACACCACAGTGATGTTTGGACAACAATCCCCCACTAGACCCACATCCCTCCCTGTCTCTGTAATCCCCCTCCAGCTTCAGAAATTGCGTGTGTGTAATTTTACCTCAAATTGTACACGTAGAATGATGGAGCTTTTTTTTAAAAATACATTGCTAAAAAGGGAGGCAATGGCCAGATGATATTCTTGCTAGACGAGTAATATGAGCAATCTTCCGAGGATTACGGTTAGATGGTAGCATCATGGCTGATGGTGGCATCTGATATCAGTAAATTCTCTAATGAAAAGGCTCATGATGACCATGAAACTATTGTCGACTGTTGGAAAAAACCCATCTGGTTCACTAATGCCCTTTAGGGAAGCAAACTGTCATCCTCACCCGGTCTGGCCAACATGTGACTCCAGACCCACAGCAATGTGGTTAGATCCCAACTGCCCTCAGGGTAAACATCCACATCTGAGTGAATAAACAAAAAGAGATTTATATTTAAATCGCAGAGGAAAGCTTTTTTAAAAACAAAATTGTGTTTTCAAACTTTAAAAAAAATCACCTTGGTCAGATGGCACTATAGACGCTGCAATAATCAGGGAGAATATAAGGAACAAATATACAGAGAGATCTCCGGTATACAGTCACAACAATAAGGTTATAGTAGTAGGTGATTACGATAGTGTGAAAGGTTTGGTTGGTAAAGAATGTGTTAAATGAGTTCAAGAAATGTTCTTTATCAATATTTAAATGTTCCTATCAGGAAGCAAGCAACACCTGACCTTTTCTTGTCTGATCAGACAGGGCAAGTGACGGAAGTGATAGGACGGGAACAGTTTGGGTGAGAGGTAATTGTGGGCACCATGGAGAAATATTTGTATAATCGATAACTACAGGTGAGCTGCCTGATGACTGGAGAGTGGTTAATGTTGTACCTTTGTTAAAGAAGGGATATAAGGAGCAGCCTAGGAACTGTAGACCTCAGTGGTGGGTAAGCCGTAGGAGGCGATTCAGAAGGATAGGATTTGCATGTATTTGGAGAGTTAAGGAATGATTATGGACACTCAACATGGTTACTTAACAGGGTGTCTCACAGACCTGATTGAGATTTTTAAGGTAGTCACCAAGAAGATCGATGAGGGCAGAGCGGCAGACATTGTTTATTTGGACTTTAGTAAAGCCTTTAAAAAGGTTGTGCAGGGGAGACGAAGTTGTAAAGTTCGATCCCATGGGATTCAGCAAGAGCTTGCCAACTGGATACAAAATTAGCTTAACAATAGGAGACAGTAATAGTGGAGGGTTGTTTTTCACACTGGAGGCCCGTGACCAGCAGTGTACTCCAGGAATCGGTGCTGGGTCCATTTTTGTTTGTCATGTGTGTAGATGGTTTGAATTAGAATATACAAAGCATGGTTTGTTTGTGGGTGACATCAAAAACTGTTAAGGTAGACAGTAACAAAAGGTTATCCACGAATACAGAGGGATCCTGATCAATTGGGTGAATGGGCTGAAATGTGGCAGATGGAATTTAATTTGAATAAATGTAAGATATTATATTTAATAAAACAAACATCTCCTTTAGCCTTATTAATTAATTACACTAATTAAAAGTAAGGCCTTGAATAGTGATGTGGAACAAAGAAACCGAGGGGTTCAGGTCTTTGCAGTTTGTGTCACATGTAGACAGGGTGGTTAAGTGGGTGTTTAGCACGCTTACCTTCATTGCTCAGACCTTTAGGTATAGGAGTTGGGACACTGTCATGAGGTTATACATGATGTTGGTGAGGCCTCTTCACTGTGTTCAGTTCTGGTCCCCCTGTTAGAGGAAGGATGTTATTAAATTGGAGAAGGTTCAGAAGATGTTTCCCAGGATGTTGCCATGAACGGAGGGATTGTTTTAGAAGGAGAGGATGGATAGGCTGGGATGTCTGTCACTGGAGATTAGGAGGTTGAGGGGTGACCTTTTTTGAGGTTTATAAAATCATGGAGTGTGTAGATAAGATGAATGGCTGCATGGGAGGGGGATTCAAGACACCGGTGCATACAGTTTGAGAAGAGATGACAAAGATTTTAAAAAGACATGAGTTTTTCTATTTTTGCACTTATGGGTTGAACTTCCAGAGGAAGTGGTAGCTGTGAACACAATTACAATACTTAAAAAGATATTTGGATAAGTACATAAATAGGAAATATTTGGAGGGATATAGGCCAAGCAGAGGCAGGTGTGATTAGTTTAGGTGGAATTATAGTCGACATGGATTGGTTAGACCACAGGGTCCGTTTCCATGATATATAACTTTGAAACTCTTAACTCTCGGTGTCTTCGTGTTCACAACTCTCCATATCACTGTCACCTCATGAAGCTTCACAACTCTTCCTTATCTCTGCTATCATAAGCATCTCTGTAACATCCTCCAATCACACAATCCTCCCTATCTCTGTAATCTCGATCCCCACAAATCTCTCTGCTAAGTGCCTTTCTGTAATTCCAGCCTTGAGGATAGCCCATTTTTAACTCAGATTCCTGCACCCTGAGCTCCAGAATTTCCTACTAAACCTCTCTGCTCATTTGCCTTCCCAAAACATTAACCAATCATCTATCATCTATTCTAATATCAAAAAGGTATTAGATGATCGCAGCGGGCATGTGTGCTTGATGACCAATATGGAGAAGATGGGGGCATTGTGTTCAACAGTTTAATACCAGAGACTCTGACCCCATTTTATTCCGTGTTTCTAGTGATTCCCTTTTTTTGAAGCAGACATGAGTGAGAAGCAGTGGAGAATGTAAATGATACACAGTCTGAATAGTGAGAGGATTCCACCACCACTGGCTGTTTACCCTCCAGCTCCACAATGTCCAATAACCTATCCATGCTATCACGGATCCTGGCACCAGGGAGGTAACATACTATCCTGGATTCATGTCTGTGGCCACAGAAGTGCCTGTCTGTACCCCTGACTATTGAATCCCCGTCACTCTCTTTCCTCCTGTTCTTTGCAGAATCCGAAGCTGGATACAGTATCTGTTTGATAACGGGATGATCACTGGGAACTCCTGCATTTCCTTCCTGAGCCTTTTACTTGATCTGATAGTCATCCATTCCCTTTCCTAACTCACTGAACGTGCTGTCCATAACATCCTCAGTATTGCAGATGAGCTACAGTGAGTCCACTCACAGCTTCAGATCTGAAAAGCAGTTTCCCAGTAACTGCAGATGGGCACACTTCCTGCACATATTGTCGCCAGGGACACTGGAAGCATCCCTTATTTCCCACATTGTACAAGAGAAGAATACCGTGGATCTGAGGTCTCCTGTAACAATGTCTCTCTAGATTCAGCTAGTTCTCCTATCACGAGAACTTAAATGAGCTAGCAACCTTTCTTCACTTCAAGCATGTCCATTATAATCTAAAGCCCCGACCGTTACTTAAGCTGACATGTTATACTTTAAAACCTGTTACAAAATATTCAGCAGGTATCTCATAAAAATTGGCTATTCCCATTGGGAGCATATGAATTTCTGAATGGCCTGAACTAAACCTGAGTTTCAGCTTCACCTTCTCCCTGTCTCATCTCATTGTTTTCACCCAACTCCAAAACACACTCACTGAGCCAAGCAGCATTCTCAGTACAGCCCTGTCATTTTCAGTTGTCAGAATCTGGAACATTCCACCTGAAAAGATGCTGGAATTTTAGTCCATAGGAATTTTAATGGGTAGTTTGCAGAGAACTGAAAATAAAGAATTTACAGGTTAACATTACGAAGTGGGTGATTGGGGACTAAATCTGACAGTTCCTGCAAAGAGATGAGGTGCAATTTGGATAAATCTGTGCTCCCTTTCAGGGCAATATCCCCTTCCTCAGCTGCAGGGCCCAGAACAGAGCACACACCCAAAGGGTGATCCAGCCACAAATTTGTCCATTTCTCTGATTTTTGCTTTACAAAAGTATTGAAGATTAGATTTAGATTACTTTACAGTGTGGAAACAGGCCCTTCTGCCCAACAAGTCCACACCGACCCGCCGAAGTGAAACCCACCCATACCCCTACATTTACCCCTTACCTAACACTACGGGCAATTTAGTATGGCCAATTCACCTGACATTACACATCTTTGGACTGTGGGAGGAAACCGGAGCACCCGGAGGGAACCCACGCAGACACGGGGAGAACGTGCAAACTCCACACAGTCAGTCGCCTGAGGCAGGAATTGAACCCAGGTCTCAGGCACTGTGAGGCAGCAGTGCTAACCACTGTGCCACCGTGCCGCCCACTAAATGATATTTTCTCACAGACAGAACAGAACAGAAAAACCTTTCTGTTTCCACAGTTAAATGCCAATTATATTCAGGTCCTGATGTCTCTGCCGACTGTAAAAACCTGTTTTTGAGATCCCAGTCTCAATTAATATCCCATAAAATGAATTCACACAACAAAACTCACAGTCAGTGCAGGATGAATAGTAAAGACAAATATTTATCTTGCATCTAACCTACACGTCTCTGAAAACTATGGGCAATTTAGCTCCCAGTGCAATGGCAAAGGAGATAGGGGTTAAAGAGTGAATAATAGGTGGGGACAGAGCCCAAAGGAACATTTGGAAAGAAAAAGGACTGGATAGCGATTTGGCTGGGAGAGTGCATAGCTGTTAATAGAGGGAACAGGAACTGGTGTCTGGCAGCATCTCAGTGGATGTGATGGAAATGGTGGCTGATGAACGTTCTGCCGCAAAAAAGACCCTGAGCTTCCAGTTGCCTGCCACTTCAACACACGAGCCTGTTCCCTGGGCAACATCCCTGTCTCATGCTTACTGCAATGTTCCAGTGAAGCTTGATACAAACTGGCAGAACACTCCAGAACATACCAAATGGCTCCGTATTTCAATTACAGCAATTTCCCCTCCCATGTGGTCAACAACACCCTCCACCGTATCTCCTCTACTTCCCACACCTCCGTCCTTGAACCGAACTCCTTCAACTGCAACAAGGATAGAATCCCCCAAGTCCTCACATTCCATGCAGGTACAACACATCATCCTCCACCATTTCCACCACCTACAATTAGACCCCATCAGAGATATATTTCCCTCCCCAGTCCTTTCAGCATTCATCGGAGACCATTCTCTCTGTGACTTCCTTGTTAGATCCACACTCCCCACCAACCCATCCTCTACTCCCAGCACCTTCGCTCGCCATAGCAAGAGGTGGAAAACCTGTGCCCACACCTTCCCCTCACCTCCATCCAAGGCACCACAGGATCCTTCCACATTCAGCAGAGATAGTTCTTACATTCAAACATTTCACCTATTGAGTCCTTTGCTCTCGATGTGGTCTCCTCTACAGTGGGGAGACAGGACGCCAACTTGCGGAATATTTCAGGGAACATTTCTGGGACACGTACCAACCAACCACACTGCCCTGTGACCGACAACTTCAACGGCCCCTCCCACTCCGCCAAGGACATGCAGATTCTGGGCTGCCTCCATCGCCAAATCGACCCATCCGAAGCCTGGAGGAATAACACCTCATTGTCCGCCTTGGGACCCTTCAACCACACAGCATCAATGTTTCCTCATCTCCCCTCACCCCACCTTATCCTAGCTCCAACCCTCCAACTCGGCACTGGCCTCTTGAACTGACCCATCTGTCCATCTTCCTTCCCCATTATCCACTCCACCCTCTCACCATTACCTCCCAACTGCATCTACCTATTGCCTTCCTAGCTCCCTTCCCCCCCAACCTACACACCCCCTCCTATTTATTTCTCAGCACTCTTTCCCACACCGCACATTCCTGATGAAGGGCATATACCTAAAATGTCGATTCTCCAGCTACTTGGATGCTGCCTGACCTGCTGTGCGTTTCCAGTGCCACATGTTAATGAAGCTGGAAGAAGAAAACCTCATCACCGGGGACCCTTCAGCCCTTTGGCCTCAATATCAAATTCAATAATTTCAGATGCTGAACTCTCCCACGTCCTAGCATCCTAGCCCCCTACCCCACACACCAGGCCTTGTTATTATATAGCCTGCTATTACACACTATCTGTGATTAGCCACTAACAGTCCCCATAAACAGCTATTCACCCTCCCCCAGCCAGATCGATATACACTCCTTTGTCCAATTTCTCCTCTCTCTCTCTTTGGCCTCTATTCCCAATCATTTACTCTTTAACCTATACCTTCTGCATATAAACCAACATTTTTTCCTCAGTCACATCAGTTCTGAGGAAGGTTCATAGGATCAGAAATGTTAACTATGACTTGTCTTCACAGATGCTGCCAGACCTGCTGAGCTTTTCCAGCACTTTCTGGTTGTTGTTTATCATTTCCATCATCCACAATTTTTTCTGGTTTTTATTTAGCGGGAGCTTGTAATTCATGTCAAGCACCGTGTGTTTATAAACCGCCCCAGTACCCACAAACTCCATTTTTCTCCCAGTCTATGCCACTCCCATCACACTCACTGAATCCCCCCCTCACAGTGACACTGCGCCTGCACAGCTCATGGTCACGTGTTGGCCTGCTGGCCACACCCCTCATTCACCTCTATTGGCTGGAGGATCACGCCAACTCTCCTATTGGTCTGCAGCTGCTGTCAATCACCTGGGCCCCATTGTGTCATGTTGGTGGGATCCTCCCATAAGTGTTGGAGGCTGAAGGGTGACCTCATTGAGTTTTATAAAACCATGAGGGGCATGAATGGGATAAATAGACAGGTCCAGAACGAGAGGGCATAGGTTTAAGTTGACAGGGAAAATATTTAAAAGGGACCTAAGGGGCAACTTCTGTCAATCAGAGGATGCTGCATGCATGGAATTTTCGGTCAGGACAAGTGGTGGAGCCTGGTACAATTACACCATCTGAAACGCATCTGAATGGGTATATGAATAGGAAGGGTATAGAGGGATATATGCCAAGTGCTGGCAAATAGGACTTGATTAGGTTAAGACATCTGGTCAGCATGGACGAGTTTGACCGAAGGGTCTGTTTCTGTGCAGTACATCTCTATGGCTCGATGGCTCTGCGGTGGGATGAGCTTCATCATTCACAGTGAATGGGGCATTATCACAGAGTATAAGGGCTGGGGGCTATTCAGCCCATTTGAGCTGTACTTTCTCCCTCTGCAGATGCTGCAAATCTGTCCCAACTCCCCTCCCATCTGTCCATAGCCCTCCAAATCTTTCCTTAAAAAGTTGAATTCCAAATTTGTTTTGACAGTAACTGTTGAATCTGCATTCAGCTGTTGTTCAAACTGTTCCAGATGCTCAGAACTGACTCAGTAAAATAATCTTCACATTTTTACCTTGCATTATTTGCCAGTTACATGAATGCAGTTACTAAAAATTGTGACAAACTTTCTACTTTCCCTCTCTGTCAACTAAATATCCTGGAGACAAATCTGCTCCTGGTCGAAATCACGACAAGGGGAGGTTGAATAGGCTGGGGTTGTTTTCCCTGGAGTGTCGGAGGCTGAGGGGTGACCTCACAGAGGTACATAAAATCATGAGCGGCATGGATAGGATAAATAAGATAAATAGACAAAGTCTCCTCCCTGGAGTGGGGGCTTCCAGAACTAGAGGGCATAGGTTTAGGGTGGGAGGGGAAAGATATAAAAGAGCCCTGAGGGGCAACGTTTACACGCAGAGGGTGGTACGTGTGTGGAATGAGTTTCCAGAGGAAGTGGTGGAGGCGAGTACAATTGCAACATTTAAAAGGCATCTAGATACGTATATGAATAGGAAAGATTTGGAGGGATATGGGCCGGGTGCTGGAAGGTGGTATAGATTGGGCTGGAATATCTGGTTGGCATGGATGGGTTGGACCGAAGGGTCTGTTTCTGTGCTGTATATCTCTGTGATGAATTTTATCCAAATAGCTAGTTCTCCCCGTATTCTATGATGTTGAACTTGCTAACCAGTCTGTTGTTATGTGGAACATTGTGTCTTCCTGAAGTCCAAGTTAACGATGTCCATGCACAAAGACATGCTGATTCTCCCCAATTATTTGCCTTTCCAATTACATGCAAATCCTGTCCCTTAGAATCCCTTCCAACAACTTGCCTGCCACTGACTTCAGGCTCACCGGTCGATAGTTCCCTGGCTTTTCCTTACCACCTTTCTCAAATAATGGCACACATCTTCCAGCACCTCACCTGTGGTTATTGATGACACAAATATCTCAGGGAGGGGCCCAACAATAACTTCCCTAGCTTCCCACAAATTTCTGGGATACATCTGATCAGGTCCCAGGGATTTATCCACCTTTATCCATTTTAAGACATTCAGAGTATCCTCCTCTGTAACATGGACACTTGCCAAGTTATCACTATTTATTTGTGCAAATTCTCTAGCTTCCATATCGTTTTTCAGTAAAAAACCAATGTATAATATTCATATAGAATCTTTCCAACCTCCTGCGGTTCCATAGTCAGTCTTGTTGATCTTTGAGGGTCCCTATTCTCTGCCTGGTCACTCTTTGTCCTTAGTGTATTTCTAGAATCTCTTTGGATTCTCCTTTTCCCTATTTCCCAAAGCCATCGCTTGTCCCCTTTTTGCCCTCCTGGTTTCCCTCAAGTATTCTCCTACTGTCTCTATACTCCTCCAGGGATCCACTAAAACCCAGCTGTCTGTACCTGCCATATCCCTCCTTCATTTTCTTGACCAGAGCCTCAATTTCTCTCGACAGGCAGCATTCTCTACGCCTCCCAGCCTTGCCCTTAACAGGAACATACTGTCTGTGTACTCTCATTGTCTCATTTTTACAGGTCTATGGAGGCAATAGCAGATGTGGACAGAGAATCAATCATTCTCAGTAAAGAGGAAGTGTTGGGAAAGGTAACAGCCTAAAGGTAAAAGGGGTGCCTGGCCGTGATGGAATGCATCCCAAGGGCTAAAAGAGATGGCCGGGAAAATAGCAAATGTGTTCAAGATAATTCGCGAAAATTTGCTGGACTCTGGGACGTATCTGACAGATTGGAAAGCTGCAAATGTGTTGCCACTATTTAAAAAAAAACACCCATTAGTTTAACTTCTGTAGTGGGGAAAATGCTTGAACCTCTCAAGGAAGTAGTAGCGAGTTATCTGGGCAGAAACTATCCCATTGAGCAAACACAGCATGGATTCATGAAAGGCAGCTCATGTTTAACGCATTTACTTGAACTATTTGAGGACATCACAAATGCGTTGGACAAGGGGGACCCAGTGGATGTGGTGTATCTGGATTTCCAGAAAGTAATCGACAAGTTGCCACATGAAAGGCTGCTGTATAAGATAAAGGCTGCACGGCGTTACGGGTAATGTATTAGCATGGATATAGGATGGGTTAACCAACAAAAAGTAAAGAATGGGGATAAACGGGTGTTTGGATTAGTATTGGCACTACAACTGTTTACAATTTACACAAATGTTTTGGAGTTGAGGACCAAGTGTACGGTGTCAGAGTTCAGATTTGATACAAAGATGAGGTAGAGCAATGTGTGCAGAGGCCACCGTAAGTCTGCACAAGGATACAGATAGGTTGAGTGAGTGGGTAAGGATCTGGCAGATGGAGGACAATGTTGGGAAATGTGGGGTCATCCATTTTGGTCGAACTCACAGCAAACTGGATGATGAAATGGTGAAAACTTGCAGCATGCTGCTGTACAGAGGGAGCTGGGTGTCCTTCTGCATGAATCACAGGAAGTTGGTTTGCAGGTGCAGCAGGTAATTAAGACAGTGAAGGGAATATTGTGCTTCCTTGCTCGAGGGATGGTTATGCTGCAGCTGTACAGAGTGCTGGGGAGGCCACACCTGGAGTACTGGGTACAGGTTTGGTCTCCTTCCTTCAGCAAGGATGTACTAGCACTGGAGGGGGTGCAGAGGAGGGTCACTAGTTTGGGCCTGGAGTTGAGAGGGTTGGTGTATGTGGAGAGATTGAGAAAACTGGTTCTATATTCATTGTAATTTAGAAGAATGGGAGGTTGGATGGGGTAAAAAAACAAAATTATGAAGGGAGTAAGTAAGATAGAAGCAGGGAGTTTATTTTCACCAGGCGTGGGTGAAACTAGAGAACATAGCATCAAAATAAGGTGGAGCAGATTTAGGACTGAGTTTAGGAGTAACTTCTTCAGCTAAAGGGTTGTGAATCTGTGGAATTCCCTGCTGAGTGAAGCAGTTGAGCTATCAACTTTATTTGCCTTTAAGGCAAAAGGTAGATTTGTGAACAGGAAAGGATTAAGGATTATGGTGAGAGAGCAGGAATGTGGAGCTGAGGCCATGAAAAGATCAACCCTGATCTTATTGAATGGCAGAGCAGGTTTGAGGGGTCAGATGAAAGTTTTTGCCTTGTGCCATCAAAATTGACCTTTGAAAAGTTAAGTTTCTAAATTGGACAATCTGGTCTATTATTTTCTGTAACTATTTTAAAACTAGTAGAATTATCAGAGAATCCCAGAATCCCAACAGTGTGGAATGAGACCATTCAGCCCATCACATCGATACTGACGCTCAGAGCCTCCTAACCTCCCCCTGTAACGTTGCATTTTCCAGGGCCACCCAACCTACACATCCCCGAACACTACGGGAAATTCAGCCTGGATAATCCAATCTACCCTGCACATTGTTGCACAGTGGGAGGAAACCAGAGAACCCGGATGAAATCCACGCAGACAACCCCAATAAGGTGATCATCCCTTTCTTATTTCCCAGTTCCACCCAAATAACTTCACTGGGCGTACTCCCATGAATATATTCCCTAAGCACAAACATAATGCTATCCCTAATAAAAAACGCTACTCCCCCTCCTCTCTTGGCCCCGTTTCTATTCTTCCTATAGCATCTATACTCTGAAACATTAAGCTGCCAGTCCTATCCATCCCTGAGCCACGTTTCTGTAATACCCATAATATCCCAGTGCCATGTTCAAAACCATAACCTAAGCCCATCTGCCTTCCCTGTCAGGCCTCTTGCATTGAAATAAATGCAGTGTAACTGCTCAGTCTGACCTCATCCTCTGCTTTGCCCTTGCCTGCCTTGACTATTTGACCTCAGAACTGTACCAGCCTCAGACATACCTCTTTTCTCACTATCTATTTGCAATCACACCCACTCCCTCACTGGTTTAATGCCTCCTGAGTGGCATTAACAAATCTCCCTGCCCAGATATTAGACACCTTCCAAATCAGATACAATCCATCCTTCTTATGCAGGTCAACTCTACTCCAGAGGAGATCACAATGATCCAAAAATGTGAATCATTTTCCCCTGCACCAGCTCCTTAGCCACTCATCCAGCACCTCCTCCTCTGTAATATGGACATTTTTCAAGATGTCACCATTTATTTCCCCACATTCTATATCGCCCATGTACTTCTTCACAGTAAACACTGATGCAAAGTACTTGTTTCCCTATCTCGCCCATCACCTGAAGCCCCACACAAAGACTGCCTTGCTGATCTCTATTTTCTCCTAGTTAGCCTTTTGTTCTTAATGTATTTATAAAAGCCCTTTGGATTATCCTTAACCCTATTCGCCAAAGCTACCTCACGTCCCCTTTTTGCCTCCTGATTTCCCTCTTAATTATACTCCTACTGGCTTTATACTTGAAGGACTTTTGGATTGGAATAAATGCAAAATATTACATCCTGACAAAACAAACGAGGGTAGGACTTACACTCAATAAAAGTAGGGCCTTGAGTAGTGATATGGGAACGAAAACACCGAGGGCTTCACATCTTGGAAGTTTGTGTCACATGTAGACAGGGTGGTTAAGAAGGTGCTTAGCACACTTACCTTCATTGTTCAGACCTTTGAATACAGGAGTTAGGACGTTATGTTGAGGATGTACAGGACGTTGGAAAGGCCTCTTCTGGAATACTCTGTCCAGTTCTGGTTGTGCTGTTATAGGAAGGATATTATTAAATTGGAGCAGGTTCAGAAGAGATTTACCAGCATGTTGCCATGAATGGAGGGATTGTGTTCTAAGGAGAGGCTGGATAGGCTGGGAATTTTTTTCACTGGCATGCACAAGGTTGAGGGGTGACCTTATTATAGGTTTATAAAATCAGAAAAAAAGAGTGTAGATAAGGTGGGAGAGGGGGATTCAAAACTCGGGTGCATCCATTTTGAGAAGAAATGAGAAAGGTTTGAGAAAAGACATGAGGGTTTTAAAAAAATATATACATGTGGAATGAATTTTCAGAGGAAGTGGTAGCTGTGAATACAATTACAATATTTAAAAGACATTCAGATAAGTACATAAATAGGAAGTATTTGGATGGATGTGGACCAAGCGGAGGCAGGTACAATTCGTTCAGTTTGTAATTATGGTTGGCATGGACTGGTTGGACCTCAGGGCCTGTTTCCTTGCTGTATAACATGATGACTCTAACCCTTACTAACTCTAAATTCCTCCATCCTCAACTCTCCCGATCACTGTCACCTCATCCAGCCTCACAACTCTTCCTTATTTATATAATTCCTCACCAGCCACAGAACGCTCCCTATCTCATGTCCTCCAGTTTCTCAAATCTCTGCGATATGTGCCTTTCTTTAGTTCCAGCCTTGAGGATGCCCTCATTCACTCCGATTGGTTGGAAGACAAACTGGTACGACCTGGTCCTCCAGTACGGCCCTCTGCCCCCTATTGGCCTGCGCTGACATCAATCACACGAGACCCATTGTGAGGTGAGTAGTGGGATCCTCCCTCTATCTGCCATGGGATGAGGTTCATCATTCAGTGCATGGTGCAGTATCACAGAGCACAGGGGCTGGGGGCTATTCAGCCCGTTGGGACTGTACTCTCTCCCTCTGGAGATGCTGCACATCTGTCCCAATTCCCTTCCCATTTGCCCATAGCCCCCCAAATCTTCCCCTAAAAAGTAAAATTCCAAATCTGTTTATGAATAACTGCTGAGTCTGTGTCCAGCTGCCAATCAGACTGTTCCAGATGCTCAGACCTTACTGAATAAAATAATGTTCACATGTTCACATATTATTTGCCAATTACCTGAAAATAGTTACAAAAATTGTGACATTGTTAACAATTCCCTTCTCTCTGCAAATTAAATATCCTGGACACAAATTTGCAGCTGGTCAAACTCACTGCTTAACCTTCTCAGCTCCAAATACAATTATCTGTGCTTCTGCTAGCTTTCTACAAAAGAGGAACACATCTTATTTTCATTTATTCGTGTCATAGAGATGTACAGCACAGAAACAGACCTTTGGTCCAATTTGTCCATGCCAACTAGGAATCCTAAACTAATGGAATCCTATTCCCAGCTATTGATCCCTATCCCTCGAAACCCTTCCTATTCATTACCCAATCAGATGCCTTTCAAATGTTGTAATTGTATCAGCCTCCACTACTTCATCTGGCAGCTCATCCAATACACACACCACACCCAGCTTGAAAACTTTGCTCCTCAGATCCCTTTTAAATCTTTGCTCTCTTGACTTAAGCCCATGTGATCTTGTTTTGGAACCACCTAACCTGGGGGGGAAAGACCCTGGCTGTTCACCTTATCCATGCCCCTCATGATTTTACAAATCTACATGAAGTCACCTCTCAGTCTTTGACTCTCCAGGGAAATTACCCCCAGCCTCTCCTTGTAGCCCAAATCCTCCAACCCTGGCAAAGTCTTTGTCAATCTTGTCTGAACTCTTTCAAGATTCAGAACATCCTTCCCAGAACAGGGGATTTTGAACTTAAAACAGAATTCCTGAAATGGCTTAATCAATGTCCTGTCCAGCCACAATATGATGCCCCAGCTTCTGTATTCAATGCATCGACCAATAAATATAAGCATACCAAACACCACCTTCACTAGTCTGCCTATCTGCGACTCTACTTACAACGAACAATGAATCTGAACTCCATGGTCTCTTTGTTCAGCAACACTGCGAAGGACTTTACCATTAAGTGTATAAATCCTGCCCTGATTTGCCTTTCCAAAATGCAGCACCTCGCATTTGTCTAAATTGAACACCGTCTGCCATTCTTTGCTCCAATGGCCCATCTGATCAAGATCCTGTTGTAATCTGAACTAACCTTCTTCGCTGTCCACGACACCTCCAATTTTGGTGTCTTCTGTAAAACCACTGACTATATCTCATATATTCACATCCAAGTCATTTATTTGAGGACCGAATATCCATTCCTGCAGCACACTGCTGCTGACACGCCTCCAGTCCGCAAAGCAACCCTCCATCACCACCCTCTGCCTCCTACCTTCAAGCCAGTTTTGTATCCAAATGGCTAGTTCTCCCAACATTCCATGTTATCTAACCTTGCTAACCAGTCTGCTTTGTGGAACATCGTTCAGTGTCCACATAGACAACGTCCACAGTCTGCCTTCATCAATCATCTTTGTCACATCTTCAAAAAAACTCAATCAAGTTAGAAAGAGAGAATTACTCACACAAAGTCATGTTGACTATCCTTAATCTTTCCTGGTCTTTCCAAATACATGTAAATCCTATCCCTCAGAATCCCTTCCAACAACTTGCCTACCACTGACTTCAGGCTGCCTGTTCTCTTGTTCCCTGGCCTTTCCTTACCACCTTTTTAAAATAACAACACCTGTCTTCCAGCACCTCACCTGTCACAAACGATGATATAAATACCTCAGGGAGGGGCACTGCTTTCCTAGCTTTCCACAAATTTCTGGGATGCACCTGATCAGGACCCAGAGATTTATCCACCTTGATGCCATTTAAGACATCCAGTACCACCTCCTCTGTAACATGGACACTTTTCAAGTTATCACTGTTGTTAACTATCAAGTTCTCCAAACTCTCCAGAAAAGAGTAGCATAGTATCTCTCCCAACTCCTGTTGTTCCACAGATGGCCTTCTTGGTCTTTAAGAAGTTGTATTCTTTGTCTGTTTTTTCTTTTATCCTTGATATATTTGTAGAATCGCTTTGGATTCTACTTAAACCATTTCCTAGAGATATTTCATGTTCCCTTTTTGCTCATCTGATTTCCCTTGAGTATATTCCTGTAAAAACATGAACCTGTACTCCCAATTCCTCCGCCTCTGCCATATCTGCTTCCAGGAGAAGCAATTCCACTCCAGGACATCCCAGAAAGGATTCCTATTTCAAGGACTGCATTTCCCTCTCACGTGATCAAAAATTCCCTCCAATGCATATCCTCCATTTCCCGTACCTCCACCTTCCCCCCACCCCTCCAACCACAATAAGAATATAACCCACCGGTCCTCACCTGCCACCCTACGAATCTCCAGATACAGCGCATTAACCTCTGCAATTTCCGCTACCTACAGTCAGACCCCACCACCAGGCATATATTTCCCTCCCCAGCCCTTTCTATGTTCCACAGAGACCATGGGATATTTGGTGCTGATGTGCTGCCCCACTGATACCTCAGTCACTCACGCTGCCCAATGGTCTAGTGATACTATCACTAGATGGATAATCCAGACACCCAGATAACGTTCTGGGGTTCAGAGTTTGGATCCCGTCACAGCAGACAGTGGAATGTGAATTCAATAAAAATTTGGAAGTAAGAATCTATTAAAGACCATGAATCCATTGTTGATTGTTGCAAAAAAAAAAACCATGATATTCACTAATATCCTTCAGGGAAGGAATCTGCCATCCTTACCTGGTCTGACCTACATGTGACTCCAGACCCACAGCAACGTGGTTGAATCTTAACTGCCCTTGAGGCCCAGCCAGTGACACCCTCATCCTGTGAATGAATTAAAAAAAGGTCAAGTCTTGTATACAATCATACTATTCTTACAGATAAGTGATCTGTTAGTAAATTTGCTTCTCAATTCCCGGCTGACTATTTATTTCTCAGTTCCACCTGTACAACTTGCCTGGATGTACTTCCAGGATTATCCTCCTGAAGCCCAGCCATAATGTTATCCCTCATCAAAACCATCTCACCCCCCTGCTCTGTTGCCCCCTTTCTATCCTTGCTATAGCATCTATACCTTGGAACATTAAGCTGCTGGTCCTAACCATTCCTAAGTCATACCTCTGTAATTGCTGTAATATCCCAGTGCCATGTTCAAAACCATACCCGGAGCTCCTCTGCCTGACCTATCGGGCCTCCTGCATTGAAATAAATGCAGTGTAACTGCTCAGTCCTACCTCATTCTGTGCCTTGCCCTTGCCTGCCTTGACTGTTTGACGCCTGAACTGTACCAGCCTCAGACTTGGCTCTTTCCTCACTCTTTTGAGTTTACCTCCATTCCTTCACTGGTTTAATGCCTCCTGAATAGCACTAGCAACTCTTCCCTTTCAGTGCAGGTACAATCCATCCTTCTGATGAAGGTCAATTCTACCCCACAAGAGATTTGAATGATCCAACAATGTGAACTCTTCTATTCCTATGTCATTGATACCAATAAACAACAGCCTCCCCTCAAAATGGTTACTCTCCCCTTTAAAAATATTCTGCTCTCTCTCTGAGGCATCCTTGTACAAAAATTACACATTCGAATAATAAACCTTACACTCATCACATCATTGTAAAAGGATTACATAACACATGATGGTTTGGGGAGACCTTTTGAGAGAATGTGATGATTCAAAGGAGAATTTTTAAGCAGCAAAAGGGATTGATCTGGAACGCAATACTCACAATGCGAATATCCAGGTCCTGATGTACTGAGTAATTCAGAGTTTGGCAGAACATTTACTGAGATTACCATCTGAATGTCCACCTGTAATATCCTGTAATACAAGTTTATAAAATCTGTCACTCTCATTTCAAGTTAGAAACCCACACCATCCCCTCCTCCTGGTGCAGGATTACTGTACATAGTTACAACAGGTCATCAGGAAGGGGAATGGAATGTTTTGTTTAGAGGGTTTTCAGTATGAGAGTTTGGAGTATATACCTGAGAGTAACGTGAGGAAGTGGTGGTGAGACCACCATATCTGGAGTAAAGTGAGCAGTTTTGGTCCCTTTAGATAAGGAAATGTGTCACTTTATTGGAGGCATTTCAGGGAAGATTCACTAGTAGAAAGTGCGGACTGCAGATGCTGGAAATCAGAGCTGAAAAATGTGTTGCTGGAAAAGCGCAGCAGGTCAGGCAGCATCCAAGCAGAAGGAGAATCAACGTTTTGGGCATAAGCTGAAGAAGGGCTTATGCCCGAAACATTGATTCTCCTGCTCCTTGGATGCTGCCTGACCTGCTGTGCTTTTCCAGCAACACATTTTTCAGCAGGGAAGATTCACTGGGATGATCCCTGGTTTGGAGGGATTATCTTTTAAATAAAGGCTGAACAGGTTGAGACTCTACTCACTGGATTTTGGAGAAAGAGAGGTGATCTCATTGAGACAGATGGGATTCTTAAGGGGTTTGACAGGATAAATAGTGAGTGGATGTTTCCGAGTGTTAATGCTGAAAAGGGAGTCTGGAACCAGATTCTGGGTCAGTCGCGGAATCAAGGGTTCTGCTTCAGATTTGTCAAGTTTAAGGCGACACAGAGGCGGGTAAGGGGTTTCAGTAGCAATGGAGCTGGGGTGAGGAGGAGACAAACAATGTTTAAGAGATTGGAATTCCCTGGTGTTTGGGATTGTGCAGATGTCTGATCAGAAGGTCACCTTGGGGTCAGATATAACAGCAATATTGTGAAGAACGTATTTCTGCCTCAGACAGTTACCAGGGAGAGGGAGAGGCTCAGCAGTAAGAGAAAGGAATTTGGAATAACAACTGAAGGCAATGGGTTTAACCGTTACAATGTTTCATTGGAGGAAACTGCAGCTAATCGAGTAGTGGGAATGTGATAAGCAGTTTGGTAACTGAGTAACAGTGGAACAATGGAGAGGGATGGTGGGGAGGGAGAGCTGGACAGTGTCAGTGTACATGTGAAACCTAACATGGTGCTTTTTCACAATGTCAACTCCTGGCAGTATGTAGGTGAGATACAGGAGAGAGCAAGGATAGATACTGGAGGGACACCAAATGCAAGGAATTCAGAAAGGAAAGAGAGAGTGGAAATGGAGCAGGATTTTCCAAAAACCGTGAGGTCAAAAGGAAGTTTTTCAAAGAAGGGGAGAGAAGGGCATAACCAGAAAAGACAGACAGACAGAACAAGGAACAATATCTGTGAATCGGTGAGGAGGAGGAGGAGACAGAGTGTTGGAAAGTCTGTGATTTAGCAAGCTTTGGGTAAATTGTAAAGATGAGCTCTGATAAGGCTTAACAAGAGACTGGAGAACGATGTCGGTTTAGGACAAAAACCAGGAACACCACGTGAGGCAGTTTGGCTCAGTGGGCTAGTGGGAGGGAGGGAAGCAGCAGATCGGATTATCTCAGTCATGGTGACAGAGAAACTCCATGTGTTCCTCACTCATGTTATTGGAGGGGAGGATAGAGGAGACAGGATGATGGACAATGTTTACAAGAAACAAATCCAGGGTTAGTGATATTTAAAATGAGTGAACAAACCTGATGTATTTAGCTTTTATCCAGAATATTAAAACAAACGACTGAAGTCCTGGTTCGAATCCCATCTTGGCAGATGGTAGAATCTGAATTCACGAGAAAATAACTGGAATTAGGAATCTCCTGATTTCCATGAAACCATTGTCAATGGTAAAAAAAATCCTGCCAACCTGACAGCAGCCCATCCAGCTGCTCACTGTACTAATCACTGCAAAGTCTCAACACAGGAATGAAACTGGATGGACCATGTGGCATCTAACAAGGCACCAGAAATTACAACCACAGAATCAGCCCTCTCGATGGTGCAATGTCCTCCTCACTAACATATGGTTTTTGATGCCAAAATGTGGAGAGCTGTACCTCAGACTAGTCAAGAAGCAGCCTGACATAGTCATATTCACGGAATCATCCCTTACAGACAATGACCAGACACCACCATCACCATCCTAGATATCGAGAGTGTGGTGCTGGAAAAGCACAACAGTCAGGCAGCATCAGAGGAGCAGGAGAATCGACGTTTTGAGCCTCAGCCCTTCATCAGTCTGATCTGGTGTGCTTTTCCAGCACCACACTCTCGACTCTGACCTCCAGCATCTGCAGTCTTCAATTTCTCCTAAAATCTCTGGATATGTCCTGTCCCACCAGACCAGACAGAGGTGGTGGCACAGTGGTGTACAGACAGGGAGGATTCGCCCTGGGAGTCTCATGGCTCCTGCTGATTACCACGTCCCGTCCTCCCTTGGCTGATTAATCACTTCTCCTTCATGTTGAACAATATTTGGAGGAAGCACTGAGGCAACAAAATGGTGTCAAACGTACTCTGGGTACAGGATTTCAATGTCCACAATCGAGACTGGCTCTGCAACAGAATTACTGACTGAGCTGGTCAGGTCCTAAAGGACATAGCTGCTCAACTGAGTCTGCAGCGGGTGGTGTGGGAACCAACAAGAGGGGGAAAAAAACATACTTGGTCTCATTGTTATGAATTGACCAGCTGCAGATACGCCTGGCCATGATAGTTATCGGTAAGAACGACCATCACATGTTCCTTTTGGAGACAATGCCTTGCCTTAAAGTTGAGAAAACCTCCGCTGTGTTGAGTGGCACTATCACCGTTCTAAATGGGACAGACTTCAAAGAGATGTAGGATCTCAAACAGGGTATCTATGGAGGTACTGTGGGACATCAACAGCAGCAGAACTGTACTCCAGCACAATCTGTAATCTCATGGGTTTGTACATCCTGCACTCACCCATCACAATGGACAGTAAAGGAGGGCTTGCCATGAGCAGCACCAGGTAGTCCTAAAAATGAAGTGCTAATCTGGTGAAGCTATCAAACAGAATTACCTGCATATCAAACAGCATCAGCAGCAAGCAACAGAGCTAAGTGATCCTACATCCAATGGAACAGATCGGAGCTCTGCAGTTCTGCCACACCGAGTTGTGAACGGTGATGGACAATTAAACAACTCACTGGAGGAAGCATCACAGATATCCCCACCCTTACTGATGGAGGAGCCTCACACACCCATGCACCAGATTAGATGACAGCATTTGCAGCAATCTTCAGCCAGAACTGCAAAGTGGGATGATCCATCTCAGCCTTCTCCAGTGGTTTCTAACATCACAGATGTGAGTTTTAAGCCAGTTCGATTCAGTTTGAATAACATCAAGAAATGGTTAAGTAGTGCAAAGGTTACGGGCCCTGACAATATTCTGGCAATAATACTGATGGTTTGTGCTCCAGAACTTGCCACCCACCAAGTCACGTACCGCTCCAGCACTGGCATCTACCGACAATGTGGAACATTGCCCAGGGATGTTCAACACAACAACACAGGGCAATCCAACCCAGGAAAATTCCCTCTATCAGTCCACACTCGATCAGCAGTAAAGTGATGGGAGATGTCATCACCAGGGCTACCAAGCAACAGCTGCTCCGCAACAGTCAGCTGAGCGACACTCACTTTAGGCTCCACCAGGGCCACTCAGCTCCCGATTGTGTTACAGCCCTGATTCACAACCTGACAACCAGCTGAATCCCAGAGGTGAGGTGAGGGTGATAGCTCAGTACCACTCCAAGATCACTATTTCTAGCTGATTTCACCCTTGTCTCAGCTCATATACTTTCATCCACCTTGTGTTATCTCTAGACTTCATTATCCAAATTCACTCCCTGGCCAGCTTCCCACATTCAACCTCCCTGTAATCTCAAGAACATCTAAATATCTGCTTGTTGATTCATCAAAAGTCTCCTATTCATAAGCAACAACACAGAGTCATAGAGATGTACAGCATGGAAACAGACCCTTCGGTCCAATCCATCCATGCCAACCAGATATCCCAACCCAATCTAGTCTCACCTGCCAGCATGTGGCCAATATCCCTCAATTTAAATTTCTCACACTTGATTTAATTCCTGGCTGTGATAATCCCTAGCTCCCTGCACCACACACACTTTGAGACCTCGAAAACCCATTTTCTTTGAGACTCCCAACCATTTGTTAATTCATTACTTCATCTGTGTGGCTGTTTCTACAGTTGCTGAAGCAGCATTGTCTGAAATTCGCAACCAAAATCTCACAGGTCTGCTTTCCACCTTTAAGACATCCCTCAAAACCTGCTTTTGGTCACCTGACCTAATATCTCCAACTCTGGCCTTATGTCTAAAGTTCTCAATAGTATTTTTGTGAAATTATAAGCATGATAATAAAAATACAAACTGTTGTTGATTTGACATTATTTTCAAATCATCACTGTTGCTGTAATGAATACTCTGTAATGTCTCTTACAACCACACTGTGAGAGCACCTTCACCACACAAACTGCAGCTGTACAAGTAAGTCAAACATCACCCTCTCCACAAGCAACAGGGCTTTGGCATTAATCACTGGTATCTGTGGAAGGAGAAACACAGTTGATGTTTCAGGGAGTGCAAAAGGATTACAGGGAATGAAAATGGTGCAGAATTTGATAGGTCAGAAATGGAAGGAAAATACACTTGCTGGTTGGAAAAAAGAATTCTTGACTGTCAAAAATATTCAAGAAAAAAGTAATCTGATAATCGAGCAGCACATGGTCAGGGGCTGGACTGCAATGAAAAACTCATTTGTAAAGGGTCTATAAAATAATAATACAGTAGTAAACAGACCAAAAATAGACCCATGGTTCGAGACTGAGGGAGCTAGATATTGACAAAGTGGTGATGAGGGAGCCCAGAGGTGAATCAGAGCAGTATTGGCTGCTATGATCCCAAAGACTCTATACCAGAGAAAGGCCGCACATGCGCCTGGCTGCACCTTGCCCCCTACAAAGATGGCGGTTCCGCACATGTCCAGTGAATCATTGTCCCGAATAAAGATGGCGGCGCTCACTCAGACTTGCAGCCGCGCTGAGGCCATTCCCCATTTACTGCAAACACGGGACTGGGACGTTCAAATTTGTGTTTTCCGACGTGCACAATTTGTTTGTAAAACCTCTCCGCTCATAGCAACACAGTTTTTCTCCCGTTTCCCTGTTTATTTCTTTCCTTACCGTATCCTTTCTCTCCATAACTTCCCGAACATTCATAACAGCGACTCTGCGCCGCGCGCGAGGGTGATCACATGGTTTAATTTAGCTCCGCCCTTCATTCACGTTGATTGGTTGGAGGACCAACATCCCGCTAGGTCATCCAGTTCCGCCCACCGTCCTTTCATTGGTCCGGTGCTGACATCAATCACCCGGAGTCCCTTTGTTGGCGAGAACATGCGCAGTGTGTCCTGCTTTAGCTGATATGTTGGGTAATGTGATGGGAGAGTTTACTGAGGGGAAGGACTCCCTTTGTGTGAGATCTGCAGTAGATTTCCTTTATTCATGGAGGGGTTTTCCTTCCTACTCATGACTGTATAGCTGTGATTGATGAATCAATGCCATCTGAACCAGTACATAAACACCACTTTTTCACAACATCTGAGATCTTTAGCACATTGTATCACGCTCTTCTTTGGAAACAAAAAAAACATGAAATAGAGCCTCAAGGAATCGGAGCAGGAGTAATGCATTCATCGCCTTCAGCTTGTTCCCCCATTCTATCAGATCATGGCTTGGCCAACCTAGACCTCAACACCTCTTTTATGCTTGATCCACATAGCCTTCAACTGCTCAATATTTCAAAAATCTATCTGCCCTCTTTTAAAATAATTTGAGATAGTATCATAGATTCCCTAATGTGTGGAAACAGGCCCTTCAGCCCAACAAGCCAGAACAACCCTCTGAAGAGTAACCCAACCATTCCCCTCCCATATTTAACTTTCACAATTGTTTGGGCGAGAAAATTCTAGCCATTCACTGAGAGAAAAAAAATCTTTACTTTTTCTAAAATGAATGTTCCCTTATGTAATGTCCCCTGATTTGAGACTTCACTAGTGCTAGATCTAGTCAACATCTACCCTTTCAAGCTCCTCAGAATCTTGTTTCCGTAAGATCACCCCTGCTAATCTATTCTTGATAGGTCAACCCTTTCGTCCTCGAAGCAGCTAAGTGAATCTTTTTTGAATAGTCTCCGATGTGGTTTATCCTTTATTGAATATGGGAGCTATCATTGTATACAGCACTGCAAGTCAGGACTCAGCAACAGCCAGTGTGCTTAACCAATCCCCAATCCATGCTAATACATTACCCCGATACCATGAGCTCCTAAATTGTGCAATTAACTTTTATGTAGTACCTTATCATTTGCATTTTTAAAATCCAAACACAGAACATCATTGGATTACCCTTTATCAGCCCTGCTTGTTATCTCCTCAATGAACTGTCGCAAATTTGTCAAATATAGTTTCTCTTTCACAAACCCCAGTCTATGTATAATGATAAACTTTTCTAAATGTCCTGCAATTTCTTACTTTAATATTCGACTCTGTAGGTTTTTTCAGTAGATTTGCTAAGTATGATTCCCCTCTCTTAAATCCATGCGGACTCTGTCCAATCCTGTCACTGTTCAGTAAGAAACTTGATTGTACTCCAATATAGTTAGTAAATGTATCTGTATTTATTTTTAAAAATAGATTACTTATAAATGCTGGAGCCATGCAATAATCAATGAATTTGTGACTCTGAATTTGGGTTATAATGTTTTTTTTTCTGTTAATTCCTTTTCATACTGTGTTATGCAGACAGCACCGAATGATCGCTCTTAATTGTGAGTAACTTTGAAAATAATATATTTTAAAAATGACATCCCAAAATGCTGCCTCATTATTGTGCAAGGAGGATTTTGCATTCAATAATTTGCAGATAAAATTGAACAGCTTTTTGCTGCAATTTGGCCAGACTGAAGATTACACCAAAGTGGCAACTCTGCTCTCAAATTCTTACTTGACACTGCCCAAGGCGATACTGATGGGACTTTACTTTGCCATTCTTGTTCACCAGCTTTATTTCAGGTTTAATCCTATAATCATTCTAGAGCTTGTAATTTTAGACAACTTCTCTTTTAGGTACATATAGAAATATCATACTGAAATGTTGCACTGAATGGTACCAAATCTGAAATTAATCTCTAATCTGATAGTAACATGTTCTGACCCTTCTACGTATGTATTGGCATAAGTCTATGCCAGTTATTTTTCTGAAGCCTGTGTTTCCTGAAGGGATTATGCCCGAAACATTAACTCTCCTGCTTCTCGGATGCGGTCTGACTTGCTGTGCTTTTCCAGCATGACACTTTTCGATTCTGATGTCCAGCTTCTTTGGTCATCACTTTCTTCTTTGAGTAGATTAAACCAAGAATATTTTTTGTTGATCAAAGTGCAATAGGAACCAATTCATGAAATTCAGATATCTCACATTTACCTTAGCCTTCACATAGTTAAGACATTACTAAATTATTGTCAGTAATTGAAACCGTGCTGACAAACTTGTGCAGTATCAGTGCCTCACCTTTAGCGTGTTCCCAGATATCGCGCAGCTGCAGTATTTTGTTTTGCACTCAGCTATATGTTGTTCTCACTTGTTTCTTTGTGAAAGATTACAAAACTAACTTGAATGAATGATTTCTTTAACCAATGTTGGGAGAAAAAATGTCAGTATTTCATATGCTGATAAAGAAAAATAAACTGATAATCAGTAGAAAGGGTTTAAGATGGATATGGAACAAATGCTGGCAAATAGGACTAGATTAATTTTGGATATCTGATCAGCATGGACAAGTTGGACTGAAGGGTCTGATTGTGTGTTGTACAACTGTGACTTCATTCTCTCAATTATTCAAGACATTAAATACTTCAAGGAGAAAAGGAGAATTTATGCAGAGAATGCACTTGAAATGATGATTGAGGTATATCAAACTCACATTGTTTCATGACCTTTTCCTCTGGGTTCTTCAATGAACAAACTTGTTTTGTTATCTGAATAACTATGTATCATGTGATTTGTTTTGCACAAAATATTTCGTTATGATCTAGTGAACTATTAAGAAGTGTTCATTTTACAATTTAGGCAGCTTGATTATTAAGCAAGAAAAGGTTAGCATTTTACTTCCACTGAATCATTGCTCTATAAAAGGTAACAAGCTTTTTATCTGCTCTGGGCACTGAATATATGGAAGTCAATGCTGAAGGAAAAAATCCTCGTCAGTAATGTTCCCACATATGTTGGAGTAATTGCTTCTGGTCACTCTTCAGGTTATAAAGGCTCGGAAAGAAATGAGTTGGCCAAAGTTAGCAACATCATTTGGATGGACTATGCTCATTGGGGAAACTTGCAGGATCTGTAGAAGGAACATGTGTTTCAGAGTGTATGCAATAAACCTGAACATTGTTATTTTTTTCACAGAGCTTGGGACCCGACTGTTTTTTAAATTTCCGAGCTTGCCAAATTATTGTTGGTAAATGCAGGTGACTTTATCAAAGCACATTTCACATGCCCCAGCTAGGAATTTGGTCCCAATTCTGTCAGTCCATCCATTCCTATGGATAACAGGTATTTTAAATGTGAGCACTCCATTTAACTATTTGAATTGAATACTTCAGTGGTTAAGTCCTCTTGGATTCTTAATTTCAAATTACTCAAATGTGATTTTTGTCCCCCTTAAATTTGCCAAGCACTGGCAGTTCTGAAATATTCCAAATATTTACAATAGATGCATTCACACTATTAAAGGAAACCTGGCAGATTTAAATACCATTCGGGTAGTCACCAACAATGCATAAGTAACTTTTTGAATTGCTTACTGTACACCAACACAAGCCAAGTACTACTGAAACCACATATTGTCTCCCAAGGATTCCCAAATCTCAACGGTGCATTCCAGATATGCTCACTATCACCATCTGGGAGCAGTTTCCCAAAGTGCTCCCAGAATTTAGAAAGCACACACACTGCCTTCCAAAGCTAAATGTGCTGTCACAGGCTTCACTCTTATTGCATACAATGACATTTATTGTCCAGTTCTTTAACGTGACATGATTTTACAAACAATTTGTAGAAGTGAATGGAAAGTGTGATGTTTGTTTGACCTTTGGCTCTATGTATCAGACTGAACTGAACCTTTAGTAAGATGTGGGATCTTTCCCAGAAACTTCGTTTAAAAAAAGCAAAAATTATGCTCTGAGATTTAAATGTTCATTCAGGTTTAATAAAAATCCTTCCAAAAATTGAGTTTGACTTCAGTTCCTTTAAAGAGACATGCTCTTGGCCTTCAATTTTGTGACATGTGATCATTCTTTGGTAAAGGTGGCTGTGTGCAACACTGCAGGATGTTGTGCTGAAGTGCCTCATTGGGTTGATGAGCTTTATTACTGGTGTAACTCGGCTAATTTTCAGATGGAATGTTATTTTGAGTTAAATCTTATTTTTAAACTGAGGTGTGCTTCTGTAACTCAAGTGTAGACACAATGCTCATGTTTACAATGAACTTTTCACTTTTGCAGATTAGTATTTTCCGATCTGTTTTGTAAATAAAGTTCAATATAAAAAGCACAATGTTGGAGAACCGCAGGTCCAGCAGCATATCTGAGGGGAATAAAACATTGTAAGTTCAAAGTCTCATGACCTTTTGTCCTTTCAGATGAAGAGTCAGTGAAGTTGAAATGTAACATTTTTTCTCTTCACCGAAGCCCTCAGAACTGCTAAGTTTCTCCAGCACTTTGTTTCTGGGGTTCAGATCTCCAGCACCTGCCGTTTATTGTTTTATTATACATCCTATGATTTGACTTGAGGAGCGAGAGGCAGCAACTGTGATCAACGAGGATAAAACTTCCCAACCATGAAAAAAAACACAGTTCTTTATACTTTGCAAAACACGACTGTAAATAAGAAATGCAATTAAGGTAAGTGCAAGATGGCATACCACCTGCCTTGTCTCAAACCTGCTACTCATCTTTGAGGACTAATCTGTCAGAATTGTGTTTGCTCCCTTCCTTTGAGATCACAGTCCACAAATGTCCCAGTTCCAGTTCCTGGGCCGGGCCCAGTTACCACATTGCAGTGGGGTGGGGAGCTTTGTGTCATCCTGAAGTTTTTGTTAATAACAACATTGCAGGTTGAAGTTGACGGTTTTGACTAATATTGTGTCATCAAACTTGGAGGAAATCCTTCCGAATGTATTGATTAACTGGACTGAACCTGTTTACATGCAGCCCTGGTATTAGTGCTGTAATATTCTAAGTTAAGAATCACACAACACCAGGTTATAGTCCACCAGGTGTAATTGGAAGTACACTAGCTATCGGAGCGCCGCTCCTTCATCAGGTGATTGTGGAGGGCACAGTTCTAAGGCACAGAATGTATAGCAAAAATTTATAGTGTGATGTAACTGAAAATTTCCATTGAAAAATACCTTGATTGTCTGTTGAGTCTTTCATCTGTTTGAATACCATGATAGTTTCATTTCTTTCATGTGTAAATCACAAAACTTTATTTTAAAAGTTGCATTCCTGACAACACTCAACACTCCCACCAAATCACTCACTGTATTAATCACTGCACAGTCTCAACAAAGGAATGAAACTTGATGGACCACATTACATCTACCAATGCACTGGAAAATACAACACAATCAGCCCTCTTGACCCTGCAACTTCCGCCTCACTGTGGGCCAAAAACAGCAGCAGAACTGTACTCCAGCCCAATCTGAAATCTCATGGCCTGGTATAACCCCCACTCAACCATTAACATCAAGCCAGGGGATCAACCCTAGTTCAATGGAGAGTTCCACAGGGCATGACAGGAGCAATACCAAGCACACTTAAAAATGTGGTGCCAACCCAGTGAAGCTACCCAACCTGCACGCCAAACAGTGCAAGCAACACCAAATAGAACTATGTGATCCAACAACCAATGGATCAGATCTCAGCTCTGCAGTTCTGCCACACCTAGTCAGGAATGGCGATGGACAATTAAACAACTCACTGCAGGAAGCATCACAGATATCCCCACCCTTACTGATGGAGGGGTCTCACACATCCATGCATCAGACAAGACAACAGCATTTGCAGCAATCTTCTGCCAGCAATGCCACGTGGATGAGCCCTCTACATTGGTCCCTGACATCGCAGATGTGAATCAAATTGGTTCAAAACATATTTCAAATCAGATCAAGAAATGGAGAAGTAGTGTAAAGGCTGTCAGCCCTGCCAACATTGTGGCAATAATACTGATGGCTCTGCTCCAGAAATTGCTGCCCACCAAGACAAGTACTGCTCCAGCACTGGCACCTACTGACATTGTGAAACATTTCCCAGGGATGTTCAACACAAAAACTCAGGACAGAGCCAACCCAGCCAATTTCCCTCCATCAGTCGACACTCGCTCAGCACTGAAGTGATGGAAGGTGTCATCAACAGTACTGTCACACAGTTGCTCAGCAATAACCTTCTGTGACACCCAGTTTGGGTTCTGCCAGGGCCACTCAGCTCCTGATCTTGTTACAGACTTGATTCACAAACTGACAAACAGGTGAATTCCAGAGGTGAGGGGAGGGTGATAGCCCAATCCCACTCCAAGACCATTATTTCGACTTCAGTGATATCACCTGACCTCACCACAGTCTCAGCTCATTTACTGAAACTCTCATTCATTCATTCATTTTGTTAACTCTAGATTTCATTATCTAAACCCACTCCTGGCCAACATCCCACAATCACCCTCCCTTTCATCTCCAGAATATTGAAAACTCTACCGCCCAAGTGCTCGCTTGTACCAGAACTTGCTGATCCATCAAAAGGCTCCCATTTATAAGCAACAACAATTTACTTTCACACCCTTGACTTAATTCCTGGCTGTAATCATTCCTATCTCCATGCACCAGACACACTTTCACATCACAATAACTCATTTTAGTTTAGACTCCCAATGATGTGTTTATTTTTGAGTTCAGCTGTGTGACTGTTTCTATAGATTCCAAGACAACACGGTCTGGAATTCCCACCCTCAAAGATCTGCTTTCTTCCTTTAAGTCATTCCTGAAAAATTGCTTATTTCGCAAAGTTTTGGTCACCGGACATAATATTCTCCATCTGTGGCCTTATGTCAAAAGTTCTCAATATTTTTGTGAAATTAAAAATGTGTTGATTTGTACAGATATCTTCTACTCTTCACTATCGCTGAGTGAATAATCTGTAATGTCTCCTACCCAACCACGTTGTGGGAGAACCTTCACTGTACCAACTGCAGCAGTACAAGGAAGTCAAACATCACCTTCTCAACAGGCAACAAAGCTTTGGCCTTGATCACTGGTATCTGTGGAAGGAGAAGTACACATCATGTTTCAGAGAGTGCAATATGATTTATAGGGAATGAAAATGGTGCAGAATTTGACTGTCAGAAATGGAAGGAAAATCCACTCAATTACTGGAAAAAAGAACTCTTGGCTGTCAAAGATATTGTGGAAAAAATAAATTGATAATGGAGCATATGGTCAGGACCTGGGCAGCAGTGAAGACTTCATTTACAGAAAGATCTGTGAATATAATAGTAAAATACTATACAGAACAAAAATACACACGAGAGACTGAGGAAGCTGGATAACAAACAAGTGGACATCAAGGAGCCCAGAGATGAATCAGAGCAATGTTCACTTTTATGCTCCCACACTCAGAGATGTCTAGCACAGAAACAGATCTTCGGTCCAACCCATCTATGCCAACCAGATATTCTAACATAATCTATTCCCATTTGCCAGCACTTGGCCAACATCACTCTGAACCCTTCCTATTCAAATGCCTTTGAAATGTTACAATTTTAGTTGCCCTTTAAGCTCCTTTTGAATTTCCCACCCGCTCCCCGCCCCCCACCCTAAACCTATATCCTCTAGTTCCGGGCTCCACCAACCCTTGTCTATTTACGCTATCCATGTCCCTCACGATTTTATAAACCTCTATAACATCACACCTTAGCCTATGACACTCCAGGGAAAATGACCTCAGCCTATTATGCCTCTCCCTGCAACTCAAGTCCTGCAACCCCTTGAAAATCAATTATCAAACCTTTCAAGTTTCTGCACCTCCTTCTGATAGGAGGGAGACAAGAACTGCACACAATATTCCAAAAGTGACCTAACCAATGTCCTGTCCAGCTCCTTTACCCAATGCTCTGAACAATAAAGGGAAGCATACCAAATGCCTTCTTCACTGTCCTATCTACCAGCGACTGATTTTGCTGGACTGCTGTGGGTTTGAAGCAGTGGACGTGCGCTTCTCGGCCTTTTGGCTCGGAATATGTGTAGTTCCTGAGGACCGGAGGAAGAGATTCTGCTCGAGTGCTGTCGGTTCGACGCAGCGGACGTGTGCTGGCGGGGGAGAAACTACGGGGATCGTGTTGCGAGTCGTCGGAGCTGCTGCAGACCATCGCTGGATCGTGATTGGACGTTGGAGGATCGTTTGGTTGTGCTGACCTGCTCTTGGTGGATCTTTATGCTGGCTTCGGCCTAACGCCAATTCAGGTACCAGCCAACCTCAGAGCTACGGCCTCAGCAGCCACTCGCAGCCCTGGCCAGGGCATTCGCAACACAGTCAGGGTGACTGTGAAGAAGGTGGAGGAGCGCACACCGGTCGATCGGACGGTGTTTGTGAAGAAGATTTTGCTGGAGTGCTGCGGGTTCGAAGCAGCGGACGTGTACTGCCTGCTTCACCGTCAGGACCGACCACCTGAAGGTGCTGGGTATTTGGTTCGGGGGGGGCTGGGGTGTGCACCAAGTCTTTGGAGGAGCGTATCAGCAAAGTGAGGCAGAAACTGGGCAGATGGAAGCTACGGTCGCTCTCCATCGCGGGAAAAAACCTGGTCATCAGGTGTGAGGCACTGTCATTGCTGTTATACGTTGCACAGGTCTGGCCTATTCCCAGAACCTGTGCCGCTGCAGTCACCCGGGCCATCTTCCAGTTTATATGGAGGTCAAAGATGGACCGGGTCCGAAGGGACTCACTGTATAAAGATCTGGGCAACGGGGGAAAAAATACACCCAATGCCACCCTCACCCTGATGGCCACCTTTGTGTGTGGCTGCATCAAGCTGTGCGTGGATCCCCAGTACGCAAACACCAAGTGTCACTGCGTACTGAGGTTCTACCTGTCCGCGGTGTTGCGAAGGATGGGCCTGGCCTCGCTGCTGCAGAACGCTCCGAGTAGTTGGACTGTTCCGTATCACCTGTCCTTCCTGGAGAGGTTTATGAAGAAAAACACCTTTGACCACAAGTCCATCAGGAAGTGGTCAGCACGTAGTGTCCTTGAGACCCTTCGGGAAAAGGAGAGGGCAGATCCTATCGAGTGGTTCCCTGAGCAGACTGTCAAAGCCATTTGGCAGAATGCCTCATCGCCATAACTTTCCAACAAGCACCAAGACATGGCTTGGCTGGTGGTGAGAAGGGCTCTGCCTGTGAGATCCTTTGTGCATGCCCGGACTCTCAGCCGCACCGCACACTGCCCTCGAAGTGGCTGCGGGGGGGGGGGGGGGGGGGGGGGGGGGGGGGGACGAGACTGTCACACACCTCCTTCTGGAATGTGCCTATGCAGAGAAAGTTTGGAGAGGAATGCAGTGGTGTTTGTCGAGGTTCGTCCCGAGCAGCGCCGTGACACGGGACTCCGTGCTCTACGGCCTGTTCCCCGGGATGCACACCGAGACGAACATCAACTGTGCCTGGAGGATCATCAACTCGGTGAAGGACGCTCTCTGGGTGGTCCGAAACCTGCTGATCTTCCAGCTGAAGGAGTTGACCCCCACTGAGTGTTGCAGACTGGCACATTCCAAGGTCCAGGACGACGTGTTGAGGGATGCGCTGAAGCTTGGGGCAGCTGCCGCCAATGCGCGGTGGGGAAAGACCACTGTGTAACATCTGCCTGCCTAACGAAGAACAGGGGGCCCATGCAGTCATTTGGGCTCTGCTGGCGCCTCAGCTAATTATATGGGCATATGATCAAAAAAATGTACAGACCTGTATAAAAATGATAAGTTTTGATCTCTGTATGTACATGTTTACATATGTATGGCATGACCAATTGTACAGACCATCAAATTATTTTATGAATAAAGTATATTTTTTGAAATAAAAAAAAACGTGTATTGCCTGCAGGATTTCCCTGCGGCAGGCTATTTCGATGTGACCTTCAGGAGCGTGAAGAATTACGAGCAGCTCCTGAAGGTCTTCAAGGAGAAGGAAGGAGAAACTCTGTTCTCCATCTTGTCGGCGGTCCCGTTGTGTGTGCTTCCTGTGCAGAGGAGTCGGGTTGTAACAATCCAGATGTAAAACCCTCACGTCCCAGCAGCAGATGTCCTGACCTTCTTGAGGAGATACGTTAAGGTCGAGGGAGAGAGTACCGACGTGGTCGATCCTTTCGGGATCTGGACCAGCAAACGACAGGTCAGGGTAACCCTGAGGGTCGATGCCAGTGGGAACATCCTTCACCCACCCTCCAGCTTTGCCATCGGAGGAAGCAGAGGTTACCTGACATTCGCAGGGCAGCCAAAAGTGTGCCGAACCTGCGGGAGGTCAGGCCACATGGCGGCGGATTGCAAGGTGACCGTCTGCCGAAATTGCAAGCAGGAAGGCCACCCGACCAAGGAATGTAAGGAGGCCAAGAACTGTAATCTGTGCGGAGAGGCGGGCCACATGTACAAGGCCTGCCCAAGACGAGGGGCTGCCATCTACGCACGTGGCCGGAGGTGGCAACACGAGCCGTGGAGCGCCTAAGATCAGCAAGGTACCACAAAACAGCACGGGATCGGTGTCTGGAGGCACCCAGAAGGAAGGGCAGGCTGTAGCGGAGCAGACGGCAGACAGCGGGGAGGTGCAACAGCCGATCCAAGCTCCTTCAGGACAGATGGAGGAAAGGGAAGGGAAGGAATCAAAGGAGGCAGAGGCTTGTATTACCGTGAAAAGCAGGAAGAGGAAACCTCCCAAAGCCACCCAGCGAGGGGGGAAGCGACACCTACACGGCGAGAATACAGGCAGCTCTTCCGACGGTGAGGACGGGTGCAAGGAGGGTCGTCACCAGAGGAAGAGACAGAGCGCCGCGGGGAAAAAGGAGGGCAGCACCACCCAAGCAGGAAAAGACGATCCCTCTGAGGGGACGGGTAATGCCCTCCCCCCACCCGGTGAGAACCAAGAGGTACCCACCGGCCCACAGCTCCAGGTAACTGGGAGCAGCGGTCCTGTGACAGCCCCACTGTCAGATGGAAAACTGAACTATACGGACCCTGGGCCCTAACCCGAAGACACCAGAGCGGGGAAATGTCTCCAGCGTGGAGCCGGACAGCTACCTCAGCCCTGGGATGGTCCAGCAGTTTGCCGTCACCACGGGGATGCACACAGCTACCCCAGAGGGGCAAGACCAGCAGCAAATGGACAGTGTCAACCTAGTAAACTGTTAAAATGTGGTTAAAAATTGCCAGCATCAATGTGCGTAGCATCAAATCAGCTACGCGATGTGTTTCTACGATGGCCTTCCTGGCCAACGTTAAAGCCGACGTCCTGTTCCTGCAGGAGTGTGGGATACCGCACCTCAGCAGCTCAGGAGATGGTCGAGCTTGTGGGCCCATGGACCATCAGTTTGGTCGGGGGGCAACGATAGCCGCGCTTCCGGCCTGGGTATCCTGTTGCGAGGTGGCAACTTCACCATCTCCGAGGTTAAGGAGGTGATGGGCGGGAGCCTCCTCATCGCCGACGTCATGTACAGGAATGCTCCCCTGAGACTGATTAATGTGTACGCCCCAGTGGGTAAGAGTGAACGGTTGGCCGTCCTGCAGCAGCTTCCACTGTTGCTGGCTACGTCCAGGCCGGTCATTCTGGCCGGAGACTTCAACTGTATCATTGATGCAGATGGACAATCCGGCGGGGGGGACAGTAAACTGGACGCTACGTCCAGAGCCCTGATGGACATGGTAAAAGATGCCAAGCTGCACGACGTCTTCAGCGCCCCTGCAGATGGAGCGCAGCATAGATACACCTGGTCACGGGCAGACGGGTCTATCCGCTCAAGGATAGATTACCTGTTTGTGTCCCGAACGCTCTCGGTCAGATCCACCGACGTCAAGCCGGTGTTCTTCTCTGACCACTGCCTCCTGCTGGCCGACTGTCACCTACAGGACGAGCAGCGGGCTGGTAAGGGAATGTGGAAGCTGAACACAAAGCTGTTGACCCCGGGAAACATTGAGGAGCTCAAGAGGGACTACGCAGGTTGGAGAACCGTGAAGCCCCTCTTTGAGTCCCCAGCGGACTGGTGGGAAACAGTAAAAGGGAACATCAAGAGATTCTTCATCCTCAAAGGTGTTCAGGAGGCGAGAGAGAGGCGGGGAAAACGGTCCCAGCTCCAGGAAAATATGCAGAATCTGCTCCTGCTGCAGACGATGGGGGTCGATGTCACGGAGGACCTCAAGGAGGTGAAGGCCCAGCAAGCCTCGCTCTTTGCTTTGGAGGCCTCCAAGATAATCTTCCGGTCCAGGGTCCGCTCGGTGGAGCAGGACGAGACGTGCTCACGTTTCTTCTTCCAGAAGGAGCACAAAGAGAGCTCCGTGCTCAGCAGCCTGAAGGAAGAAGATGGCTCGATAATGTCATCTCAGGCTGACATCATGAGGATCAGTAAATCCTTCTATGCCAGTCTGTATGACGCGAAGCCGACCGACAGCACGGCCTCCCAGTCGTTCCTGTCCTCTATCACGGAGGTCTTAGACGACAGAACACGAGAGAGGCTGGACCAGCCGCTATCTCTGGACGAGCTGACCAAGGCCCTCGAGTCCTTTGAAAAGAATAAAACTCCCGGAAGCGACGGCTTACCGGTCGAGCTCTATTCCGCTCTTTGGGACTTGATTGGCCAGGACCTGCTGGAGGTGTATGTCAGTATGCATCGGGCAGGTACCATGAGTGAATCCATGAGGAAAGGCATCACCCTCGTCTACAAGCGGAAGGGGGAGAGGAAGGAACTCAAAAATTGGAGACCAATCTCACTGTTGAATGCAGATTACAAAATTCTGTCAAAGGTAATCGCCAACCAGGTCAGGTCTGCTCTGGGGTCGGTGATTCACCCTGACCAAACCTGTGCTGTGCCGGGCAGGAAGATCGCTGAGAGTCTCGCACTCCTTAGGGATACGATCGCCTACGTGCAGGACAGAGGGTTGGACACCTGCCTGATCAGCCTGGACCAGGAGAAAGCCTTTGACAGGATATCACACAGGTATATGAGAGATGTTCTCTCCAAAATGGGCTTTGGGAGGGAATCTGCAATTGGATCAGACTGCTCTACACCAACATTGTCAGTGCAGTCTCAATCAATGGGTGGGAATCAGATTGCTTCCCAGTCAGATCTGGAGTCAGGCAGGGCTGCCCTCTCTCTCCTGCCTTGTTTGTGTGCTGCATAGAGCCATTTGCCGAGTCCATCAGGAAGGATGCGAGCCTGAGAGGGGTGACTATTCCTGGCAGCGGGGGCCTGCAGGTTAAGGCCTCCCTGTACATGGATGCCGTCGTTGTTTTCTGCTTGGATCCACTGTCCATGCGCAGACTCATGCGCATTTGTGATCAGTTCGAACGGGCCTCGGGGGCCAAGGTAAACCGAGGCAAGAGCGAGGCCATGCTCTTCGGGAACTGGGCCAACCAATCCTCGATCCCCTTCACCGTCAGGACCGACCACCTGAAGGTGCTGGGTATTTGGTTCGGGGGGGGAGAGGTGGCTGGGCGTGCGCCAAGTCTTGGGAGGAGCGTATCAGCAAAGTGAGGCAGAAACTGGGCAGATGGACGCTATGGTCTCTCTCCATCGTGGGGAAAAACCTGGTCATCAGGTGTGAGGTACTGTCATTGCTATTATACGTGGCACAGGTCTGGCCCATTCCCAGAACCTGTGCCGCTGCAGTCACCCGGGCCACCTTCCAGTTTATATGGAGGTCAAAGATGGACCGGGTCCAAAGGGACTCGCTGTATAAAGATCTGGGCAACGGGGGAAAAAATACACCCAATGCCACTCTCACCCTGATGGCCACCTTTGTGTGTGGCTGCATCAAGCTGTGCGTGGATCCCCGGTACGCAAACACCAAGTGTCACTGCGTACTGAGGTTCTACCTGTCCGCGGTGTTGCGAAGGATGGGCCTGGCCTCGCTGCCGCGGAACGCTCCGAGTAGTTGGACTGTTCCGTATCACCTGTCCTTCCTGGAGAGATTTATGAAGAAAAACACCTTTGACCACAAGTCCATCAGGAAGTGGTCAGCACGTAGTGTCCTTGAGACCCTTCGGGAAAAGGAGAGGGCGGATCCTATCAAGCGGTTCCCTGAGCAGACTGTCAAAGCCATTTGGCAGAATGCCTCATCGCCATAACTTTCCAACAAGCACCAAGACATGGCTTGGCTGGTGGTGAGAAGGGCTCTGCCTGTGAGATCCTTTATACACACCCGGACTCTCAGCCGCACCGCACGCTGCCCTCGAAGCGGCTGCGGGGGGGGGGACGAGACTGTCACACACCTCCTTCTGGAATGTGCCTATGCAGAGGAATTCTGGAGAGGAATGCAGTGGTGTTTGTCGAGGTTCGTCCCGAGCAGCGCCGTGACGCGGGACTCCGTGCTCTACGGCCTGTTCCTCGGGACGCACACCGAGACGAACATCAACTGTGCCTGGAGGATCATCAACTCGGTGAAGGACGCTCTCTGGGTGGTCCGAAACCTGCTGATCTTCCAGCTGAAGGAGTTGACCCCGACTGAGTGTTGCAGACTGGCACATTCCAAGGTCCAGGATGACGTGTTGAGGGATGCGCTGAAGCTTGGGGCAGCTGCTGCCAATGCACGGTAGGGAAAGACAACCGTGTAACATCTGCCTGCCTAAGAAGAACAGGGAGCCCACGCAGTCATTTGGGCTCTGCTGACGCCTCAGCTCAATGTAATCGCACCAACCTGTAAATAAGATTGATTACTCTGTTTCGATACGCAAAGAAATGGAATGTGTACATATGTATGACATGTCCAGTTGTATAGATCAAAATATTTATGAATAAAGTATATTTTTGAAATAAAAAATAATCAGTTTGGCATGGATGTGTTGGACTGAATGATTTGTTTCTGAGCTTATATTGCTCTGAGTGGGTTGAGTTCCAGATTGTATATTTTTGAAGCAGATCATAATGTCAGGTACAGAGTTAGACCGAGAAATCCTGCTGATCTCATCAGCTTTATCTTGTTTTCCTGATCCTCCTCCTTCAATCAATGCATTTTTCAGATCCTCATTCAGAATTCCTGGAGCAATGGAACAATGTGTGGAAAGTCCTATTGCAGTCCACACGAGGTACCTTTCCCACTGCCCTGCTCCCACGGCCTGCAATGCTGCAGACTGAGCAGACAACCCGAAGCACAATGATGAGCTCCTTCCGGCCCACGGCCCTCCTTCTCACTGAATGAAGACAATCACCAGAAGCAGAATCCAGCTCTTGTTGGAGCCTTGAATACCTGACTCGGTCTCACTGAGTGAAGATTGGACTCAGAAACAGAAATGAAATCAACTTCCTATCTGCATTGTGTCACTCTTTAAGATCTCTGTGTGTCTGAGTTCAGGTCATTTGATTGGAGACTGTGGATGGCGGGTCCCCAGTGAAATGGAAATAATGGTGGAGGAGCTCACTGAGGGACATCTCTCAAAGTGAGAATCAGAAAGATGCTATTCCACATTGGAAGGGTTTAAGGGGAATTGATGGCTCAGAAAAATGTTATACGGATGTTTGTAAAACTTAGGAACTCTGACTGTTTTGAAGCTGGAGTTTATTTTATCCTTGTATAGATTTGACACATTAATCCTCCCTCCCCACCACTACAGAAGCTGTTGGAACTGTTCAGTGTTTCCAGCGGCTTCTGTAATTATTTCAGGTTCCTGACGGGAGCAGTCTCTGACTTTTCAAACAAACTAAACCCCTCCTTGTGCTGCAACCAATATTTCAATAAGAAATGGGAAGCAGCAGAGGGGAAAGCTTCCGAGATGTCGAGCAATGCTGCCCGGTTCTACACTGCAATTCACAGAAACCATCGCTAGGAAAAGCAAGGAACAATCTGACAGATCCAGTTTACCACAAAACGAACCCACAACACTGCGTTGGCTGGGAATCGAACCTGGGTTAACTGCTGGGAAGGCAGCTATGCTCCCCACTATCCCACCATCACCCTGCTAGCAGCCCCCTCCCCATTCCCAAACACACTTAACAAGGCCGTGATCATCACCAACTGGATTGGGGCTGAAATCCAAACAAGAAATTGCTGGGGAAGCTCAGCAGGTCTGACAGCACCAGAATCAGAAGCCTTCAGTTCTGAAGAACAATCCCTGGATCTGAAAGGTTCCCTCCCCACAGATGCTGCCAGACCTGCTGAGTTTCCCCAGCAATTTCTGTGCTGTCTCTCAGATCTGTAGCATCTGCAGTTCTTTGTTGGAAACAAAGCAAACGTTGAGCCACCGAAGGGGATATTCGGTCAGGTGACAGTCTCCCTCATCCATAGAGACAGAGGGGAAGGAGCATGGAATCATAGACTCCCTACAGTGTGGAAACTGACCATTCGGCCCATCATGCATCCCACCAAGACTCACCCCCGCTACCCTATCGCTATAACCCATGGCTAATCCACCTCACCTACACATCCCTGGACACTATGGATAATTTAGCACGGCCAACCCACCCAAACCTGCACATCTTAGGACTGTGGGAGGAAACCAGAGCACCCGGAGGAAACCCACACTGACCCGGGGAGAATGTGCAAACTCCACACAGAGAACTTTCAATCAGACAGGGATCTGGGTAATTGGAGAGGTTTAGAGAGGGAGTCCAGACGGTTAGACTGGTGTGTGAATGATGGGCCGAACAGCCTGATCTCAGTGCTGTAAAAACTCTACAGTAACATGCCTCCCTACATGCAGCGTTCATCACAGTTTGTATTGTGTTTGAATCCGTCCTGTTATTGACCTTATTGTGAATGAAATGGATGGAGAGGGGTTGTTTGTGCACTCAGGGAGCCATGTTACTGTAGAGTTTTACAGCACTGAAATCAGGCTGTTCGTGGTGGGGAGGGAGGATTAATGTGTCAAATCTATACAAGGATAAACTTCAGCCTGAAAACAGTCAGAGTTCCTAAGTATTACAAACATCCATATAACTCTTTTCCTTGGGGAATTTCTCCAGTGCATCTTGTCTATGGTGCACACTGCTGCTACTGAGTGTCTGTGGGATATTGGTAAATTAATGTTACTTCTGCAATTCTGCAATTATAATTTCTGGTACAAGGTAAATGAACTCACACCAGTGTGTAATTGTTTTAGCCAAGAGCTGAGTCAACAAGAATGGAAACTATGTGGAGGAAATATATAATTGAAAATGTATTTGCTAAAAGTGTATGCCAGAATGAAACGTGACAGCAAAACAATGGTAGATATTACGGGCAAATAGATAAGATGTTGTAAGGGGGTGAAGTTAAGCTAGATACGCCTGTACAAACAGTAGGTGTAAACATATGTTTCCCACTTTTACAGAGACACAGGAACAAACCCCAATTAAAAGGGTCATAAGGATCAGGGGAAGGTACAAATGGAGGGAGTAGATAATGATGAAGAAAGAATATGCCTAACAATGACCTAGAGCGGGATGGGGTCAAACGGCCTTGTGAGGCCAGAAGAAAGCATTTTGTCACAGACAAGGCCGGATAAGGCAAGAGATAAACAGGAGTAATGGGGCCAGTCTTAGGGAAGTGGAGGATGTAAACAGGGGAGGAGCAATGTAAAACAAAAGAAACCAAATTATATATTATTTTGTATGAATTGAATTTGGGTTGTGTATGTCCTCTGCCTTACAGGCACTGGACATCACACCCACTTGCAAGTGTGAAATAAATGACACTACTGATTCAGATCTTGTCTCGGACTGAAATTATTGAAGTGAGTGAGCTTTGTTTCTCACAATTGGGGGCTGTCCGCGATTTTCTTCCATCACCGGGGGGAGTGGCTGGCCTTGGACACTGGGAAGACGCATCCCGTTCCTCATTGAGGAGCGGTCTCGTGCCCTGGTTTGGTCCGCTCCCTTGGGCGACTGGTACGAATCTCTCTTTCTCTCTCTCGCCCTGTCTCGTCCTTTCGCCCTCTCTCCCTCTCTCGCCCTCTCTCGCCCTCTCTCGCACTCTCACCCACTCTCGCTCTCTCGCCCTCTCTCCCTCTCTCCCTCTCGCCCTCTCACTGACTCTCTCGCCGTCTAAACCACCTTCGCCCTCTCGCTATCTCTCACCCTCACGCCCTCTCTCACCTTCTCTCTATCTCTCTCGCCCTCTCTGCATCTCTCGCCCTCTCTCACCCTCACTCCCTCTCTCGCCCTCTCTCCCTCTCTTTCACCCTCTCTCCCTCTCTCGCCCTCTGCCCTCTCTCACCCTCTCTTCCTCTCTCGCCCTCTCTCCTTCTCTCGCCCTCTCTTCCTCCCTCGTCCGCTCTCACACTCTCTCTCTCTTTCGCCCTCTCGCCCACTTTCGCCCTCTCTCCCTCTCTCGCCCTGTCTCGCCCTCTCTCCCTCTCTCGCTCTGTCTTGCCCTCTCTCCCTCTCTCGCCCTCTCTCGCACTCTCGCCCATTCTCGCTCGCTCGCCCTCTCTCCCTCTCGCCCTCTCACTGACTCTCTCGCCGTCTCAACCACCCTCGCCCTCTCGCTATCTCTCACCCTCACGCCCTCTCTCACCTTCTCTCTATCTCTCTCGCCCTCTTTAACTCTCTCTCGTCCTCTCTCCTTCTTGCCCTCTCTTCCTCACTCGCACTCTCTACCTCTCTCGCCCTCTTGCCCTCTCTCGCCCCCTCTGCCTCTCTTGCTCTCTCTCTTTCCCCCACTTTCTCTCTCTCTCTCTCTTGCCCTGTCTCGTCTTTTCACGCTCTCTCCCTCTCTCGCCCTCTCTCGTACGCTCGCCCACTCTCGCTCTCTCGCCCTCTCTCCCTCTTGACCTCTCACTGACTTTCTCGCCGTCTCAACCACCCTCGCCCTCTCGCTATCTCTCACCCTCACGCCCTCTCTCACCTTCTCTCTATCTCTCTCGCCCTCTTTAACTCTCTCTCGTTCTCTCTCCTTCTCGCCCTCTCTTCCTCTCTCGCCCTCTCATCCTCTCTCGCCATCTCTCGCCCTCTCTCTCCCTCTCTCCCTCTCTCGCCCTCTCTGCCTCTCTCGCCGTCTCTCACGCTCACTCCCTCTCTCGCCTCTCTCTCTCTCGCCCTCCGCCCTCTCTCACTCTCTCTCCCTCTCTTGCCCTCTGTCACTCTCTCTCGCCCACTCTCCCACTTTCGTCCTCTCTCCCTCTCTCCCGCTCTCCCACTCCTGCCATTTCTCCCTCTTTCGCCCTCTCGCCCACTTTCGCCCTCTCTCCCTCTCTCGCCCTGTCTCGCCCTCTCTCCCTCTCTCGCTCTCTCGTCCCCCTCTGCCTCTCTCGCCCTCTCTCTCTCCCCCACTTTCTCTCTTTCTCTCTCTCGCCCTCTCTTGCCCTTTCGCCCTCTCTCCCTCTCTCGCCTTGTCTCGCCCTCTCTCCCTCTCTCGCCCTCTCTCGCACTCTCGCCCACTCTCGCTCTCTCGCCCTCTCTCCCTCTCGCCCTCTCACTGACTCTCTCGCCATCTAAACCACCTTCACGCCCTCTCTCACCTTCTCTCTATCTCTCTCGCCCTCTCTGCATCTCTCGCCCTCTCTCACCCTCACTTCCTCTCTCGCCCTCTCTCCCGCTCTTTCACCCTCTCGCACTCACTCGCCCTCTCTCGCGGTCTCTTGCCCTCTCTCTCCCTCACTCCCTCTCTCAGGTTCTCTCCCTCTCTCGCTCACTCTCTCTCTCGACCTCTCTCTCTCTCGCCCTCTCTCCCTCTCGCCCTTTCACCCTCTCTGCCTCTCTCATCCTCTCTCACCCTCTCTCGCCCACTCTTTCCCTTTTTCTCCCTCTCTTCTATCGCTCTCTCTCTCTCTTCCTCTCTCCCTCTCTCTCCCTCTCTCCCTGTCTTGCCCTCTCGCCCTCTCGGGCCCTCTCTCCCACTTTCTCACACTCTCTCCATCTTTCGCCCTCTCTCACTCTCTCGCCCTCTCTCATTCTGTCGCCCTCTTTCACTCCTTCGCCCTCTCGGCCTCTCGCCCTCTCGCAGCCTCTTTCCCTCTCCTGCCTTCTCTCGCCCTCTCTCATTCTCTTGCACTCTCTCCCTCTCTTTCGCCCTCTCTCCCTCTTTCCCTCTCACACACTTGCTCGACCTCTCACCCTCTCTCCCCCTCTCTCCCTCTCTCGGCCTCTCTCCCTCTCTCGCCCTCTCTCCCTCTTTTGCCCTCACTCCCTCTATCATCCTCACTCCCTCTCTGGCCCACTTCAACTCTCTCGGTCTCACTCTCTCCCTCTCTCGCCCAACACCTTTCTCTCGCCCTCTCTCCCTCTCTCGCCCTCTTTCCCTCTCTTCTGCTCTCACCCTCTCTCACCCTCTTGCCTTCTCTCCCTCTCTGACCCACGCCCCCTGTCTCGCCCTCTCTTCCTCTCTCACCCACTCTCGTCCTCTCGCCTGCTCTCCCTCTCTCCCTCTCTCTCTATCTTGCCCTCTCTCCCTCCCTCACCCCCTCTCCCTCTCTCACTCTCTCTCTCTCCCCCACTTTCTCTCTCTCACCCTCTCTCGCCCTTTCTCCCTCTCTCCCTCTCTCGCCCTCTCTCACCGTCTCAACCTCCCTCGCCCTCTCACTCTCTCTCGCCCTCACACACTCTCTCGCCTTCTCTCTCTCTCACCCTCTCTCCCTCTCTCGCCTTCGCTTGCCCTCTCTCTCTCTCACACCCTCTCCCTTTCTTTCGCCCTCTCTCTCTTTCTTGCCCTCTCTCCCTCTCCCTCTCTCTCGCACTTGCTCACCCCCTCTCCATCTCTGCCCTCTCTCCCACTCTCGGCCTCTCTGTCTCTCTCGCCCTCTTGCTCTCTCTTGCCCTCTCTCCCTCTCTCGCCCTCTCTCCCTCTCTCTTGCCACCTCTCCTTCTTTTCTCCTCTTGCCCTCTCTCGCCCTCTCTCCCTCTCTCGCCCTCTCTCAACCTCTCTCCCTCTCGCCCTCTCACTGACTCTCTCGCCGTCTAAACCACCTTCGCCCTCTCGCTATCTCTCACCCTCACGCCCTCTCTCACCTTCTCTCTATCTCTCTCGCCCTCTCTGCATCTCTCGCCCTCTCTCACCCTCACTCCCTCTCTCGCCCTCTCTCCCTCTCTTTCACCCTCTCTCCCTCTCTCGCCCTCTGCCCTCTCTCACCCTCTCTTCCTCTCTCGCCCTCTCTCCTTCTCTCGCCCTCTCTTCCTCCCTCGTCCGCTCTCACACTCTCTCTCTCTTTCGCCCTCTCGCCCACTTTCGCCCTCTCTCCCTCTCTCGCCCTGTCTCGCCCTCTCTCCCTCTCTCGCTCTGTCTTGCCCTCTCTCCCTCTCTCGCCCTCTCTCGCACTCTCGCCCATTCTCGCTCGCTCGCCCTCTCTCCCTCTCGCCCTCTCACTGACTCTCTCGCCGTCTCAACCACCCTCGCCCTCTCGCTATCTCTCACCCTCACGCCCTCTCTCACCTTCTCTCTATCTCTCTCGCCCTCTTTAACTCTCTCTCGTCCTCTCTCCTTCTTGCCCTCTCTTCCTCACTCGCACTCTCTACCTCTCTCGCCCTCTTGCCCTCTCTCGCCCCCTCTGCCTCTCTTGCTCTCTCTCTTTCCCCCACTTTCTCTCTCTCTCTCTCTTGCCCTGTCTCGTCTTTTCACGCTCTCTCCCTCTCTCGCCCTCTCTCGTACGCTCGCCCACTCTCGCTCTCTCGCCCTCTCTCCCTCTTGACCTCTCACTGACTTTCTCGCCGTCTCAACCACCCTCGCCCTCTCGCTATCTCTCACCCTCACGCCCTCTCTCACCTTCTCTCTATCTCTCTCGCCCTCTTTAACTCTCTCTCGTTCTCTCTCCTTCTCGCCCTCTCTTCCTCTCTCGCCCTCTCATCCTCTCTCGCCATCTCTCGCCCTCTCTCTCCCTCTCTCCCTCTCTCGCCCTCTCTGCCTCTCTCGCCGTCTCTCACGCTCACTCCCTCTCTCGCCTCTCTCTCTCTCGCCCTCCGCCCTCTCTCACTCTCTCTCCCTCTCTTGCCCTCTGTCACTCTCTCTCGCCCACTCTCCCACTTTCGTCCTCTCTCCCTCTCTCCCGCTCTCCCACTCCTGCCATTTCTCCCTCTTTCGCCCTCTCGCCCACTTTCGCCCTCTCTCCCTCTCTCGCCCTGTCTCGCCCTCTCTCCCTCTCTCGCTCTCTCGTCCCCCTCTGCCTCTCTCGCCCTCTCTCTCTCCCCCACTTTCTCTCTTTCTCTCTCTCGCCCTCTCTTGCCCTTTCGCCCTCTCTCCCTCTCTCGCCTTGTCTCGCCCTCTCTCCCTCTCTCGCCCTCTCTCGCACTCTCGCCCACTCTCGCTCTCTCGCCCTCTCTCCCTCTCGCCCTCTCACTGACTCTCTCGCCATCTAAACCACCTTCACGCCCTCTCTCACCTTCTCTCTATCTCTCTCGCCCTCTCTGCATCTCTCGCCCTCTCTCACCCTCACTTCCTCTCTCGCCCTCTCTCCCGCTCTTTCACCCTCTCGCACTCACTCGCCCTCTCTCGCGGTCTCTTGCCCTCTCTCTCCCTCACTCCCTCTCTCAGGTTCTCTCCCTCTCTCGCTCACTCTCTCTCTCGACCTCTCTCTCTCTCGCCCTCTCTCCCTCTCGCCCTTTCACCCTCTCTGCCTCTCTCATCCTCTCTCACCCTCTCTCGCCCACTCTTTCCCTTTTTCTCCCTCTCTTCTATCGCTCTCTCTCTCTCTTCCTCTCTCCCTCTCTCTCCCTCTCTCCCTGTCTTGCCCTCTCGCCCTCTCGGGCCCTCTCTCCCACTTTCTCACACTCTCTCCATCTTTCGCCCTCTCTCACTCTCTCGCCCTCTCTCATTCTGTCGCCCTCTTTCACTCCTTCGCCCTCTCGGCCTCTCGCCCTCTCGCAGCCTCTTTCCCTCTCCTGCCTTCTCTCGCCCTCTCTCATTCTCTTGCACTCTCTCCCTCTCTTTCGCCCTCTCTCCCTCTTTCCCTCTCACACACTTGCTCGACCTCTCACCCTCTCTCCCCCTCTCTCCCTCTCTCGGCCTCTCTCCCTCTCTCGCCCTCTCTCCCTCTTTTGCCCTCACTCCCTCTATCATCCTCACTCCCTCTCTGGCCCACTTCAACTCTCTCGGTCTCACTCTCTCCCTCTCTCGCCCAACACCTTTCTCTCGCCCTCTCTCCCTCTCTCGCCCTCTTTCCCTCTCTTCTGCTCTCACCCTCTCTCACCCTCTTGCCTTCTCTCCCTCTCTGACCCACGCCCCCTGTCTCGCCCTCTCTTCCTCTCTCACCCACTCTCGTCCTCTCGCCTGCTCTCCCTCTCTCCCTCTCTCTCTATCTTGCCCTCTCTCCCTCCCTCACCCCCTCTCCCTCTCTCACTCTCTCTCTCTCCCCCACTTTCTCTCTCTCACCCTCTCTCGCCCTTTCTCCCTCTCTCCCTCTCTCGCCCTCTCTCACCGTCTCAACCTCCCTCGCCCTCTCACTCTCTCTCGCCCTCACACACTCTCTCGCCTTCTCTCTCTCTCACCCTCTCTCCCTCTCTCGCCTTCGCTTGCCCTCTCTCTCTCTCACACCCTCTCCCTTTCTTTCGCCCTCTCTCTCTTTCTTGCCCTCTCTCCCTCTCCCTCTCTCTCGCACTTGCTCACCCCCTCTCCATCTCTGCCCTCTCTCCCACTCTCGGCCTCTCTGTCTCTCTCGCCCTCTTGCTCTCTCTTGCCCTCTCTCCCTCTCTCGCCCTCTCTCCCTCTCTCTTGCCACCTCTCCTTCTTTTCTCCTCTTGCCCTCTCTCGCCCTCTCTCCCTCTCTCGCCCTCTCTCAACCTCTCTCCCTCTCTCGCCCTCTCTCCCTTTTTCGTACTCTCTCACCGTCTCTCGCCTACTCTCTCCCTCTCTTCTATCGCCCCCTCTCTTTCTCTCTCCCTCTCGCCCTCTCTCTCCCACTCTCCCTCTCTCTTCCTCTCTCCCTCTCTCCCTGTCTTGCCCTCTCGCTCTCCCGCCCTCTCTGGCCCTCTCTCCCACTCTCACCCTCTCTCTCCCTCTTTGGCCCTCTCTCACTCTCTCGCCCTCTCTCTTTCTGTCGCCCACTCTCACTCCTTCGCCCTCTCGGCCTCTCGCCCTCTCTCAGCCTCTCTCCCTCACTCCCTCTCTCACCCTCTCTCACCCTCTCTCACCCACACTCTCCCTCTCTCCTATCGCCCTCTCTCCCTCTCTCTCCCACTCTCCCTCTCTCTCTCCCTCTCTCCCTCTCTCACCCTCTCTCCCCCTCTCGGCCTCTCTCCCTCTCTCCCTCTCTCGCCCTCTCTCCCTCTTTTGCCCTCACTCCCTCTATCACCCTCACTCCCTCTCTGGCCCACATCCACTCTCTCGGTCTCACTCTCTCCCTCTCTCGCCCTACCCCTTTCTCTCTCCCTCTCTCCCACTCTCCCCCTCTCTCCCTCTCTCGCCCTCTTGCCTACTTTCCCTCTGTCGCCCACAACCCCTCTCTCGCCCTCTCTTCCTCTCTCACCCTCTCGCCTGCTCTCCCTCTCTCCCTCTCTCTGCCTCTCTCGCCCCCTCTCCGTCTCTTACCCTCTCTCTCTCTACCCCCCACTTTCTCTCTCTCTCTCACCCTGACTCACCCATTCGCCCTCTCGCCTTCTCTCGTTCTCTCTCGCACACTAGCTTTCTCGCGCTCTCTCGCCCTCTCTCCCTCTCGCCCTCTCTCTGCCTCTCGCACCGTCTCATCCACCTCACCCTCTCACTCTCTCTCGTCCTCACGCACTCTCTCGCCTTCTCTCTCTCTCCCGCTCTCACTCTCTCTAACTCTCACTCTTCCGCCCTCTCTCCCCCTCTCGTCCTCTCTCAGCCTCTCTCCCTCTCTCGCCTTCTCTCGCTCTCTCTCCTTCTCACGCCGTCTCTCCCTCTCTTTCGCCCTCTCTCCCTCTGTCGCCATCTCTCCCTCGCTCCCTCTCTCACACTTGCTCACCCTCTCTCCCTCTCTCGCCCTCTCTCCCTCTCTCGCTCTCTCTGTCTATTGCTCGCCCTCTGCCCTCTCTTACCCTCTCTCCCTCTCTTGCCCTCTGTCACTTTCTCCCTCCCTCTCTCCCACTTTCGCCCTCTCTCCCTCTTTCGCCCTCTCACCCACTTTCGCCCTCTCTCCCTCTCTCGCCCTCTCTCCCCCTCTCTCCCTCTCTCACGCTCTCTCCCCCTCTCGGCCTCTCTCCCTCTCTCATCCTCTCTCCCTCTTTTGCCCTCACTCCCTCTATCACCCTCATTCCCTCTCAGGCCCACCTCCACTCTCTCGGTCTCACTCTCTCCCTCTCTCGCCCTACCCCTATCTCTCGCCCTCACGTCCTATCTTCCCCTGTCTCCCTCTCTCCCTATCTCACCCTCTCTCGCCCTCTTGCCTTCTCTCCCTCGCTCCCTCTCTCTCCTTCTCTTGCCCTCTCACCCTCTCTCACACTCTGCCTCTTTCACCCTCTCTCCCTCCTTCGCCCTCTCTCCCTCACTCACACTCACTCCCTCTCTCGCCCTGTCGCCCTCTCTCACACTCTCGACCTCTTTCACCCTCTCTCCCACTTTCGCCCTCTCTCCCTCTCTGTCACTCTCTCCCTCTCCCGCCCTCTCTCCCTCTCTCGCCCTCTCTCCCTCACTCGCAAACTCGCCCTCTCTCACACTCTCTGCCTCTTTCACCTTCTCTCCATCTCTCGCCCTCTCTCGCACTCTCTCCCTTCTTCGACCTCTCTCTCCCTATCGCCCTCTCTCCCTCTCTTGCCCTCACTCTCTCTTTTGTGCTCTCTCTTCTTCCTTCGCTCTGTCTCCCTCTCTCCCTCTCTCTCGCCCTCTCTCTCTCGCCCACTCTCCCTCTCTTGCCCTCTCTCCCTCTCTCACCCTCTCGCCCACTCTCACACTCTCTGCCTCTTTCACCCTCTCTCCCACTTTTGCCCTCTCTCCCTCTCTCGCCCTCTCTCCCTCGCTCCCTCTCTCACAATTGCTCGCCATCTCTCCCTCTCTTGCCCTCCCTCTCTCGCTCTCTCTCTCTCTATCGCTCGCCCTCTGCCCTCTCTCACCCTCTCTTGCCCTCTGTCACTCTCTCCCGCCCTCTCTCCCACTTTCGTCCTCTCTCCTTCTCTCCCACTCTCGCCATCTCTCCCTCTTTTGCCCTCTCGCCCACTTTCGCCCTCTCTCCCTCTCTCTCCCTCTCTCCCCCTCTCTCCCTTTCTCACCCTCTCTCCCCCTCTCTCCCTTTCTCACCCTCTCTCCCCCTCTCAGCCTCTCTCCATCTCTCGTCCTCTCTCCCTCTTTTTCCCTCACTTCCTCTATCACCCTCATTCCCTCTCTGGCCCACCTCTCTCGGTCTCACTCTCTCCCTCTCTCGCCCTACCCCTATCTCTCGCCCTCTCTTCCTGTCTCCCCCTCTCTCCCTCTCTCCCTCTCTCACCCTCTCTCACCCTCTTGCCTTCTCTCCCTCTCTCCCTCTCTCTCTCCCCCTCGCCCTCTCTCCCTCTCTCACCCTCTCTCCCTCTCTCGCACTCTCTCTCTCTTGCCCTCTAACCCTCTCTCACACTCTATGCCTCTTTCACCCTCTCTCCCTCCTTCGCCCTCTCTCCCTCACTCGCACTCACTCCCTCTCACGCCCTCTCTCACACTCTCTACCTCTTTCACCCTCTCTCCCACTTTCGCCCTCTCTCCCTCTCTCTCACCCTCTCTCCCTCTCTCACCCTCTCTCCCTCTCTCACAAAATCGCCCTCTCACACTCTCTATCTCTTTCACCCTCTCTCCCACTCTCTCACCCTCTCTACCTCTCTCTCACCCTCTCTCCCTCTCTCACCCTCTCTCCCTCTCTCGCAAACTCGCCCTCTCTCACACTCTCTGGCTCTTTTGTCTTCTTTCCATCTCTCGCCCTCTCTCACCCTCTCTCCCTCTTTTGCCCTCTCTTCCACTCTCGCCATCTTTCCCTCTTTCGCCCTCTCGCCCACTTTCGCCCTCTCTCCCTCTCTCCCCCTCTCTCCCCCTCTCTCCCTCTCTCACCCTCTCTCCCCCTCTCAGCCTCTCTCCCTCTCTCGTCTTCTCCCCCTCTTTTGCACTCACTCCCTCTATCACCCTCATTCCCTCTCTGGCCCACCCCTCTCGGTCTCACTCTCTCCCTCTCTCGCCCTACCCCTATCTCTCGCACTCTCTTCCTGTCTCCCCCTCTCTCTCGCACTCTCTCCCTCTCTTGCCCTCTCACCCTCTCTCACACTCTATGCCTCTTTCACCCTCTCTCCCACTATCGCCATCTCTCCCTCTCTGACGCTCTTTCTTGCCCTCTCTCCCTCCTTTGCCCTCTCTCTCACTCGCACTCACTCCCTCTCTCGCCCTCTCGCCCATTCTCACACTCTCTGCCTCTTTCACCTTCTCTCCCACTTTCGCCCTCTCTCCCTCTCTTTCCCTCTCTCGCTCTCTCTTGCCTTCTCTCCCTCTCTCGCCCAATCTCCCTCTCTCGCCCACTCCCCCCACTCGCCCTCTCTCCCTCCTTCGCCCTCTCTCCCTCACTCGCCCTCACTCCCTCTTTTGCCCTCTCTCCCCCTCTCACCCTCACTCCCTCTTTCGTACTCTCTCCCTCTCACACCCGCTCTGCCTCTCTCCCTCTCTCCCTCTCTCGCCCACTCCCCCCACTCACCCTCTCTCCCTCTTTTGCCCTCTCTCCCTCTCTCGCCCTCACACCCTCCTTCGCCCTCTCTCCCTCTCTCGCCCTCTCTCCCTCTCTCGCACTCTCTCTCCCGCTCTCGCACTGTCTTCCCCTCTCGCCCTCTCTCCCTCTCTCGCCCTCTATCCCTCTCTCCCTCTCTTGCCCTTTCTCATCCACTCTCCCTCAATTGCCCTCTCTCCCTCATTCGCCCTCTCGCCCTCTCTCCCCCTCTCTCCCTTTCTCACCCTCTCTTCCCATCTCGGCCTCTCTCCCTCTCTCGCTCTCTCTCCCTATTTTGCCCTCTCTCCCTCTCTGGCCCACCTCCCCTCTCTTGGTCTCACTCTCTCCCTCTCTCGCCCAACACCTTTCTCTCGCCCTCTCTCCCTCTCTCCCCCTCTTTCCCCTCTTCCTCTCTCACCCTCTCTCGCCCTTCTGCCTTCTCTCCCTCTCTCACCCACGCCCCCTCTCTCACCCTCTCTTCCTCTCTCACTCTCTCTCTCGCCCGCTCATCTGCTCTCCCTCTCTCCCTCTCTCTCCATCTTGCCCACTCTCCCTCTCTCACCCCCTCTCCCTCTCTCACTCCCTCTCTCTCCCCCATTTTCTCTCTCTCTCTCACCCTGTCTCGCCCTTTCGCCCTCTCTTGCTCTCTCGCCCTCTCTCCCTCTTGCCCTCTCTCTTCCTCTCTCACCGTCTCATTCTCCCTTGCCCTCTCGCTCTCTCTTGCCCTCACGCACCCTCTCGCCTTCTCTCTCTCTCACCCTCTCTCCCTCTCTCGACCTCGCTCACCTTTTCTCTCTCACACCCTCTCTCACTCTCTGCCTTCTCTCCCTCTCTCACCCTCTCTGTCTTTCTCGCCCTTTGTTCTCTCTCGCCCTCTCTCGCCCTCTCTCAACCTCTCTCTCTCTCTCGCCCACTCTCCCTCTCTCTTCCTCTCTCCCTCTCTTTCCCTCTCTCCCTGTCTTGCCCTCTTGCCCTCTCACCCTCTCTGGCCCTCTCTCCCACTCTCGCCCTCTCTCTTCCTCTTTGGCCCTCTCTCACACTCTCGCCCTCTCTCTTTCTGTCGCACTCTCTCACTCTTTCGCCTTCTCGGCCTCTCGCCCCCTCTCAGCCTCTCTCCCTCTCGCCTTCTCTCGCCCCCTCTCTCTTTCGCTCTCTCGCCCTCTCCGTCTCTCTCACCCTCTCTCACCCACACTCTCCCTCTCTCTCCCTCTCTTCTATCGCCCTCTCTCCCTCACTCTCCCACTCTCCCTCTCTCTCCCTCTCCCCCTCTCTCCCCCTCTTGCCCTCTCTCCCTCTTTTGCCCTCACTCCCTCTATCACCCTCACTCCCTCTTTGGCCCACCTCCACTTTCTCGGTCTCACTCTCTCCCTCTCTCGCCCTACCCTTTTCTCTCGCCCTCTCTCCCTCTCTCACCTTCTCTCCCTCTCTCCCCCTCTCCCTCTCTCTCCCTCTCTCGCCCTCTTGCCTTCTTTCCCTCTGTCGCCCACACCCCCTCTCTCGTCCTCTCTTCCTCTCTCACCATCTCGCCTGCTCTCCCTCTCTCCTTCTCTCGCCCTCTCTCGCACACTAGCCCTCTCTCGCTCTCTCGCCCTCTCTCCCTCTCGCCCTCTCTCTGCCTCTCTCACCGTCTCATCCAACCTCACCGTCTCACTCTCTCTCGCCCTCACGCACTCTCTCGCCTTCTCTCTCTCTCTCGCCCTCACTCCCTCTCTCACCATTTCTAACTCTCACTCTCACCCACTCTCCCTCTTTCGCCCTCTCTCCCTCCCTCGCCCTCACTCTCTCTTTCGTAATCTCTCCTTCCCTCGCTCTCTCTCCCTCTCTCCCTCTCTCTCGCCCACTCTCCATCTCTCGCCCTCTCTCCCTCATTCGCCCTCTCTCACACTCTCTGCCTCTTTCACCCTCTCTCCCACTTTCGCCCTCTCTCCAACTCTTTCCCTCTCTCGCTCTCTCTTGCCCTCTCTCCCACTCTCGCCAAATCTCCCTCTCTCGCCCTCTCTCCCTCTCTCGCCCTCTCTCCTTCTCTCGCCTACTCCCCCCACTCGCCCTCACTCCCTCTTTTGCCCTCTCTCCCCCTCTCACCCTCTCCCACTCTCTCGCCCTCTCTCCCTCTTTCGTACTCTCTCCCTCTCAGGCACGCTCTCCCCCTCTCCCTCTCTCGCGCTCTCTTGCCGTCTCTCCCTCTCTCACCCATTCTCCGTCTCTCGCCCTCTCTCCCTCTCTCGCCCTCTTTTCCACTCTCCTCCTCTCTCCCTCTCTCGCCCTCTCTCCCCCTCTCTCCCTCTCTCCCCCTCTCTCCCTCTCTCACCCTCTCTCGCCGTCTCGCCCTCTCTCCCTCTCTCTCCCTCTCTCCCTCTTTTGCACTCTCTCCCTCTATCACCCTCTCTCCCTCTCTGGCCTACCTCCACTCACTCGCTCTCACTCTCTCCCTGTCTCGCCCGGCCCCTATCTCTCGCCCTGTCTTCCTGTCTCCCCTCTCTCCCTCTCTCACCCTCTTTTCCGCTCTCCCCCTCTCGCCCCCTCTCAGCCTGTCTCCCTCTCTCCCTCTCTCTCCCTCTCTCCCTCTCTCCCTCTTTTGCCCTCTCTCCCTCTATCACCCTCTCTCCCTCTCTGACCTACCTCCACTCACTCGCTCTCACTCTCTCTCTCTCCCAACCCCTTTCTCTCGCCCTCTCTCCCTCTCTCACCTTCTCTCCCTCTCTCCCCCCTACCTCTCTCACCCTCTCTCGACCTCTTGCCTTCTCTCCCTGTCTCGCCCACGCCCCGTCTCTCACCCTCTATTCCTCTCTCATCCAATCGCACTCACTCTCCCTCTCTCACACTCACTCCCTCTCTCTCTTGTCCTCTCGCACTCTCTCCCTCTCCCGCCCTCTCTCCCTCTCTCTCCTCTCTTCCTCTCTCGCCCTCTCTCGCCCTTTCTCCCTCTCTCGCCCTTTCTCCCTCTCTCACCCTCTCTCCCTCTCTCGCACTCTCTCCCTCTCTTGCCCTCTAACACTCTCTCACACTCTATGCCTCTTTCGCCCTCTCGCCCTCTCTCACACTCTCTACCTCTTTCACCCTCTCTCCCACTTTCGCCCTCTCGCCCTCTCTTGCCCTCTCTCCCTCTTTTTCCCTCTCTCTCTCTCGCCGTCACTCTCTCTTTCATACTCTCTCCTTCCCTCGCTCTCTCTCTCCCTCTTGCCCTCTCTCCCTCTCTCTCCCTCTCTCCCTCTTTTGCCCTCTCTCCCTCTATCACCCTCTCTCCCTCTCTGGCCTAACCCCATCCACTCGCTCTCACTCTCTCCCTGTCTCGCCCGACCCCTATCTCTTGCCCTGTCTTCCTGTCACCCCCTCTCGCCCTCTCTCCCTCTCTCACCCTCTCTCACCCTCTTGCCCTCTCTCCCTCTCTCGCCCATTCTCCGTCTCTCGCCCTCTCTCCCTCTCTCACCCTCTTTTCCGCTCTCCCCCTCCCTCCCCCTCTCGCCCCCTCTCAGCCTGTCTCCCTCTCTCCCTCTCTCCCTCTCTCTCTCTCTCTCCCTCTTTTGCCCTCTCTCCCTCTATCACCCTCTCTCCCTCTCTGGCCTACCCCCACTCACTCCCTCTCACTCTCTCTCTCTCCCAACCCCTTTCTCTCGCCCTCTCTCCCTCTCTCACCTTCTCTCCCTCTCTCCCCCTCTATCTCTCTCACCCTCTCTCGACCTCTTGCCTTCTCTCCCTGTCTCACCCACGCCACGTCTCTCGCCCTCTATTTCTCTCTCATCCAATCGCACTCACTCTCCCTCTCTCACACTCACTCCCTCTCTCTCTCGTCCTCTCGCACTCTCTCCCTCTCCCGCCCTCTCTCCCTCTCTCTCACTCTCATCCTCTCTCACCCTCGCTCGCCCTTTCTCCCTCTCTCACCCTCTCTCCCTCTCTCGCACTCTCTCCCTCTCTTGCCCTCTAACCCTCTCTCACACTCTATGCCTCTTTCGCCCTCTCGCCCTCTCGCCCTCTCTCAAACTCTCTACCTCTTTCACCCTCTCTCCCACTTTCGCCCGCTCTCCCTCTCTCTCTCTCTCTCTCTCACCCTCTCTCCATCTCTCATCCTCTCTCACCCTCTCTCCCTCTTGCCATCTCTCCATCTCTCTCCCTCACTTCCTCTCACCCCCTCTCTCGAACATTCTCGCCCTCTCTCCCTCTCTCGCCATCTCTCCCTCTCTTGCCCTCACTCTCTCTTTCGTACTCTCTCCTTCCGTCTCTCTCTCTCTCTCTCCCTCTCTCCCTCTTTCCCTCTCTCACTCTCTCTCGCCCACTCTCCCTCTCTCCCTCATTCGCCCTCTCGCCCTCTCTCACACTCTCTGCCTCTTTCGCCCTCTCCCACTTTCGCCCTCTCTCCCTCTCTTTTCCTCTCTCGCTCTCTCTTGCCCTCTCTCCCTCTCTCGCCCAATCTCTCTCTCTCACCCTCTCTCCCTCTCTTTCCCTCTCTCCCTCTCTCCCCCACTCCCCCCACTCGCCCTCTCTCCCTCCTTCGCCCTCTCTCCCTCACTCGCCCTCACTCCCTCTTTTGCCCTCTCTCCCCCTCTCACCCTCTCTCACTCTCTCGCCCTCTCTCCCTCTTTCGTACTTTCTCCCTCTCACGCACGCTCTCCCTCTCTCCCTCTCTCGCTCTCTCTTGCCTTCTCTCCCTCTCTCGCCCATTCTCCATCTCTTGCCCTCTCTCCCTCTCTCGCCCTCTTTTCCGCTCTCCCCCTCTCTCCCTCTCTCGCCCTCTCTCCCCCTCTCTCCCCCTCTCAGCCTCTCTCCCTCTCTCGTCCTCTCTCCCTCTTTTGCCCTCACTCCCTCTATCACCCTCATTCCCTCTCTGGCCCACCTCCACTCTCTCGGTCTCACTCTCTCCCTCTCTCGCCCGACCCCTAACTCTCGCCATCTCTTCCTGTCTCCCCCTCTCTCCCTCTCTCCCTCTCTCTCCCTCTCGCCCTCTCTCCCTCTCTCTCTCCCTCTGTTGCCCTCTTTCCCTCTATCACCCTCTCTCCCTCTCTGGCCTACCCCCACTCACTCGCTCTCACTCTCTTCCTCTCTCGCCCGACCCCTATCTCTCGCCCTCTCTTCCTGTCTCCCCCTCTCTCCCTCTCTCCCTCTCTCACCCTCTCTCACCCTCTTGCCCTCGCTCCCTCTCTCGCCCATTCTCCGTCTCTCGCCCTCTCTCCCTCTCTCGCCCTCTTTTCCGCTCTCCCCCTCTCTCCCTCTCTCACCCTCTCTCCCCCTCTCAGCCTCTCTCCCTCTCTCCCTCTCTCTCCCTCTCTCCCTTTTTTACCCTCTCTCCCTCTACTACCCTCTCTCCCTGTCTGGCCTACCCCCACTCACTCACTCTCACTCTCTCTCTCTCTCCCAACCCCTTTCTCTCGCCCTCTCTCCCTCTCTCACCCACTCTCCCTCTCTCCCCCTCTACCTCTCTCACCCTCTCTCAACCTCTTGTCTTCTCTCCCTCTCTCGCCCACGCCCCATCTCTCGCCCTCTATTCCTCTCTCATCCAATCGCACTCACCCTTCCTCTCTCACCCTCACTCCCTCTCTCTCGTCCTCTCGCACTCTCTCCCTCTCCCGCCCTCTCTCGCCCTCTCTCCCTCTTTCTCCCACTCTCCCTCTCTCATCCTCTTGCCCTCTCTTGTCGTCTCTCACCCTTTCTCTCCCTCTCTCCCTCTCTCGCCCTCTCTCCCTCTCTCGCCCTCACGCCCTCTTTCGCCCTCTCGCTCTCTTTCGCCCTCTCTCCATCTCTCGCCCTCTCTCGTCCACTCTCCCTCTCTCGCTCTCACTCCCTCCTTCGCCCTCTCTCCCCCTATCTCCCTCTCTGCCTCTCTTGTCCTCTCTCCCTCTCTCGCACTCTCTCTCCCGCTCTCGCACTCTCTTCTCCTTTCGCACTCTCTCCCTCTCTCGCACTCTGTCCCTCTCTCCGTCTCTTGCCCTTTCTTTCCCTCTCTCCGTCTCTCACCCTCTCTCTCCCTCTCTTCGTCTCTTGCCCTCTCTCCCACTCTCGCCCTCTCTAATCCTGTCTCCCTCTTTCACCCTCTCTCCCCCTATCACCCTGTCTCCCTCTCTCCCTCTCTCGCCCTTTCTCTACCTCTCTCCCTCTCTCGCCCTCTCTCCCCATCACTCTCTCTCCCTCTCTTGCCTTCTCTACCTCTCCCGCACTCTCTCTGCCCCTATCGCACTCTCTTCTCCTCTCACCCTCTCTCCCTCTCTCACCCTCTCTCTCTCTCCCTCGCCCGCCCTCTCTCCATCTCGCTCTCTCGCCCTCTCTCCCTCTCTCGCCCTCTCATCCTCTCTTGCCGTCTCTTGCCCTCTCTTTCCCTCTCTCCGTCTCTCACCCTCTCTCTCCCTCTCTCCGTCTCTTGCCCGCTCTCCCACTCTCGCCCTCTCTCATCCTTTCTCCCTCTTTCGCCCTCTCTCCCCCTATCACCCTCTCTCCCTCTCTCCCTCTCTCGCCCTTTCTCTACCTCTCTCCCTCTCCCGCCCTCTCTCGCACTCTCTCTCCCGCTCTGACACTCTCTTCTCCTCTCCCCCTCTCTCCCTCTCTCGCCCTCTATCCCTCTCCCCCTCTCTTGCCATTTCTTGTCCTCTCTCCCTCTCTCGCTCACTCTCCCACTCTCGCCCTCTCTCACACTCTGCCTCTTTCACCCTCCCACTTTCGCCTTCACTCCCTCTCTCTATCCTCTCTCGCTCTCTCTTATCCTCTCTCCCTCTCTCGCCCACTCTCCCTCTCTCGCCCTCTCGCCCACTCTCACACTCTGCCTCTTTCACCCTCTCTCCCACTTTCGCCTTCACTCCCTCTGTCTATCCTCTCTGGCTCTCTCTTGCCCTCTCTCCCTCTCTCGCCCACTCTCGCTCTCTTGCCCTCTCTCCCTCTCTCGCCTTCTCGCCCTCTCTCACACTCTCTGCCTCTTTCGCCTTCTCTCCAACTCTTGTCCTCTATCGCCCTCTCTCCCTCTTTTGCCCTCTCTCCCTCTCTCGCCCTCACTCCCTCCTTCGACCTCTCTCTCCCTATCACCCTCTCTCACTCTCTCTCGCCCTCTATCTCTTGCCCACTCTCCCTTTCCCTCGCTCTCTCCCTCTCTACCTCTCTCCCTCTCTCCCTCTCTCACTCTCTCTCGCCATCTCTCTCTTGCCCACTCTCCCTCTCTCTCCCTCTCTCCCTCTCTCGCCCACTCTCCCTCTCTCGCCCTTTCTCCCTCTCTCACCCTATCGCACTCACTCTCCCTCTCTCACCCTTAATCCCTCTCTCTCTCGTCATCTCACACTCTCTCCCTCTCCCGCCCTCTCTCCATCTCGCTCTCTCGCCCTCTCATCCTCTCTCGCATCTCTTGCCCTCTCTTTCCCTCTCTCCGTCTCTCACCCTCTCTCTCCCTCTCTCCGTCTCTTGCCCTCTTTCCCACTCTCGCCCTCTCTCATCCTGTCTCCCTCTTTTGCCCTCTCTCCCCCTCTCACCCTCTCTCCCTCTCTCACCCTTTCTCTACCTCTCTCCCTCTCTCGGTCTCTCTCCCTCACTCGCCCTCTTTCATTCTCTCGCCCTCTTGCCCTCTTTCACCTTCTCTCCATCTCTCGCCCTCTCTCGCCCTCACTCCCTCCTTCACCCTCTCTCCCCTATCACCCTCTCTCCCTCTCTTGCCTTCTCTACCTCTCCCGCACTCTCTCTACCCCTATCGCACTCTCTTCTCCTCTCAGCCTCTCTCCCTCGCTCGCACTCTATCCCTCTCTCCCTCTCTCGCCCTTTCTCGCCCACTCTCCCTCTCTCACCTTCTCTCTCTCTCGCCCTCTGTCGCCCTCTCTCCCTCTTTTGAATTCTCTCCCTCTCGTCCTCTCTATCCCTCTCTCGCCCTCTCTCCCTCTATCTCCCTCTCCCCCTCTCTTGCCCTCTCTCCCTCTCTTGCCCTCTCACCCTCTCTCACCCTCTATCCCCCCTCGACCTCTCTCGCCCTCTCTCCCTCACTCGCCCTCTCTCCCTCTCTCTCCCTCTCTCTCCCTCTCTGCCTCTCTCACCCTCTCTCCCTCTCTCACCCTCTCTCCCTCTCTCTCCCTCTCTCCTTATCTCGCCCTCTCACCCTCTCTCGCCCTCTGTCTTTCTCTCGCCCTCTCTCCCACTTTCGCCCTCTCTCCCTCCCTCGCCCGCTTTCCCACTTTTGCCCTCTCTCCCTCTTTCGCCCTCTCTCCCTCTCTTGCCCAGTCTCCCTCTCTTGCTCTCTATCCATCTTTCTCCCTCTTGCCATCTCTCCATCTCTCTCCCTCACTTCCTCTCACCCCCTCTCTCGAACATTCTCGCCCTCTCTCCCTCTCTCGCCATCTCTCCCTCTCTTGCCCTCACTCTCTCTTTCGTACTCTCTCCTTCCGTCTCTCTCTCTCTCTCTCCCTCTCTCCCTCTTTCCCTCTCTCACTCTCTCTCGCCCACTCTCCCTCTCTCCCTCATTCGCCCTCTCGCCCTCTCTCACACTCTCTGCCTCTTTCGCCCTCTCCCACTTTCGCCCTCTCTCCCTCTCTTTTCCTCTCTCGCTCTCTCTTGCCCTCTCTCCCTCTCTCGCCCAATCTCTCTCTCTCACCCTCTCTCCCTCTCTTTCCCTCTCTCCCTCTCTCCCCCACTCCCCCCACTCGCCCTCTCTCCCTCCTTCGCCCTCTCTCCCTCACTCGCCCTCACTCCCTCTTTTGCCCTCTCTCCCCCTCTCACCCTCTCTCACTCTCTCGCCCTCTCTCCCTCTTTCGTACTTTCTCCCTCTCACGCACGCTCTCCCTCTCTCCCTCTCTCGCTCTCTCTTGCCTTCTCTCCCTCTCTCGCCCATTCTCCATCTCTTGCCCTCTCTCCCTCTCTCGCCCTCTTTTCCGCTCTCCCCCTCTCTCCCTCTCTCGCCCTCTCTCCCCCTCTCTCCCCCTCTCAGCCTCTCTCCCTCTCTCGTCCTCTCTCCCTCTTTTGCCCTCACTCCCTCTATCACCCTCATTCCCTCTCTGGCCCACCTCCACTCTCTCGGTCTCACTCTCTCCCTCTCTCGCCCGACCCCTAACTCTCGCCATCTCTTCCTGTCTCCCCCTCTCTCCCTCTCTCCCTCTCTCTCCCTCTCGCCCTCTCTCCCTCTCTCTCTCCCTCTGTTGCCCTCTTTCCCTCTATCACCCTCTCTCCCTCTCTGGCCTACCCCCACTCACTCGCTCTCACTCTCTTCCTCTCTCGCCCGACCCCTATCTCTCGCCCTCTCTTCCTGTCTCCCCCTCTCTCCCTCTCTCCCTCTCTCACCCTCTCTCACCCTCTTGCCCTCGCTCCCTCTCTCGCCCATTCTCCGTCTCTCGCCCTCTCTCCCTCTCTCGCCCTCTTTTCCGCTCTCCCCCTCTCTCCCTCTCTCACCCTCTCTCCCCCTCTCAGCCTCTCTCCCTCTCTCCCTCTCTCTCCCTCTCTCCCTTTTTTACCCTCTCTCCCTCTACTACCCTCTCTCCCTGTCTGGCCTACCCCCACTCACTCACTCTCACTCTCTCTCTCTCTCCCAACCCCTTTCTCTCGCCCTCTCTCCCTCTCTCACCCACTCTCCCTCTCTCCCCCTCTACCTCTCTCACCCTCTCTCAACCTCTTGTCTTCTCTCCCTCTCTCGCCCACGCCCCATCTCTCGCCCTCTATTCCTCTCTCATCCAATCGCACTCACCCTTCCTCTCTCACCCTCACTCCCTCTCTCTCGTCCTCTCGCACTCTCTCCCTCTCCCGCCCTCTCTCGCCCTCTCTCCCTCTTTCTCCCACTCTCCCTCTCTCATCCTCTTGCCCTCTCTTGTCGTCTCTCACCCTTTCTCTCCCTCTCTCCCTCTCTCGCCCTCTCTCCCTCTCTCGCCCTCACGCCCTCTTTCGCCCTCTCGCTCTCTTTCGCCCTCTCTCCATCTCTCGCCCTCTCTCGTCCACTCTCCCTCTCTCGCTCTCACTCCCTCCTTCGCCCTCTCTCCCCCTATCTCCCTCTCTGCCTCTCTTGTCCTCTCTCCCTCTCTCGCACTCTCTCTCCCGCTCTCGCACTCTCTTCTCCTTTCGCACTCTCTCCCTCTCTCGCACTCTGTCCCTCTCTCCGTCTCTTGCCCTTTCTTTCCCTCTCTCCGTCTCTCACCCTCTCTCTCCCTCTCTTCGTCTCTTGCCCTCTCTCCCACTCTCGCCCTCTCTAATCCTGTCTCCCTCTTTCACCCTCTCTCCCCCTATCACCCTGTCTCCCTCTCTCCCTCTCTCGCCCTTTCTCTACCTCTCTCCCTCTCTCGCCCTCTCTCCCCATCACTCTCTCTCCCTCTCTTGCCTTCTCTACCTCTCCCGCACTCTCTCTGCCCCTATCGCACTCTCTTCTCCTCTCACCCTCTCTCCCTCTCTCACCCTCTCTCTCTCTCCCTCGCCCGCCCTCTCTCCATCTCGCTCTCTCGCCCTCTCTCCCTCTCTCGCCCTCTCATCCTCTCTTGCCGTCTCTTGCCCTCTCTTTCCCTCTCTCCGTCTCTCACCCTCTCTCTCCCTCTCTCCGTCTCTTGCCCGCTCTCCCACTCTCGCCCTCTCTCATCCTTTCTCCCTCTTTCGCCCTCTCTCCCCCTATCACCCTCTCTCCCTCTCTCCCTCTCTCGCCCTTTCTCTACCTCTCTCCCTCTCCCGCCCTCTCTCGCACTCTCTCTCCCGCTCTGACACTCTCTTCTCCTCTCCCCCTCTCTCCCTCTCTCGCCCTCTATCCCTCTCCCCCTCTCTTGCCATTTCTTGTCCTCTCTCCCTCTCTCGCTCACTCTCCCACTCTCGCCCTCTCTCACACTCTGCCTCTTTCACCCTCCCACTTTCGCCTTCACTCCCTCTCTCTATCCTCTCTCGCTCTCTCTTATCCTCTCTCCCTCTCTCGCCCACTCTCCCTCTCTCGCCCTCTCGCCCACTCTCACACTCTGCCTCTTTCACCCTCTCTCCCACTTTCGCCTTCACTCCCTCTGTCTATCCTCTCTGGCTCTCTCTTGCCCTCTCTCCCTCTCTCGCCCACTCTCGCTCTCTTGCCCTCTCTCCCTCTCTCGCCTTCTCGCCCTCTCTCACACTCTCTGCCTCTTTCGCCTTCTCTCCAACTCTTGTCCTCTATCGCCCTCTCTCCCTCTTTTGCCCTCTCTCCCTCTCTCGCCCTCACTCCCTCCTTCGACCTCTCTCTCCCTATCACCCTCTCTCACTCTCTCTCGCCCTCTATCTCTTGCCCACTCTCCCTTTCCCTCGCTCTCTCCCTCTCTACCTCTCTCCCTCTCTCCCTCTCTCACTCTCTCTCGCCATCTCTCTCTTGCCCACTCTCCCTCTCTCTCCCTCTCTCCCTCTCTCGCCCACTCTCCCTCTCTCGCCCTTTCTCCCTCTCTCACCCTATCGCACTCACTCTCCCTCTCTCACCCTTAATCCCTCTCTCTCTCGTCATCTCACACTCTCTCCCTCTCCCGCCCTCTCTCCATCTCGCTCTCTCGCCCTCTCATCCTCTCTCGCATCTCTTGCCCTCTCTTTCCCTCTCTCCGTCTCTCACCCTCTCTCTCCCTCTCTCCGTCTCTTGCCCTCTTTCCCACTCTCGCCCTCTCTCATCCTGTCTCCCTCTTTTGCCCTCTCTCCCCCTCTCACCCTCTCTCCCTCTCTCACCCTTTCTCTACCTCTCTCCCTCTCTCGGTCTCTCTCCCTCACTCGCCCTCTTTCATTCTCTCGCCCTCTTGCCCTCTTTCACCTTCTCTCCATCTCTCGCCCTCTCTCGCCCTCACTCCCTCCTTCACCCTCTCTCCCCTATCACCCTCTCTCCCTCTCTTGCCTTCTCTACCTCTCCCGCACTCTCTCTACCCCTATCGCACTCTCTTCTCCTCTCAGCCTCTCTCCCTCGCTCGCACTCTATCCCTCTCTCCCTCTCTCGCCCTTTCTCGCCCACTCTCCCTCTCTCACCTTCTCTCTCTCTCGCCCTCTGTCGCCCTCTCTCCCTCTTTTGAATTCTCTCCCTCTCGTCCTCTCTATCCCTCTCTCGCCCTCTCTCCCTCTATCTCCCTCTCCCCCTCTCTTGCCCTCTCTCCCTCTCTTGCCCTCTCACCCTCTCTCACCCTCTATCCCCCCTCGACCTCTCTCGCCCTCTCTCCCTCACTCGCCCTCTCTCCCTCTCTCTCCCTCTCTCTCCCTCTCTGCCTCTCTCACCCTCTCTCCCTCTCTCACCCTCTCTCCCTCTCTCTCCCTCTCTCCTTATCTCGCCCTCTCACCCTCTCTCGCCCTCTGTCTTTCTCTCGCCCTCTCTCCCACTTTCGCCCTCTCTCCCTCCCTCGCCCGCTTTCCCACTTTTGCCCTCTCTCCCTCTTTCGCCCTCTCTCCCTCTCTTGCCCAGTCTCCCTCTCTTGCTCTCTATCCATCTTTCTCCCTCTTGCCATCTCTCCATCTCTCTCCCTCACTTCCTCTCACCCCCTCTCTCGAACATTCTCGCCCTCTCTCCCTCTCTCGCCATCTCTCCCTCTCTTGCCCTCACTCTCTCTTTCGTACTCTCTCCTTCCGTCTCTCTCTCTCTCTCTCCCTCTCTCCCTCTTTCCCTCTCTCACTCTCTCTCGCCCACTCTCCCTCTCTCCCTCATTCGCCCTCTCGCCCTCTCTCACACTCTCTGCCTCTTTCGCCCTCTCCCACTTTCGCCCTCTCTCCCTCTCTTTTCCTCTCTCGCTCTCTCTTGCCCTCTCTCCCTCTCTCGCCCAATCTCTCTCTCTCACCCTCTCTCCCTCTCTTTCCCTCTCTCCCTCTCTCCCCCACTCCCCCCACTCGCCCTCTCTCCCTCCTTCGCCCTCTCTCCCTCACTCGCCCTCACTCCCTCTTTTGCCCTCTCTCCCCCTCTCACCCTCTCTCACTCTCTCGCCCTCTCTCCCTCTTTCGTACTTTCTCCCTCTCACGCACGCTCTCCCTCTCTCCCTCTCTCGCTCTCTCTTGCCTTCTCTCCCTCTCTCGCCCATTCTCCATCTCTTGCCCTCTCTCCCTCTCTCGCCCTCTTTTCCGCTCTCCCCCTCTCTCCCTCTCTCGCCCTCTCTCCCCCTCTCTCCCCCTCTCAGCCTCTCTCCCTCTCTCGTCCTCTCTCCCTCTTTTGCCCTCACTCCCTCTATCACCCTCATTCCCTCTCTGGCCCACCTCCACTCTCTCGGTCTCACTCTCTCCCTCTCTCGCCCGACCCCTAACTCTCGCCATCTCTTCCTGTCTCCCCCTCTCTCCCTCTCTCCCTCTCTCTCCCTCTCGCCCTCTCTCCCTCTCTCTCTCCCTCTGTTGCCCTCTTTCCCTCTATCACCCTCTCTCCCTCTCTGGCCTACCCCCACTCACTCGCTCTCACTCTCTTCCTCTCTCGCCCGACCCCTATCTCTCGCCCTCTCTTCCTGTCTCCCCCTCTCTCCCTCTCTCCCTCTCTCACCCTCTCTCACCCTCTTGCCCTCGCTCCCTCTCTCGCCCATTCTCCGTCTCTCGCCCTCTCTCCCTCTCTCGCCCTCTTTTCCGCTCTCCCCCTCTCTCCCTCTCTCACCCTCTCTCCCCCTCTCAGCCTCTCTCCCTCTCTCCCTCTCTCTCCCTCTCTCCCTTTTTTACCCTCTCTCCCTCTACTACCCTCTCTCCCTGTCTGGCCTACCCCCACTCACTCACTCTCACTCTCTCTCTCTCTCCCAACCCCTTTCTCTCGCCCTCTCTCTCTCTCTCACCCACTCTCCCTCTCTCCCCCTCTACCTCTCTCACCCTCTCTCAACCTCTTGTCTTCTCTCCCTCTCTCGCCCACGCCCCATCTCTCGCCCTCTATTCCTCTCTCATCCAATCGCACTCACCCTTCCTCTCTCACCCTCACTCCCTCTCTCTCGTCCTCTCGCACTCTCTCCCTCTCCCGCCCTCTCTCGCCCTCTCTCGCCCTCTCTCCCTCTTTCTCCCACTCTCCCTCTCTCATCCTCTTGCCCTCTCTTGTCGTCTCTCACCCTTTCTCTCCCTCTCTCCCTCTCTCGCCCTCTCTCCCTCTCTCGCCCTCACGCCCTCTTTCGCCCTCTCGCTCTCTTTCGCCCTCTCTCCATCTCTCGCCCTCTCTCGTCCACTCTCCCTCTCTCGCTCTCACTCCCTCCTTCGCCCTCTCTCCCCCTATCTCCCTCTCTGCCTCTCTTGTCCTCTCTCCCTCTCTCGCACTCTCTCTCCCGCTCTCGCACTCTCTTCTCCTTTCGCACTCTCTCCCTCTCTCGCACTCTGTCCCTCTCTCCGTCTCTTGCCCTTTCTTTCCCTCTCTCCGTCTCTCACCCTCTCTCTCCCTCTCTTCGTCTCTTGCCCTCTCTCCCACTCTCGCCCTCTCTAATCCTGTCTCCCTCTTTCACCCTCTCTCCCCCTATCACCCTGTCTCCCTCTCTCCCTCTCTCGCCCTTTCTCTACCTCTCTCCCTCTCTCGCCCTCTCTCCCCATCACTCTCTCTCCCTCTCTTGCCTTCTCTACCTCTCCCGCACTCTCTCTGCCCCTATCGCACTCTCTTCTCCTCTCACCCTCTCTCCCTCTCTCACCCTCTCTCTCTCTCGCCCTCTGTCGCCCTCTCTCCCTCTCTCACCCTCTCTCTCATTCGCCCTTTCTAACCCTCTCTCACCCTCTCTCCCTCTTTTGACTTCTCTCCCTCACTCGCTCTCTCTCCCTCTCTCACCCTCTCTCTCTCTGGCCCTCTCGCCCACTCTCCCTCTCTCGCCCTCGCTCCATCTCTCTCCGTCTCTCTCCCTCTCTCCCTCTCTCACCCTCTCTCCCTCTCTCACCCTCTCTCCCTCTGTCCCACTCTCCCTCTCTCGCCCTCTCGCCCTCTCTCACACTCTCTGCCTCTTTCACCCTCTCACTCACTTTCGCCCTCTCTTCCTCTCTCTCCCTCTCTCACTCTCTCTTGACCTCTCTCCCTCTCTCGCACACTCTCCCTCTCTCGCCCTCTCTCCCTCTCTCATCCTATCGTACTCACTCCCCTCTCTCACCCTTAATTCCTCTCTCTCATCCTCTCGCACTCTCTCCCTCGCCCGCCCTCTCTCCATCTCGCTCTCTCGCCCTCTCTCCCTCTCTCGCCCTCTCATCCTCTCTTGCCGTCTCTTGCCCTCTCTTTCCCTCTCTCCGTCTCTCACCCTCTCTCTCCCTCTCTCCGTCTCTTGCCCGCTCTCCCACTCTCGCCCTCTCTCATCCTTTCTCCCTCTTTCGCCCTCTCTCCCCCTATCACCCTCTCTCCCTCTCTCCCTCTCTCGCCCTTTCTCTACCTCTCTCCCTCTCCCGCCCTCTCTCGCACTCTCTCTCCCGCTCTGACACTCTCTTCTCCTCTCCCCCTCTCTCCCTCTCTCGCCCTCTATCCCTCTCCCCCTCTCTTGCCATTTCTTGTCCTCTCTCCCTCTCTCGCTCACTCTCCCACTCTCGCCCTCTCTCACACTCTGCCTCTTTCACCCTCCCACTTTCGCCTTCACTCCCTCTCTCTATCCTCTCTCGCTCTCTCTTATCCTCTCTCCCTCTCTCGCCCACTCTCCCTCTCTCGCCCTCTCGCCCACTCTCACACTCTGCCTCTTTCACCCTCTCTCCCACTTTCGCCTTCACTCCCTCTGTTTATCCTCTCTGGCTCTCTCTTGCCCTCTCTCCCTCTCTCGCCCACTCTCGCTCTCTTGCCCTCTCTCCCTCTCTCGCCTTCTCGCCCTCTCTCACACTCTCTGCCTCTTTCGCCTTCTCTCCAACTCTTGTCCTCTATCGCCCTCTCTCCCTCTTTTGCCCTCTCTCCCTCTCTCGCCCTCACTCCCTCCTTCGACCTCTCTCTCCCTATCACCCTCTCTCACTCTCTCTCGCCCTCTATCTCTTGCCCACTCTCCCTCTCCCTCGCTCTCTCCCTCTCTACCTCTCTCCCTCTCTCCCTCTCTCACTCTCTCTCGCCATCTCTCTCTTGCCCACTCTCCCTCTCTCTCCCTCTCTCCCTCTCTCGCCCACTCTCCCTCTCTCGCCCTTTCTCCCTCTCTCACCCTATCGCACTCACTCTCCCTCTCTCACCCTTAATCCCTCTCTCTCTCGTCATCTCACACTCTCTCCCTCTCCCGCCCTCTCTCCATCTCGCTCTCTCGCCCTCTCATCCTCTCTCGCATCTCTTGCCCTCTCTTTCCCTCTCTCCGTCTCTCACCCTCTCTCTCCCTCTCTCCGTCTCTTGCCCTCTTTCCCACTCTCGCCCTCTCTCATCCTGTCTCCCTCTTTTGCCCTCTCTCCCCCTCTCACCCTCTCTCCCTCTCTCACCCTTTCTCTACCTCTCTCCCTCTCTCGGTCTCTCTCCCTCACTCGCCCTCTTTCATTCTCTCGCCCTCTTGCCCTCTTTCACCTTCTCTCCATCTCTCGCCCTCTCTCGCCCTCACTCCCTCCTTCACCCTCTCTCCCCTATCACCCTCTCTCCCTCTCTTGCCTTCTCTACCTCTCCCGCACTCTCTCTACCCCTATCGCACTCTCTTCTCCTCTCAGCCTCTCTCCCTCGCTCGCACTCTATCCCTCTCTCCCTCTCTCGCCCTTTCTCGCCCACTCTCCCTCTCTCACCTTCTCTCTCTCTCGCCCTCTGTCGCCCTCTCTCCCTCTTTTGAATTCTCTCCCTCTCGTCCTCTCTATCCCTCTCTCGCCCTCTCTCCCTCTATCTCCCTCTCCCCCTCTCTTGCCCTCTCTCCCTCTCTTGCCCTCTCACCCTCTCTCACCCTCTATCCCCCCTCGACCTCTCTCGCCCTCTCTCCCTCACTCGCCCTCTCTCCCTCTCTCTCCCTCTCTCTCCCTCTCTGCCTCTCTCACCCTCTCTCCCTCTCTCACCCTCTCTCCCTCTCTCTCCCTCTCTCCTTATCTCGCCCTCTCACCCTCTCTCGCCCTCTGTCTTTCTCTCGCCCTCTCTCCCACTTTCGCCCTCTCTCCCTCCCTCGCCCGCTTTCCCACTTTTGCCCTCTCTCCCTCTTTCGCCCTCTCTCCCTCTCTTGCCCAGTCTCCCTCTCTTGCTCTCTATCCATCTTTCTCCCTCTTGCCATCTCTCCATCTCTCTCCCTCACTTCCTCTCACCCCCTCTCTCGAACATTCTCGCCCTCTCTCCCTCTCTCGCCATCTCTCCCTCATTCACCCTCTCTCCCACTTTTGCCCTGTCTCGCTCTCGCCCTCTCTCCCTCCCTCGCGCTCTCTGCCTCTCTAGCCCCCTCCCTCTCTCGCCCTCTCTCCCTCTCTCACCCTCTCGACCTCTCTCGCCCTCTCTCCCCTCTCTCAAATTCCTTCGCCCTCTCTCGCCCTCTCACCCTCTGTCACCCTCTGTCTTTCTCTTGCCCTCTCTCCCACATTCGCCCTCTCTCGCTCTCTATCCTTCTTTCTCCCCCTCGCCCTCTCGCCCTCTCTCCATCTCTCTCCCTCTCTTCCTCTCTCTGCCTCACTCGAACTTTCTCGCCCTCTCTCCTCTCACCGTCTCTCCATCTCTCGCCCTCTCTCCCTCTTTGCCCTTTCTTGCTGTATCCCTCTCTCCCTCTCTTGCTGTATCTGCCTCTCTAGCCCCCTCCCTCTCTCGCCCTCTCTCCCTCTTTTGCCCTCTCTCCCTCTCTCGCCCTCTCTCCCACTATCCCTCTCTCACGCTTTCTTGCCCTCTCTCCCTCTCTCGCCACTTCTCCCTCTGTCGCACATTCTCCCTCACTCTCGCCCTCTCGCCCTCTCTCGCCGTCTCTCCCTCTCTTCATCTTTTGGCCCCGCTCCCTCTCTCCCTCTCTTGCACTCTCTCCATATATTGCCCTCTCTCTACCTCTTTCCCCCCTCTCCCTCTCTCGCCCTCTCACTCCCAATTGCGCTCTGTCTTTCACTCGCCCTCTTTCGCCCTCTCTCCCTCTCTCGCCCTCACACCATCTCTTGCCTTCTGTCTTTCTCTCGCCCTCTCTCCCATTTTCGCCCTCTCTCCCTCTTTCCCACTTTTGCCCTCACTCCCTCTTTCGCCCTCTCTCACTCTCTCGCCCACTCTCCCTCTCTAGCTTTCTATCCATCTCTCTCAGTCTCGCCCTCTTTCCATCTCTCTCCCTCTCTCGACCTTTCTCGCCCTCTCTCCCTCTCTCGCTGTCTCTCCCACTCTCGCCCTCTCTCCCTCTCTCCCTCTCTATTGCTCTCTCCCTCTCTTGCCCTCTCTCCCTCTCTCCATCTCTCCCTGTCTCGCTCTCTTGCCCTCTCTCCCTCTCACGCCATTTCTCCCCCTCTCGCCCTCTCTCCCTCTTTTGTCCTCTTTCCCTCTCTTACCCTCTCTCCCTCTCTCGCCCACTCACCCTCTCTCACTCTCTTTGCCTCTTTCGCCCTCTCTCCCTCTTTCACCCTCTGTCCCTCTCCTTCCCTCTCTCCCTCTCTCGCCATTATTCCCTCTCTCACCCTATTCCCGCTCTCGCCCTTTCTTTCTCTCTCGTGCGCTCTCTCTCTCTTTTGCCCTCTCTCCATCTCACCCTCGCTCCCACTCTCGCCCTCTCTCCCTCTGTCGCTCACTCTCACCCTCTCTCCCTCTTTCGCCCACTCTCCCTCTCTCAACCTCGCTCCCTCTCTTGCCCACTCTCCCTCGCTCGCCCGCTCTCCATCTCTCTACCTCTCGCCCTCTCTCGCCCTCTTTTGACCTCTCTCCCTCTCTTGCTGTATCTGCCTCTCTAGTCCCCTCCCTCTCTCGCCCTCCTCCCTCTTTTGTCCTCTATCCCTCTCTCGCCCTCTCTCCCACTATCTCTCTCTCACGCTTTCTTGCCCTCTCTCCCTCTCTCGCCACTTGCCCTCTCGTCCTCTTGCCCTCTCTCGCCCTCTCTCCCTCTCTCGCCCTATCTCTACCTCTTTCTCCCTCTCTCCCTCTCTCGTCGCTTCTCCCTCTCTCGCACTCTCTCCCTTTCTCTCGCCCTCTCGCCCTCTCTTGCCCTCTCGCCCTCTCTCACCCACTCTCCCCCTCTTTCTCTCTCACTCCCCCTCTCGCCCTCTCTCCCTCTCTCTCTCTCTTTCTCGCCCTCTCTCCCTCTCTTGCCCTCTCTCCCTCTCTCGACCTCTCTCACCCTCTCGCCCTCTAGACCCCTTTGTCTCCCTCTCTCTCCCTCTCTCGCCCTCTCTCCCTCTCTCCCTCTCTCACCCTCTCGCCCTTTCTCACCCACTCTCCCCCTCTTTCGCACTCACTCCCCCTCTCGCCCTCTCTCCCTCTCTCTCTCTCGCCCTCTCTCACTCTCTTGCCCTCTCTCCTTCTCTCGCCCTCTCTCTCTCTCTTGCCCTCTTTCCCTCTCTCGCCCTCTCTCACCCTCTCTCCCTCTCGCCCTCTCTCGCCCTCTCTCCCTCTCTCTCCCTCTTTCACCCTCTCTCCCTCTCTCGCCCTCTGTCTCTCGCCCTCACTCCGTCTTTCGCCCGCTCGGCCTCTCTCCCTCATTCCCTCTCTCCCTCTCTCGCTATCTCACCCTCTCTCCTCTTTCATCCTCTCCCCCTCTCTCACCCTCTCTCCCTCTCTCGCCTGCCCCCTCTCTCGCTCTCACTCTCTCCCTCTTTCGTCCACCCCCACTCTTTCCCTTTCTCCATCTGTCACACTCTCTCGCCATCTGTCCCTTTCTCGGCCCCTCTCCCTCTTTTGCCTTCTCTCCATCGGCCTCTCTCCCTCTCTCGCCCTCACTCTCCCTCTCCCTTCCTTACTCCCTCTCTCTCTCGCCCTCTCACCATCTCTCTCTCGCCATCTCTTCCTCTCTCGCCCTCACTCGCCCACTCCCCCTCCCTCCCCCTCTCGTCCTCTCGCCATCACGCCCTCTCTCCCTCTCTCGCCCTCGCTCCTCACGCCTTCTCTCCCTCTCTCGCCCTCTCTCCCTCTCTCCCTCTCTCACCCTCTCTCCCTCTCTCGCCCTTTCCCTCTCTCCCTCTCTTGCCCTCTCGCCCTCTCTCACCCACTCTCCCCCTCTTTCTCTCTCACTCCCCCTCTCGCCCTCTCTCCCTCTCTCTCTCTCTCTCTTTCTCGCCCTCTCTCCCTCTCTTGCCCTCTCTCCCTCTCTCGACCTCTCTCACCCTCTCGCCCTCTCTCGCCCTCTAGACCCCTTTGTCTCCCTCTCTCTCTCTCTCTCTCGCCCTCTCTCCCTCTCTCTCCCCCTCTCTTCTGTCCCCCTCTCTCCCTCTCTCTCCCTCTCTCCCTCTCTCGCCCTCTTTCACCCTCTCTCCCTCTTTCGCCCTCTGTCTCTCGCCCTCACTCCCTCTTTCACCCGCTCGGCCTCTCTCCCTCACTCTCCCTCACTCCCTCTCTCTGCCTCTCTTTCTCTGTCGCCCTCTCTCCCTTTCTCGCCCTCTCTCCCTCTCTCTCCCTCTCTCCCTCTCTCCCTCTCTCGCCCTCTCTCCCTTTCTCGCCCTCTCTCCCTCTCTCTCCATCTCTCCCTCTCTCTCTCTCTCCCTCACTCGCCCTCTCTCCCTCTCTCTCCCTCTCTCCCTCTCTCGCCCTCTCTCCCTTTCTCGCCATGTCTCCCTCTGTCTCCCTCTCTTCCTCTCTCCCTCTCTATTGCTCTCTCCCTCTCTTGCCCTCTCTCCCCCTCTCCATCTCTCCCTCTCTTGCCCTCTCTCCCTCTCTTGCCGTTTCTCCCTCTCTCGCCCTCTCTCCCTCTTTCGTCCTCTCTCCATCTCTTGCCCTCTCTCCCTCTCTCGCCCTCTCTCACTCTCTTTGCCTCTTTCGCCCTCTCTCCCTCTTCTTCCCTCTCTCCCTCGCTCCCTCTCTCGCCCTTATTCCCTCTCTCACCCTCTCTCCCGCTCTCGCCCTCTCTCACTCTTTCACCCTCTCTCCCTCTCTCGCCCTCTCTTTCTCTCTCGCGCGCTCTCTCTCTTTTGCCCTCTCTCCATCTCGCCCTCGCTCCCACTCTCGCCCTCTCTCCCTCTGTCGCTCACTCTCACCCTCTCTCCCTCTTTCGCCCTATTGCCCTCTCAGGCTCTCACACCCTCTCTCGCACTCTATCCCCTCTCTCGCCCTCTAGCCCCCTTTGTCTCCCTCTCTCTCTCTCTCTCGCCCTCTCTCCCTCTCTCTCCCTCTCTTCTGTCCCCCTCTCTCCCTCTCTCTCCCTCTCTCCCTCTCTCGCCCTCTCTCCCTCTCTCTCCCTCTTCCACCCTCTCTCTCTCTCTCGCCCTCTGTCTCTCGCCCTCACTCCCTCTTTCGCCCGCTCCGCCTCTCTCCCTCACTCTCCTTCTCTCGCTCTCTCTCCCTCTCTTCTTCTGTCGCCCTCTCTCCCTTTCTCGCCCTCTCTCGCATCTCTCTCCCACTCTCCCCCTCTCGCCCTCACTCCCTCTCATGCCCTCTTTCACCCTCTCTCCCTCTTACGCCCTCTCTCCCTCGTTTGCCCTCTCTCCCTCTCTTGCCCACTCTCTCTCTCCCACCCTCTCTCCCTCTCCTACCCTCTCATCCTCTCTCGACATCGCTCGCCCTCTCTCTCTCTTTCTCCCGCTCTCGCCCTCTTTCACCCTCTCTCCCTCTTTCGCCCCCTCTCCCTCTTTTGCCGTCTCTCCCTCTCTCGCCGTCACTCGCCCTCTCTCCCTCTCTCACCCTCTCTCTCTCTCACCCTCTCCCTCTTTCGCACTCTCTCCCTCTCTCGCCCTTTCTCTCCCTCTCTCCCTCTCTCGCCCTCTCTCCCTCACTCGCCCTCTTTCATTCTCTCGCCCTCTCTCCCTCTTTCGCCCTTTGCCCTCTTTCGCCTTCTCTCCATCTCTCGCCCTCTCTCGCCCTCACTCCCTCCTTCACCCTCTCTCCCCTATCACCCTCTCTCGGCCTCTCTCCCTCTTTCGCCCTCTCTCACCTTCTCTCTCTCTCTCCCTCTCTCACCCTTTCTCTCTTTCGCCCTCTCTCACCCTCTCTCGCCCTCTCTCCATCTTTCTCCCACTCTCCCTCTCTATCCCTCTCTCGACCTTTCTCGCCCGCTCTCCCTCTCTCACCGTTTCTCCCTCTCTCGCCCTCTCTCCCTCTTTTGACTTCTCTCCCTCTCGTCCTCTCTATCACTCTCTCGCCCTCTCACCCTCTATCGCCCTCTCAGCCTCTCTCGCTCTCTTTCACCCTCTCTCCCTCTTACGCCCTCTCTCCCTCATTTGCCCTCTCTCCCTCTCTTGCCCACTCTCTCTCTCCCACCCTCTCTCCCTCTCTCGCCCTCTCTCCCTCTCCCGCCCTCTCAACCTCTCTCGCCCTTTCTCGCCCTCTCTCTCCCTTTCTCCCGCTCTCGCCCTCTCTCCCTCTCTCGCCCTCTTTCACCCTCTCTCCCTCGTTCGCCCTCTCTCCCTCTTTTGCTGTTTCTCCCTCTCTCGCCGTCTCTCGCCCTCTCTCGCCGTCTCTCGCCCTCTCTCCCTCTCTCATCCTCTCTCCATCTTTCGCCCACCCACGCTCTCTCCCTCTCTCACCCTCTCTCTCTCTTTCACCCTCTCTCCCACTCTCCCTCTCTCGCCCTCTCGCACTCTCTCCCTCTCTCGCCCTCTCTCCTTCTCTCTCCCTCTCACCCTCTCTCGCCCTCTCTCCCTCTCTCACCCTCTCTCCTTGTCTCGCCCACTCTTCCTCTATTGCCCTTTCTCCCTCTCTCACCCTCACTCACTCTTTCGCCATCACTCCCTCTCTCATCTTTTCTCCCTCTTTCGTACTCTCTCACTTTCTCGCGCTCGCTCCCTCTCGCCCTCTCTCCCTCTGTCGCACTCTTGCCCTCTCTCACCGTCTCTTGCCCTCTTTCTCCTTCTCTCCCTCCCTCACCCTCTCTCCCTCTCTCTTCCTTACTCTCTCTCTCTCCCTCTCTCCTTGTCTCGCCCTCTCGCTCTCACTCACTCTCTCACTCTCTCTTGCCCTCTCTCCCTCTGTGGTACTCCTGCCCTCTCTCGCTGTCTCTTGCTCTCGCCCTCCCTTTCTCGCCTTCTCTCGCCCTCTCTCTCTCTATACCTCGCTTTCACCCTCTCTTCCTCTCTCTCCCTCACTCCCTCTCTCGCACTTTCTCGCCCTCTCTACCTCTCTCTCTCTCCCTCTCTTCCTCTCTTGCCCTTTCTCCCTCTCTCGCCCTCTCTCAGTCCTCACTCCCTATTTCGCCATCTCTCCCTCTCTCGTCCTCTCGCCCTCTTTCGTACTCTCTCCCTGTCTCGCCCTCTCTCCCTTTCTCCATCTCTCCCTCTCTCGCTCTCTCTCACCCTCTCTCGCCTACACTCCCTCTCTCGCCCTCTCTCCCTCTTTCGTCCTCTCGCCCTCTTTCGTCCTCTCGCCCTCTCTAACTCTCTCTGCCTCTTTCGCCCTCTCTCCTTCTTTCGCCCTCTCATCCTCTCCTTCCCTCTCTCCCTCTCTCACCCATTTTCCCTCTCTCGCCCTCACTCACTCTTTCGCCATCACTCCCTCTCTCATCTTCTCTTCCTCTTTCGTACTCTCTCCCTTTCTCGCGCTCTCGCCCTCTCTCCCTCTCTCGCCCTCTTTCACCCTCTCTCCCGCTTTCGCCCTCCTTCCCTCTTTTGTCGTCTCTCCCTCTCTCGCCCTCTCTTGCCCTCTCTCTCTCACCCTCTCTCCATCTTTCGCCCGCCCACGATCTCTCCCTTTTTCGCCCTCTCTCCCTCTCTCCCGCTCTCGCCCTCTCTCCCTGTTTCGCCCTCTCTTCCTCTCTCGCCCTCTCTCCCTCTCTCTCCCACTCTCCCTCTCTATCCCTCTCTCGACCTTTCTCGCCCGCTCTCCCTCTCTCACCGTTTCTCCCTCTTTCGCCCTCTCTCCCTCTTTTGACTTCTCTCCCTCTCGTCCTCTCCCCCTCTCTCGCCCTCTCACCCTCTCACCTGCTCTCGCCCTCTCTCCCTCTCTCTCGCCCTCTCTCTCTCTGACCCTCTCGCCCACTCTCCCTCTCTCGCCCTCGCTCCATCTCTCTCCCCCTCTCTCCCTCTCACCCTCTCTCTCCCCCTCTCTCCCTCTCTCTCTCTCCTTGTCACGCCCTCTCGCCCTCTCTCCCTCTGTCGCACTCTTGCCCTCTCTCGCTGTCTCTTGCCCTCTTTCTCCTTCTCTCCCTCTCTCACCCTCTCTCCCTCTCTCTTCCTCACTCCCTCTCTCTCCCTCTCTCCTTGTCTCGCCCTCTCGCTCTCACTCACCCTCTCACTCTCTCTTGCCCTCTCTCCCTCTGTCGCACTCTTGCCCTCTCTCGCTGTCTCTTGCTCTCGCTCTCCCTCTCTCCCTTTCTCACCCTCTCTCCCTCTCTAGCCCTCTCTCACCCTTCATCCCTCTTTTGTCCTCTCTCCCTCTTTCACCCTCACTCCCTCTCTTGCTCTCTCTCCCTCTCTCTCCCTCTCTCGCCCTCTCTCCCTCTCTCGCCCTCGCTCCCTCGTTCGCCCTCTCTCCCTCTCTCGCCCTCTCACCCTCTCTTTCCCTCACTCCCTGTCTCGCCCTCTCACCCTCTCTGGCCCGCTGTCCCTCTCTCGCACTCTCTCTTTCTCTCACCCTCTCTCCCTTTCTCGCTTTCTCTCGCCCTCTCTCTCTCTCTCGCCCTCTCTACCTCTCTTTCACCCTCTCTTCCTCTCTCTCCCTCACTCCCTCTCTCGCACTTTCTCACCCTCTCTACCTCTCTCTCTCTCCCTCTCTTCCTCTCTTGCCCTTTCTCCCTCTCTCGCCCTCTCTCGTCCTCACTCTCTATTTCGCCATCTCTCCCTCTCTCGTCCTCTCTCCATCTTTCGTACTCTCTCCCTGTCTAGCCCTCTCTCCCTCTCTCCATCTCTCCCTCTATCGCTCTTTCTCGCCCTCTCTCGCCGACACTCCCTCTCTCGCCCTCTCTCCCTCTTTTGCCCTCTCTCACTCTCTCTGCCTCTTTCGCCCTCTCTCCCTCTTTTGCCCTCTCTCCCTCTCCTTCCCTCTCTCGCCCTTTCTCGCTCTCTCGCCCTCTCGCCCTCTCTCACTCTCTCTGCCTCTTTCGCCCTCTCTCCTTCTTTCGCCCTCTCACCCTCTCCTTCCCTCTCTCCCTCTCTCGCCCTTTCTCCCTCTCTCGCCCTCACTCACTCTTTCTCCATCACTCCCTCTCTCATCTTCTCTCCCTCTTTCGTACTCTCTCCCTTTCTCGCGCTCTCGCCCTCTCTCCCTCTCTCGCCCTCTTTCACCCTCTCTCCCGCTTTCGCCCTCTTTCCCTCTTTTGTCGTCTCTCCCTCTCTCGCCGACTCTCGCCCTCTCTCTCTCACACCCTCTCTCCATCTTTCGCCCGCCCACGCTCTCTCCCTCTTTTGCCCTCTCTCCCGCTCTCGCCCTCTCTCCCTCTTTCGCCCTCTCTTCCTCTCTCGCTCTCTCTCGCCTCTCTCCCTCTCTCTCCCACTCTCCCTCTCTAGCCCTCTCTCGACCTTTCTCGTCCTCTCTCCCTCTATCACCGTTTCTCCCTCTTTCGCCCTCTCTCCCTCTTTTGACTTCTCTCCCTCTCGTCCTCTCCCCCTCTCTCGCCCTCTCCTCTCTCACCCGCTCTCGCCCTCTCTCCCTCTCTCTCGCCCTCTCTCTCTCTGGCCCTCTCGCCCACTCTCCCTCTCTCGCCCTTGCTCCATCTCTCTCCCCCTCTCTCCCTCTCTCTCTCTCTCTCCTTGTCACGCCGTCTCGCCCTCTGTCGCACTCTTGCCCTCTCTCGCTGTCTCTTGCCCTCTTTCTCCTTCTCTCCCTCTCTCACCCTCTCTCCCTCTCTCGCCCTCGCTTCCTCATTCGCCCTCTCTCCCTCTCTCGCCCTCTCACCCTCTCTTTCCCTCACTCACTGTCTCGCCCTCTCATTCTCTCTGGCCCGCTCTCCCTCTCTCGCACTCTCTCTTTCTCTCACCCTCTCTCCCTTTCTCGCCTTCTCTCGCCCCCTCTCTCTCTCTCTCTCGCCCTCTCTACCTCTCTTTCACCCTCTCTTCCTCTCTCTCCCTCACTCCCTCTCTCGCACTTTCTCACCCTCTCTACCTCTCTCTCTCTCCCTCTCTTCCTCTCTTGCCCTTTCTCCCTCTCTCGCCTTCTCTCGTCCTCACTCCCTATTTCGCCATCTCTCCCTCTCTCATCCTCTCGCCCTTTTTCGAACTCTCTCCCTGTCTCGCCCTCTCTCTCCCTCTCTCCCTCTCTCGCTCTCTCTCGCCCTCTCTCGCCGACACTCCCTCTCTCGCCCTCTCTCCCTCTTTTGCCATCTCTCCCTCTCCTTCCCTCTTTCGCCCTCTCTCCCTCTTTCGTCCTCTCGCCCTCTCTAAATCTCTGTGCCTCTTTCGCCCTCTCTCCTTCTTTCGCCCTCTCACCCTCTCCTTCCCTCTCTCCCTCTCTCGCCCTCCCTCCCTCTCTCGCCCTCTCTCTCTCTCTCGCCCTCTCTACCTCTCTTTCACCCTCTCTTCCTCTCTCTCCCTCACTCCTTCTCTCACACTTTCTCGCCCTCTCTACCTCTCTCTCTCCCTCTCTTCCTCTCTTGCCCTTTCTTCCTCTCTCACCCTCTCTCGTCCTCACTCCCTATTTCGCCATCTCTCCCTCTCTCGTCCTCTCTCCATCTTTCGTACTCTCTCCCTGTCTAGCCCTCTCTCCCTCTCTCGCTCTCTCTCTCCCTCTTTCGCCCTCTCGCCCTCTCTCACGCTCTCTGCCTCTTTCGCCCTCTCTCCCTCTCCTTCCCTCTCTCTCTCTCTCTCTCTCGCCCTCTCTCCCTCTTTCGTCCTCTCGCCCTCTCTCACTCTCTCTGCCTGTTTCGCCCTCTCTCCTTCTTTCGCCCTCTCACCCTCTCCTTCCCTCTCTCCCTGTCTCGCCCTCTCTCAGCCTCTCTCTCCCTCTCTCCATCTCTCCCTCTCTCGCTTTCTCTCGCCCTCTCTCGCCTACACTCCCTCTCTCGCCCTCTCTCACTCTTTCGCCCTCTCACCCTCTCTTTCCAACTCTCCCTGTCTCACCCTCTCACCCTCTCTGGCCCGCTCTCCCTCTCTTACACTTTCTCTTTCTCTCACCCTCTCTCCCTTTCTCGCCTTCTCTCGCCCTCTCTCTCTCTCTCTCTTGCCCTCTCTACCTCTCTTTCACCCTCTCTTCCTCTCTCTCCCTCTCTCGCACTTTCTTGCCCTCTCTACCTCTCTCCCTCTCTTTCTCTCTTGCCCTTTCTCCCTCTCTCGCCCTCTCTCACCCTCACTCCTTCTTTCACCGTATCTCTCCCCTCGCCATCTCTCCCTCTTTCACCCTCTCTCCCTCTTTTGTACTCTCTCCCTCTCTCGCCCTCTCTCCCTCACTCCATCTATCCCTCTCTCGCGCTCTCGCCCTCTCACCCTCTCTCATTCTCTCTGCCTCTTTCGCCCTCTCACCCTCTCCTTTCCTCTCTACCTCTCTCGCCCTCTCTCCCTTTCTCACCCTCGCTCCCGCTCTCGCCCTCTCTCCCTCTTTTGCCCTCTCTCTCTCTCTTTCTCTCGCCCTCTCTCCCTCTCACCCTCTCTCCATCTCTCTCCCACTCGCCCTCTCTATCTCTCTCTCGACCTTTCTCACCCACTCTCCCTCTCTCCCTCTCTCTCGCCCTCTCTCCCTCGCGCCCTCTCTCACCCTCTCTCGCCCTCACTCCACCTCTCTCCCACTCTCCCTCTCTATCCCTCGCTCGACCTTTCTCTCCCTCTCTCCCTCTCTCTCCCTCTCTTCCTTTCTTGTCCTTTCTCCCTCTTTCGCCCTCTCTCTCCCCTCGCCATCTCTCCCTCTCTCGCCCTCTCTCCCTCTTTCGTACTCTCTCGCCCTCTCTCCCTCATTCCATCTCTCCCTCTCTTGCTCTCTCTCGCCCTCTCTGCCTGTCTCGCCCACACTCCCTCTCTCGCCCTCTCACCCTCTTTCGCCCTCGCCCTCTCTCACTCTCTCTGCCTCTTTCGCCTTCTCTCCCTCTCTTTCCCTCTCTCCCTCTCTCACCCTCTCTTGTCCTCTTGCTCTCTCTCATTCTCTCTGCCTCTTTCGCCCTCTTTCCCTCTCTCGCCCTCGCTCCCGCTCTCGCCCTCTCTCCCTCTTTCTCCCTCTCTCTCTCTCTCTCGCCCTCTCTCCCTCTCGCCCTCTCTCCATCTCTCTCCCACTCTCCCTCTCTGTCTCTCTCTCGACCTTTCTCGGCCGCTCTCCCTTTCTCCCTCTCTTGCGCTTTTTTGCCCTCTCTCCCTCACTTCTCCCTTTCTCGCACTCTCTCGCCCTCTCTCACTTTCTCGCCCTTTCTCGACCTCTCTCACCGTTTCTCCCTCTCTCGCACTCTTTCCCTCTCTCTCATCCTCTCTCCCTCTTTCGTCCTCTCGCCATCTCTCTCTCTCTCTCTCTTCATCTCTCGTCCTCTTTGTGGCTCTCCCCCCTCGCCCTCTCACCCTCTCTCGCCCTCTGTCTTTCTCTCGCCCTCTCTCCCTTTCTCGCCCTTTCTCGACCTCTCTCACCGTTTCACCCTCTCTCGCACTTTCTCCCTCTCTCTCACCCTCTCTCTCTCTTCTGCCCTCTTTCCCACTAAAACCCTCTCTCCCTCTCTGGCCCACCCCCACTCTCTCGCTCTCACTCTCTCCCTCTCTCGCTCAACCCCTTTCTCTCGCCGTCTCTCCCTCTCTCCCCATCTCTCCCTCTCTCCCCCTCTCACCCTCTCTCACCCTCTCGCCCTCTCTCCCTCTCTCGCCCACGCCCTCTCTCCGCCTCTCGCCCTCTCTGCCTCTCTCGCCTTCTCTCCTTGCCTGACCCTCTCTTTCTCTTTCTCGCCCTCTTGCCCTCTCTTGACCTCCCTCCCTCTCTCGCACACTCTCCCTCTCTCACCCTCTTTCACCCTCTCGCCCTCCCTCCCTCTCTCGCCCACGCCCTCTCTCCGCCTCTTGCCCTCTCTGCCTCTCTCACCTTCTCTCCTTGCCTAACCCTCTCTTTCTCTTTCTCACCCTCTTGCCCTCTCTCGCCCTCTCTTCCTCTCTCGCACTCTCTCCCTCTCTCACCCTCTCTCCCTCTTTCGTCTTCTCTCCCTCTCTTGCCCACTCTCTCTCTCGACCTCGCTCCCTCGTTCGCTCTCTCGCCCTCTCACCATCCCTCGCACTCTCTCTCTCCCTCTCTCCCTCTCTCTCCCTCTCACCCTCTCTTTCCCTCTCTCCCTGTCTCGCCCTATCACCCTCTCTGGCCCTCTCTCCCTCTCTCGCCCTCTCTCTTTCTCTCACCCTCTCTCCCTCTCTCACCTTCTCTCACCCACTCTCTCTCTCGCCCTCTCTCCCTCTCTTTCGCCCTCTCTCCCTCTCTGTCCCTCACTCTCTCTCTCGCACTTCCACGCCCTCTCTACCTCTCTCGCACTTCCATGCCCTCTCTACCTCTCTCGCCCTCTCTCCCACTCTCGCCCTCTTGCTCTCTCTCTCCCTCTCTCCCTCTCTCACCCTCTGTCACTCTCTTTTGCCCTCTCTCTCACTTTCGCCCTCTCTCCCTCTCTTCCTCTCTCGCCCTCACTCTTTCTCTTTTGCACTCTCTCCCTCTCTTTTTCTCTCACCCTCTCTCCCTCTCTTGCCTTCTCTCGCCCTCTCTCTCTCTTGTCCTCTCTCCCTCTCTTTCGCCCTCTCTCTCTCTCTGTCCCTTAATCTCTCTCTCTCGCACTTCCACACCCTCTCTACATCTCTCGCCCTCTCTCCCACTCTCGCCCTCTTGCCCTCTCTCTCCCTCTCTCCCTCTTTCGCCCTCTGTCTTTTGCCCTCTCTCTCATTTTCGCCCTCTCTCCATGTCTCCCTCTCTCTCCTCTCTACCTCTCTTGCCCTTTCTCCCTCTTTCGCCCTCTCTCCCCCTTTTGTACTCTCTCCCCTCTCCCTTTCTCCATCTTTCCCTCTCTCCCTCTCGCCCACACTCGCGCTCTCTCACCCTCTCTCCCTCTTTTGCCGTTTCGCCCTCTCTCACTCTCTCTCTGCCTCTTTCGGCCGCTCTGCCTCTTTCGGCCTCTCTCCTCTCTCGCCCTCTCTCCCTCTCACCCTTTCTCGCCCTCTCTCGCCCTCTCTCCATCTCTCTCCCATTCTCCCTCTCTATCCCTCTCTCCACCTTGCTTGCCTGCCCGCTCTCCCTCTCTCATCCTCTCTCCCTCTCTTGCCCTCTCTCCCTCTTTTGACCTCTCTCCCTCTCGTCCTCTCCCCCTCTCTCACCCTCTCTCCCTCTCTTGCCCTCTCGCCCTCTCTCACCCTCTCTCCCTCTTTCGGCCTCTCTGCTCTCTCGCCCTCTCTCCATCTCTCTCCCATTCTCCCTCTGTATCCCTCTCTCGACCTTGCTTGCCTGCCCACTCTCCCTCTCTCATCCTCTCTCCCTCTCTAGCCCTCTCTCCCTCTTTTGACCTCTCTCCCTCTCGTCCTCTCCCCCTCTCTCACCCTCTCTCCCTCTCTTGCCCTCTCTCCCTCTCTCGCCCTCTCACCCTCTCTCGCCCTCTGTCTTTCTCTCGCCCTCTCTCCCACTTTCGCCCTCTCTCCCTCCCTCGCCCGCTTTCCCACTTTTGCCCTCTCTCCCTCTTTCGCCCTCTCTCCCTCTCTTGCCCAGTCTCCCTCTCTTGCTCTCTATCCATCTTTCTCCCTCTTGCCATCTCTCCATCTCTCTCCCTCACTTCCTCTCACCCCCTCTCTCGAACATTCTCGCCCTCTCTCCCTCTCTCGCCATCTCTCCCTCATTCACCCTCTCTCCCACTTTTGCCCTGTCTCGCTCTCGCCCTCTCTCCCTCCCTCGCGCTCTCTGCCTCTCTAGCCCCCCTCCCTCTCTCGCCCTCTCTCCCTCTCTCACCCTCTCGACAACTCTCGCCCTCTCTCCCCTCTCTCAAATTCCTTCGCCCTCTCTCGCCCTCTCACCCTCTGTCACCCTCTGTCTTTCTCTTGCCCTCTCTCCCACATTCGCCCTCTCTCCCTCTCTCGCTCTCTATCCTTCTTTCTCCCCCTCGCCCTCTCGCCCTCTCTCCATCTCTCTCCCTCTCTTCCTCTCTCTGCCTCACTCGAACTTTCTCGCCCTCTCTTCTCTCACCGTCTCTCCATCTCTCGCCCTCTCTCCCTCTTTGCCCTTTCTTGCTGTATCCCTCTCTCCCTCTCTTGCTGTATCTGCCTCTCTAGCCCCCTCCCTCTCTCGCCCTCTCTCCCTCTTTTGCCCTCTCTCCCTCTCTCGCCCTCTCTCCCACTATCCCTCTCTCACGCTTTCTTGCCCTCTCTCCCTCTCTCGCCACTTCTCCCTCTGTCGCACATTCTCCCTCACTCTCGCCCTCTCGCCCTCTCTCGCCGTCTCTCCCTCTCTTCATCTTTTGGCCCCGCTCCCTCTCTCCCTCTCTTGCACTCTCTCCATATATTGCCCTCTCTCTACCTCTTTCCCCCCTCTCCCTCTCTCGCCCTCTCACTCCCAATTGCGCTCTGTCTTTCACTCGCCCTCTTTCGCCCTCTCTCCCTCTCTCGCCCTCACACCCTCTCTTGCCTTCTGTCTTTCTCTCGCCCTCTCTCCCATTTTCGCCCTCTCTCCCTCTTTCCCACTTTTGCCCTCACTCCCTCTTTCGCCCTCTCTCACTCTCTCGCCCACTCTCCCTCTCTAGCTTTCTATCCATCTCTCTCAGTCTCGCCCTCTTTCCATCTCTCTCCCTCTCTCGACCTTTCTCGCCCTCTCTCCCTCTCTCGCTGTCTCTCCCACTCTCGCCCTCTCTCCCTCTCTCCCTCTCTATTGCTCTCTCCCTCTCTTGCCCTCTCTCCCTCTCTCCATCTCTCCCTGTCTCGCTCTCTTGCCCTCTCTCCCTCTCACGCCATTTCTCCCCCTCTCGCCCTCTCTCCCTCTTTTGTCCTCTTTCCCTCTCTTACCTTCTCTCCCTCTCTCGCCCACTCACCCTCTCTCACTCTCTTTGCCTCTTTCGCCCTCTCTCCCTCTTTCACCCTCTGTCCCTCTCCTTCCCTCTCTCCCTCTCTCGCCATTATTCCCTCTCTCACCCTGTTCCCGCTCTCGCCCTTTCTTTCTCTCTCGTGCGCTCTCTCTCTCTTTTGCACTCTCTCCATCTCACCCTCGCTCCCACTCTCGCCCTCTCTCCCTCTGTCGCTCACTCTCACCCTCTCTCCCTCTTTCGCCCACTCTCCCTCTCTCAACCTCGCTCCCTCTCTTGCCCACTCTCCCTCGCTCGCCCGCTCTCCATCTCTCTACCTCTCGCCCTCTCTCGCCCTCTTTTGACCTCTCTCCCTCTCTTGCTGTATCTGCCTCTCTAGTCCCCTCCCTCTCTCGCCCTCCTCCCTCTTTTGTCCTCTATCCCTCTCTCGCCCTCTCTCCCACTATCTCTCTCTCACGCTTTCTTGCCCTCTCTCCCTCTCTCGCCACTTGCCCTCTCGTCCTCTTGCCCTCTCTCGCCCTCTGTCCCTCTCTCGCCCTATCTCTACCTCTTTCTCCCTCTCTCCCTCTCTCGTCGCTTCTCCCTCTCTCGCACTCTCTCCCTTTCTCTCGCCCTCTCGCCCTCTCTTGCCCTCTCGCCCTCTCTCACCCACTCTCCCCCTCTTTCTCTCTCACTCCCCCTCTCGCCCTCTCTCCCTCTCTCTCTCTCTTTCTCGCCCTCTCTCCCTCTCTTGCCCTCTCTCCCTCTCTCGACCTCTCTCACCCTCTCGCCCTCTAGACCCCTTTGTCTCCCTCTCTCTCCCTCTCTCGCCCTCTCTCCCTCTCTCCCTCTCTCACCCTCTCGCCCTTTCTCACCCACTCTCCCCCTCTTTCGCACTCACTCCCCCTCTCGCCCTCTCTCCCTCTCTCTCTCTCGCCCTCTCTCACTCTCTTGCCCTCTCTCCTTCTCTCGCCCTCTCTCTCTCTCTTGCCCTCTTTCCCTCTCTCGCCCTCTCTCACCCTCTCTCCCTCTCTCCCTCTCTCGCCCTCTCTCCCTCTCTCTCCCTCTTTCACCCTCTCTCCCTCTCTCGCCCTCTGTCTCTCGCCCTCCCTCCGTCTTTCGCCCGCTCGGCCTCTCTCCCTCATTCCCTCTCTCCCTCTCTCGCTATCTCACCCTCTCTCACCCTCTCTCCTCTTTCATCCTCTCCCCCTCTCTCACCCTCTCTCCCTCTCTCGCCTGCCCCCCTCTCTCGCTCTCACTCTCTCCCTCTTTCGTCCACTCCCTCTCTCTCCCTTTCTCCATCTGTCACACTCTCTCGCCATCTGTCCCTTTCTCGGCCCCTCTCCCTCTTTTGCCTTCTCTCCATCGGCCTCTCTCCCTCTCTCGCCCTCACTCTCCCTCTCCCTTCCTTACTCCCTCTCTCTCTCGCCCTCTCACCATCTCTCTCTCGCCATCTCTTCCTCTCTCGCCCTCACTCGCCCACTCCCCCTCCCTCCCCCTCTCGTCCTCTCGCCATCACGCCCTCTCTCCCTCTCTCGCCCTCGCTCCTCACGCCTTCTCTCCCTCTCTCGCCCTCTCTCCCTCTCTCCCTCTCTCACCCTCTCTCCCTCTCTCGCCCTTTCCCTCTCTCCCTCTCTTGCCCTCTCGCCCTCTCTCACCCACTGTCCCCCTCTTTCTCTCTCACTCCCCCTCTCGCCCTCTCTCCCTCTCTCTCTCTCTCTCTTTCTCGCCCTCTCTCCCTCTCTTGCCCTCTCTCCCTCTCTCGACCTCTCTCACCCTCTCGCCCTCTCTCGCCCTCTAGACCCCTTTGTCTCCCTCTTTCTCTCTCTCTCTCGCCCTCTCTCCCTCTCTCTCCCCCTCTCTTCTGTCCCCCTCTCTCCCTCTCTCTCCCTCTCTCCCTCTCTCGCCCTCTTTCACCCTCTCTCCCTCTTTCGCCCTCTGTCTCTCGCCCTCACTCCCTCTTTCACCCGCTCGGCCTCTCTCCCTCACTCTCCCTCACTCCCTCTCTCTGCCTCTCTTTCTCTGTCGCCCTCTCTCCCTTTCTCGCCCTCTCTCCCTCTCTCTCCCTCTCTCCCTCTCTCCCTCTCTCGCCCTCTCTCCCTTTCTCGCCCTCTCTCCCTCTCTCTCCATCTCTCCCTCTCTCTCTCTCTCCCTCACTCGCCCTCTCTCCCTCTCTCTCCCTCTCTCCCTCTCTCGCCCTCTCTCCCTTTCTCGCCATGTCTCCCTCTGTCTCCCTCTCTTCCTCTCTCCCTCTCTATTGCTCTCTCCCTCTCTTGCCCTCTCTCCCCCTCTCCATCTCTCCCTCTCTTGCCCTCTCTCCCTCTCTTGCCGTTTCTCCCTCTCTCGCCCTCTCTCCCTCTTTCGTCCTCTCTCCATCTCTTGCCCTCTCTCCCTCTCTCGCCCTCTCTCACTCTCTTTGCCTCTTTCGCCCTCTCTCCCTCTTCTTCCCTCTCTCCCTCGCTCCCTCTCTCGCCCTTATTCCCTCTCTCACCCTCTCTCCCGCTCTCGCCCTCTCTCACTCTTTCACCCTCTCTCCCTCTCTCGCCCTCTCTTTCTCTCTCGCGCGCTCTCTCTCTTTTGCCCTCTCTCCATCTCGCCCTCGCTCCCACTCTCGCCCTCTCTCCCTCTGTCGCTCACTCTCACCCTCTCTCCCTCTTTCGCCCTATTGCCCTCTCAGGCTCTCACACCCTCTCTCGCACTCTATCCCCTCTCTCGCCCTCTAGCCCCCTTTGTCTCCCTCTCTCTCTCTCTCTCGCCCTCTCTCCCTCTCTCCCTCTCTCTCCCTCTCTTCTGTCCCCCTCTCTCCCTCTCTCTCCCTCTCTCCCTCTCTCGCCCTCTCTCCCTCTCTCTCCCTCTTCCACCCTCTCTCTCTCTCTCGCCCTCTGTCTCTCGCCCTCACTCCCTCTTTCGCCCGCTCCGCCTCTCTCCCTCACTCTCCTTCTCTCGCTCTCTCTCCCTCTCTTCTTCTGTCGCCCTCTCTCCCTTTCTCGCCCTCTCTCCCTCTCTCTCCCTCTCTCCCTCTCGCCCTCTCTCCCTCTCTCACCCTCTCTCCCTTTCTCGCCCTCTCTTCCTCTCTCTCCATCTCTCCCTCTCTCGCCCTCTCTCCCTCTCTCGCCCTCTCTCCCTCTCTCGCCCTCTCTCCCTTTCTCGCCATCTCTCCCTCTCTCTCCCTCTCTATTGCTCTCTCCCTCTCTTGCCCTCTCTCCCTCTCTCCATCTCTCCCTCTCTCGCTCTCTTGCCCTCTCTCCCTCTCTCGCTGTTTCTCCCTCTCTCGCCCTCTCTCCCTCTTTCGTCCTCTCTCCATCTCTTGCCCTCTCTCCCTCTCTCGCCCTCTCGCCCTCTCTCACTCTCTTTACCTCTTTCGCCCTCTCTCCCTCTTTCGCCCTTATTCCCTCTCTCACCCTCTCTCCTGCTCTCGCCCTCTCTCACTCTTTCCCCCTCTCTCCCTCTCTCGCCTTCTCTTCCTCTCTCACGCGCTCTCTCTCTTTTGCCCTCTCTCCATCTCGCCCTCGCTCCCACTCTCGCCCTCTCTCCTTCTCTCGCCCACTCTCCATCTCTCTACCTCTCGCCCTCTCTTGCCCTCTTTTGACCACTCTCCCTCTCGTCCTCTTGCCCTTTCTCGCCCTCTCTCCCTCTCTCACCCTCTCTCTCTCTCTCACCCTCTCTCACTCTCTCGCCCTCTCTCGCTAATTCGTCCTCTCTCTCTCTCGCCATCTCTCCCTCTCTCGCTATCTCACCCTCTCTCGCCCTCTCTCCTCTTTCATCCTCTCCCCCTCTCTCACCCTCTCTCCCTTTCTCGCCTGCCCCCCTCTCTCTTTCTCACTCTCTCCCTCTTACGTCCACCCCCTCTCTCTCACTTTCTCCATCTGTCACCCTCTCTCACCATCTCTCTATTTCTCGGCCCCTCTCCCTCTTTTGCTCTCTCTCCATTGCCCTCTCTCCGTCTCTCGCCCTCACTCTCCCTCTCCGTACCTTACTCCCTCTCTCTCTCGCCCTCTCTCGCCCTCTCACCCTCTCTCCCTCTCTTGCCCTCCCCCTTCTCTCACTCGCACTCTCTCCCTCTCTCGCCCGCCCACCCCTCCTCTCGCTCTCTCTCCTCACCTTCCTCCGTTTCTCTTTGACTGAATCTCTCTCCCCCCTCCATCCCTCCCTCTCTGTCTGATGCACTCTGTCTCCCTGGTTCTTCCCTTCCCCCTGAGGTGGTGAGAGAGGAAGTTATTGCAGTGAGAGAGAGGGAGAGAAATGAGGAGAAAGACTAGGGGAGAGGAAATGTGAGGCCAGGTTAGAGTGGGGGCACAGAGGGATTTAAACCCAGCTCCTGAGCTCAGGGCGCGGTGCCCTCCCCTTCCCTGAGGACCAGGACTTGGGGCTGAGTCTGTCTCTCTCCAGCTCAGCTTCTCCAAAACAAAGACACACAACAACGTTGGTCACTCTGCTGCCCGGCACACTTTAATCAACATTTTTATTGTTTACAAATGGAAGTGATGGATACAGTCAGTGGGATGGTGCCTTTTCTCACTGGCCCCTGAGTTGTGAGAAACATTGAAATGTGTCCCTGTAACCCCCCTGTGGGATAAGGATGGACACACCAGCGCTACCCTCAGTCTGTTACCATAGCGACAGGCTGCTCCATCGCTGAAACACTGAACTGAAATGAGAAAATCCCGGATGGATTGATTAATGAGGGAATTTGAGTGATGGATGGATCTGGGTGAAGGGATATTTCAACACATTCTTCAGCTGCTGCCTGAACTTAGTCTGGGTCACGGCATAAATCGCGGTGTTTGTGCAGCAACTGAGGAGCTGCAGTATGAAGCCCAATTCCAGCACAAAGCCATCGAGATACAGAGGGGAAACCACAATATCAATCATCCGGTACCATATAGAATACACCATTAACGATGACCATAACAGGATGAAATTGGCCGAGATCACAAACAGTAAAATGATGGATTTTTTTCGGTTTCTCATTTCAGTGTCAGACTGAGCGTCCCCATTGGTGTGAGCGCGGAGTCTCCTGCGGGCTCTGCTGGTCACTAAAATGTGTCTGACGGTGAGAACATTGAGCAGCAGAATCAGGAGAAATGGGACACACGGGGTTAGAATGTGGTGGAGGAACTCGATTGTGACCCAGACACTGGAGAATTGAACAGTGTCTGTTACATCACAAAACCAGGGGACGTTCCCCAGGTAATACCGAGTCGTGAACATAAAATACCAGGAAATGTTCTTTAAACAGCTCAGCACAGTCACTGCTCCCAGAACCACAGCCGCCGTTTTCTCACTGCAATATTTACTTTTCAGCTTCTGGCAACAAATGGCCACAAACCGATCAAAGGTGAAAGTGACGGTGAACCAGACAGAGCAGTCAGTGGCTGCATAAAGCAGGACGGCGTGGATATTACACACGGGGACGGATTCCCTCAGGAAATAAAACTGTTCCCGATAAACAATGGGAATGTGTCTCAGGATCAGGTCGAGGATAATGACCAGGAGATCCGCCGCTGCCATGGCCCCCAGGTAACGTCTGACACATGGAGACAATCCACAATCTTTATAAAGCAGGACGTAGATGGTCACTATGTTAACTGTGAGGAAGGAAAACAAACCCATTATCCATCAGCCTGGAGGCAAAGGGACCCGTTTGATCGGGGACCCAGTGAGATTTTCAAATGTGTCTCTGTATTCAGGGATTTATTAAAATAATTGGAGCTGGAATAACAAATGGGAAGGTCGGAATTACTGACAAACATGTGACATAAACCACAAGAAACCCTCCCTCCCCAAGCACACAGAGACACATCCATAAGGACAGATGGTTTCTAGAACATTCCCACACACTCGATCACTCGAGAGCAGACACAGGTCACTCATTCCCAGTTCCTAATACGGAGGGTGGAAACGTCGCTGTCCTGAAGGATTCTGTCCCAGTTTCCTGAAGACAAACAGAGTTTGGGAATTTCTGTATTTTTGGTCTAAATTGTGGTCGATCCTGTGTCGTGGAGAAATGTAAACTCAGAGAAAACGTATTCACCCCTTTAACTGCCTGAGGGGCCTTCGGAACAGTGTCTCCTTCTCCCTGGAACGGGATCTCTTCCCTCTGGATCTTATCGTTTGTTCAATTCACTGACGTCCGGCCGTTCACAAACAATGTCAGGGACAGAACGTTCCGGGGAATGTCAGTTATAGAATGTCAGGGACAGAACGTTCCGGGGAATGTCAGTTATAGAATGTTGGGGACAGAACGTTCCGGGGAATGTCAGTTATAGAATGTCAGGGACAGAACATTCCGGGGAATGTCAGTTATAGAATGTCGGGGACAGAACGTTCCGGGGAATGACTGTCAGTTATAGAATGTCGGGGACACAACGTTCCGGGGAATGTCAGTTATAGAATGTCGGGGACAGAACGTTCCGGGGAATGTCAGTTATAGAATGTCGGGGACAGAACATTCCGGGGGATGACAGTTATAGAATATTGGGGACAGAACGCTCCGGGGAATGTTAGTTATAGAATGTCGGGGACAGAACGTTCCGGGGAATGTCCGTTATAGAGTGTCAGGGACAGAACGTTCCGGGGAATGTCAGTTATAGAATGTTGGGGACAGAACGTTCCGGGGAATGTCAGTTATAGAATGTTGGGGACAGAACGTTCCGGGGAATGACAGTTATAGAATGTCGGGGACAGAACGTTCCGGGGAATGACAGTTATAGAATGTCGGGGACAGAAAGTTCCGGGGAACCCCTTGACCTGTCCATCACCTTTCCCCCCTACCCACCCCACCAACATGATGTACTGTGCCTGGGCACACTGTAACATTAATGTGGTGAGAGACTGAGGGTCCAATCACAGGGATGGGAACTAAAGGCATTGCCAGATCAGCTGAAATGGTTAGATATACCACATTCTCAATCCACCGCACAGAACCAGCCCAGACACCATACACCCAGAGGATATATCTGTTCACCGCGGAACACTGTGCAGACCAGGCCAGTGTCCTGCTCAGTACAACCCAGCAATCTGTCCAGATTCATCCATTGCACTGGTCAATACAATGCAGCAATCTGTCCAGAGTGGAACACTGCGCAGATCAGATCAGGGCATTGATCTATAAACCCAGACCATATATCTGAAAATGTGTTGCTGGAAAAGCGCAGCAGGTCAGGCAGCATCCAGGGAACAGGAGAATCGACGTTTCGGGCATAAGCCCTTCTTCAGGACAGACCATATATCTGTCCAGCACCGAGAGCTGTGCAGACCACAGCAGTGCGTTATCTATAAAACTCAACCAGATAGTCTGACCAACACAGCGACCTGCGCAGTGATCACCAATGAATTAATCTAAAAGCCAGGAGCAGTTACCCTCTCAGCATGTAGGACTGTGTACACCACCCCACTGCATAGATCTGTAACCAGGAGCAGTTACCCTCCCAGCATGTAAAGCTGTGTACATCGCCCCAGTGCATTGCTCAGTAACACTGTGATAAATCACTGCCCAGCGTGGGGAAACTTACAGCCCATGCAGGAAGTGACGGGATGGGTAGCTCCCATCCATTTCCAGCTCCATCTCTCCATCGTGCCCTGAGAAGGGGGTGCTATGGGTGTGAACATCACTGCCAGAGAGTGATGGCGGGCGAATCACTTTAAATATCACCACATGCGATGCATTTGGGGTATAGACAGAGAGGGGGAGACTGAGAGAAAGTGTCATGGAAGGATGTGTTCCCACGTTTCAGAATGCTGAAGTGTAGACACTTCGATAACATCCTGTAACATGAGCCTGTCTTCCCAGGAAAGATGGGAAAAAGGGATGCTGGTGTGACGTCAGCTGAGCATATGTTCTGCATCTTTGTAACTGGAATTAGTTTCAACCAAATCTATGACTCATTGGGCAGATTCTAACAATAATTTCTCTTTGTTTGATTTTCCTTGAGTGTGACAGAGGGATTGTCAACACGAGGCTGAGCTAGTTTCCTGGTGCTATCGTATCGGACTCACCTCATTAGCTGCCCACCCCACCCCATGGTGTCCCTCTCATTCAATACCAGCCCAACTCTCCCACCCATCATGGCCGCAGTAACTCACCTGGATATTCCCTGATCCCTGGCGCTGGTGCCACCTTTAAAAGGCCAATGGACACATGTTTGACCTTTCTCAGTTTGGAGTTGCCCTGCACAGTTTACTCCGAGCAATTACACCACGTTTGTCGACAGGGGCACGGAGTTCCTGGTGGAGGGCCTAGTACAGAGGGGGCCATTCTCTTCCTAGAGTGGGGGGCACACCACTAGACCCACCGAGCATGGTCTGAGCTCCCCACCCAGCTCAGTGCACTATCTGCGGTCTGAGGAAATGTCCAGCAATGCAGGACAAGCATCAATAACCTTCTCTGCTCTATCAGGATAAGGGTCATCGTATTCTCTCTGCTCCCTCACACTCACTTTATACCTGTTATGCCACCAACCCTCCAACTCGGTTCCTGCTCCACCACTCTCACTGCTACATGCAGCACCTTCTCTCTCTCTCTGTCTCCATCCACTTTACCCCCTGCATAGATACAACACTGTGGACTGACTCCCTCCGGACACCCCACCATACCTCCCCCAACCCCCACCTACACCAGCACTAACAGCAGGGCCTCCCACTCCCTCCCTCCCTTCCTCCATTCCAAGAGAAACAGCCGGGATAGCACAGGAAGGGCCAAGCTGGGTGGTGTAGTGCCCGATATCCATTCCCTCACCCCCCTCCCCCCGCCATGTGGGGAGGACCCTGGTAGGAGCCGTTGAGGACCGGGATGCCTCGTGTGGAGATTCTGAAACATCCACGTCCCACCGACTGAGTAAGGAGCAATGTTCAGTGAAGGGCAATTCTCACTTTAAACACACTGGCAGCTCCGTTTCCCTCCGGCACAACTTAGAAGCCGTGGTCCTGATGCCATCTCCCTTTTGTGTCGAGCTGGTACAAATGGAATCCCCACGGTCTCGGTGGGCAGGATGGTGGGCTCACAACACATCGTCACCACCACCTCCCAGGAAGGGAGCACGGAGGCTCCCTCCTACACCTCCTCCTGTAAACAGCTCAGATACTGAAACTAATCTGTGACAGTTACTGCTCTCCTCACCTGTCCTGACATCTTCAACAATCTGTGCTCATATACACCCAGCGCTCTCTGCTCCTGCAGCTCCTTTATAATTTCACAGCCTGTTTTAAACTGTCTTTCGTTGTCGTTCCGACCGAAGTGTATCACCTCACACTGCTCTGCACTGATCCCCATCTGCCTTACACCTGAACACTACACCAATGTGTCACTGTCCTGTTAGAGTTCCACACTGTCCTCCATAGACTTCAGAGTTCTTCCAGGTTCGGTGCCATCTACAAACATTGAGATTGTCATAACGTCACAGTCCCCATGTAACAACTGAAATTCTGCCCCACACACACGAGTGTGAGCATGTGAAATACTGATATATTCCTATGGACAGAGTCGACATGCTGTCAATGGAGCAACAAAAATCCTGCACACACCAGACGGAGCAAATGAAATATTGACAAACCACAGAGCAAAAGAAATCTGGATAGGTTCCACTTATCGATATTCATCAGGGTATAATGTGATGAAGTTGAAAGCGTGTACTGTACCTTTAAGCGAGGGTGAATGCTGTTCTGAACTGAGAGCTTACAAGCTCCTGTGATACGAGAGGATGGCAGACCCAGAAACAGTATATTGCTATCGAGCTGGAGTCGGGTAATAAGCAGTTAAGAGAAAGAGGGTCCCAGAGTTGTGAATAGTTGATGTAAAATGTTCACTTTCAGAGTCAAAAAATGAATTGATGTTTTTATTTAAACAGTAGAATTTGGCAGACCTGTCCCTCATATTTTAACAGTTTACAAAGCAAATTGAGCATTTCTTTATGTTTAGTTTAAATTACCAGATGAGCTCAATGTTGTGTCCTAACAATTGCTGTGCGTGTATCTGTGTGTCTCTGGGTGGGGCAGGTCTGGCAGTCTCTGTGGTGCTTAAAGTAATGCAATGTCACCCTCTGCTGGCCTCCCCACGCCACTGCACAGGCATTGGCAGAGGGTGAAAACTAACAGGGATTCATTCAGAGATGGGGAGGGAGAGGGCAGTTGCTCACAGCACCATCCAAACTGATGTCTTATCCATGTACTGATCTAAATGTCCTTTAAACGTTGTAACTGTCCCTGCTTTCACCACTTCCTCTGGAAGTTCATTCCACACACATGCCAGCTTCTGTCTAAAATATTTACCTCTCGTGACTTTTGTAAATCTTTTTCCTCGCACCTTAAAATATCCCTCAGTTTTGAATCCCCAACTCTAGGGAAAAGACATCAGCCCTTCAGCTTCTCTGTACCCCTCATTATTTTATAAACCTCTGTAAAGTTACCCCTTAGTCTCATACTCTCCAGTGAAACGAGTCCCAGCCGACCCAGCCTCTCCTTATAGCTCACTCCCTCCTTTCCCAGCAACATACAGATTAATCTGTTCTCAACCCTCTCCAGCTTAATAATATCAACGTCAGTAATATCAAAGTGAACAGTCAAGGTGTTTTCTAAGGGTACGGGAAGTCCAAAACTAGAGGGCATAGGCTTAAGGTGAGAGGGGAAACATTTAAGAGTGACCTAAGGGGTAGCTTTTTCACCCAGAGGGTGGTGTGCCTATGGAATGAGTGGACAGGGTGACCAGACTGGACACAGTATTCCAGAAGAGGTCTCACCAATATCCTGTACAACCACAACATGACGTCCCAATTCTGATACTCAAAGGTCTGACCAATGAAGACAAGTGTGTTAAACACCTTCTTAACCACACTATCTATATGAGATGCAAATTTTAAAGAATTATACCTGACAGCTAGGTCTCTGTCCTACAACACTGCCAAAGGCTCTGCTTTTAATTGTATAGGTCCTGCTGTTGTTTGATTTACCAAATCCAATACCTCGCATTAATCCAAACTACACTCCATCTGCCACCCCTCAGCCCAGTGAGTGATATTACTGCCACCTCACCCTCCCCCTTCAATTTTAAAATGCCCATCCTTCTCCAGGATGCCTGCACACTCCGGCCTTGATTTTCACAAAGACCCTGAGCTTGGTTTGCCTTGTGTGGTTAGGGCGAGGAGAGAGAGATTGCTGACACAGTCAGTGGGGAGGAGAGGCTGGAAAGTAATCAGCGGTATGGTGTCATTTCATTTTAGGAAGAGGGCAGTCGCACGTTAGAGGTGGGTAAGGGTGATCGGTGTGTTGTGACCAGAAGTAAAGCTCTTCCTTCGTCTCTGGTGTTCAGTAATAAATATCTATTTGAGACGCTTCATTGGGCAGATTGTGTCAGCAGGATTTCTTTTTCTCATATTGCAGACCACAGATAATAGCAATTAAAGATGTTTATAGTTAATTTCGATGGCACAGCACATACACTCAATATCCTACAGTTGAGACAAATGTCTTGCATTTGTTTAATAATGCAAAGTGTTGTTTGTAATTCAGTAATGGTAACCTAATTATAATAAATCCACACCAAGCTGAAAGATGGGCACTAAAATATGAACCAAAATCTGGGTATAGTAATGTAGTGGGTAGTGTCCCTGTCTCTGAGCCAGAGCTCTGGATTTGATTCCAATTCCTGAAATTGTGTGGGAGTGTTCCTAGGTCTGGAATAGAAGGCCTGGATTCAAGTCCTGCCTGTTGCAGAGGTATGTCCCAGCATGTCTTAACAGACTGATGAACAAACACAGAGGAGAATACTGTTACAACTTTATGGGTATTGCAGAGTGATGCTAGTATCCCAACCTCATTGCACAAAGGTCTAGGTGTAAAGCTCACAGAAGTGCCTCATGATACATCTGAACAAACTGAATAAAATGGACTTAGAATTGTGACTTGATGGAGAAGGAAGAGGTGTCAGTATTGAATTTCAGAATTTAGGCCCAGGATAACTGAAAGTACAGCCATTCGTGTTGATTGGGGCCATATTTCGCAGCAGTAACGGTTTATAAAATCAGAATGGTCATGGATAGGGTGAGTAGTCAGGGTTTTTCCCAGGTTAGTGGCGTCTAAAACTAGAGGGCATTGGTTGACAGTGAAAGGGGAACGTTTTTGAAAAGGCCTAAGGGGCACCTTTTCACGCAGAGGTTGGTGTGTGTATGGAATTAGCTGCCAAGGGAAGTGGTGGAGGCTGGTACAAATACAGCATGTAAAAGGCATCTGGATGCTGACAGACCTGCAAAGCTTTTCCAGCAATTTATGCATTTCTTTAAAAATGCATGCATTTTAACTTAGGAATTCTGAATAAATTAAACATTTCATTTTTTTAATGACGCGGGGCTATGTAAACATATTTCAAATCGGCCGAGACCATTTTCTGCGAAGGGTATGGCTCTGTGTATGACAGCAGCAATGATGCAACAACATGGAATAGGGAATGTGATGGAGTCATAGTTTGGATCATGTACAAGGAGACCTCACATGGTCCAGTTTGGGAGAGGATGACATTATTGTGTGACTCAGCTCAGAGAGGGAGAAAATGTAATCTGTCCGAGAAGGAACGGCCTATTGTACTCTCTCTCCTTCATTGTTCCTCATCACAGCAATGTATGCGAGCTAAAAAGAGCTCTACAGTCATCGTTACCATTCTTATTGGAATAGAATCCCTGCAGTGTTGAAACAAGCCCTTCGGCCCAACAAATCCATACCAACCTTCCCAACACATTCCCCTATATTCACCCCTGACTAATGCACCTAACCTTGAAACCCTTCAAAAACAATTTGGCATGATCAATCCATCTAACCTACACAGTTTGAGCTGTGGTAGGAAACGGGATCACTCATTAGAAGCTCACACAGACAAGGGGAGAATGTGCAAACTTCACACAGACAGTCACCCAAGGTTGGAATCGAACCCAAGCCCTTGGTGCTGTGAGGCAGCAATGCTAACCACCATGCTACCCTTTGGGTGCTCCTTGACCAGCATCCATTGGAATCTACTCACTGCCGAAAGCAAATGGAATTCAGCCAAATCCAACTCTCCCAGGATGGAATCCCATTGTTAGCAGCTGTGTGAGTACAATATCTTCAGAAGCAGAATGATGTTTTGGAAAATCTTGCAATTTTTCCTTTTGTCATGAGTTACAATAATATCTGGTCAAAGTTCTTTCAAGTTAAAGTTGCAGAGATTTTGTTTATATGTGTGTGTATGTGCGTGTGTCAGTGTTTTTAGAAAAGGAAATATTGATTATATATTTTCAACACCCAAACATCCATCTTTCCATCAGAGTTTGAGTAACATTGCTCTGGATCAAAAACGCGCTATTTGAGCAGATTACAGAAACTAGCCTGACTTGTTCCTAAAACTGACCCTCACCCAGTCTGAGACCGACATGATCGGCATGACACCAACCTGGTTACATTTAACATCTGTTGTGAGCAGTGCAGGAGTGGGACGAGAAAAGCAAACAGTGACCCAAAAAGCCGGGGAACTATAGAACGATGAGCCTGATGTCAGTGGTGGGTAAGTTGTTGGAGGGGATTCTGAGGGATAGAATTTACATACATTTGGGAAGGCAAGGGCTAATCGTTGTACACAGCGTAGCTTTCTGCATGGGAAATCATGTCTCATTAATTTGGTTAAGAGGTAACAAGGAAGATTGATGAAGGCAGTTTGGGTGACATTGTCTATATGGACCTCAGCAAGTTGTTCATTTAAAGAACAAAGAGCAAAGAAAAATTACAGCCCAGGAACAGGCCCTTCAGCCCTCCAAGCCTGAGCCGATCCAAATGTACTGTCTAAATCTGTCGGACAATTCCTAAGGATCTGATCCCTCTGCTCACTACTTACTCATGCATCTGTCCAGATGCATCTTAAATGAATCGACCGTGCCTGCCTCTACTACCTCTGCTGGCAACGCGTTCCAAATGCCCACCACCCTCTGTGTGAAGTGCTTACCGCGCGTATCCCCCTTAACCATTCCACCTCTCACTTTGAAAGCACGACCTCTCGTGACTGAATCCTTCAACCTGGGAAACAGCTTGTCTCTATCCACCCTGGCTATACACTTCATGATTTTGTAAACCTCAATCAGGTCCCCCCTCAATCTCCTTTTTTCTAGTTTAAATAAGCCTAGCCTACTCAATCTGTCTTCATAGCTAGTATTTCATTCTGATTGGTAGACAAATGAGTAAGATTCGGTCACTTGGGATACAGAAGAAGCTAGTTACAATCGGCTTGAAGGAAGAGGGATATTTTTCAGCCTGGAGGATTGTGAGCAGCAGTGTGCTGTAAGAATCTGTACTGAGTTCACTGCATTTCATCATTTATGTAAAGGATTTAGTTGTGAATATTGAGGACAGAGTAAGTTTGCAGATTATATCAGAATGGTGGTTTAGTAGATTATCTCAGAGTACAACGATACGATAAATAGATGGGACAAAGGTGCAAGGAGTGACAGATGAAGTTTAATTTAGATAAATACGAGGTTTTGCATTTTGGGAAGGCAAATCAGGGCAGACATTATATACTTCATGGTCAGGTCCTGGGGCATATTGTGAAACAAAGGGACATAGGGCGGCAGGTACATTGTTCCTTGGAAGTGGAGTCGCAGGTAGACAGTGTGGTGCAGAACACATTTGGCACATTTGCCTTAATCAGTCAGAGCATTGAGTATAGGAGTTGTGGTGGCATGTTGCATCTGTACAGGATGTTGGTGAGGCCACTTTAAGAATACTGTGTACCACTCGGTTTTCTGCAGAAATGACTTACACATATGTTCCAGGACTGGAGGTTTGACTGCAGGGAGAGGCTGATTCCGTTGAGGTGTTTCTCCCTGGAGTATCAGAGATTGAGGGGTAACATTACAGATGTTTATAAAACCAGCAGGGGCATGGATATTCTGAACAGCCACGTTCTGCTCCCCAGGGTAGGGGAGTCCAGAACAAGAGGGCATAGGTTGAAGGCGAGGGGGATTGATTTAGAAGAGACCTGAAGATAAATGTTTCACACAGAGAGTGGTGTGTGTACAGAAAGTGCTGTTAGGGGAAGTGCTGAAGGCAGTTACAATCGCACATTTAAAAAGTATCTGAAAGAGGAGGGATATTGGCCAATTACTGGCAAATGGGACTGGATCAGATTTGATATCTGATCGGAGTGAACAGATTGGACTAACGGGTCTGTTTCCGTTCTGCATGACTCTCTTATTCTATAAGAGGGATGATGAAAAATTCTGAAAGGACCTTTCAAGTCGGAAATCTCTTCACTGGAAGTTTATCGTGCCTCTATGTTCACATTGATTGAAAGATACGTTAGGTAAATATTTGGTAGAGAAGTGAATAACAGATAATGGGATATAGACAAAAAATTAGGCCCCAACCTGATCAGCCACAATTTTAGTGCCTGGTGGAGAAGGGTCAAAATGTCTAATGACCCTCTCCTGCTCCTCAGTCCCATGTTCCTGTGTTCCATTCAGCCCCTCAAACCTGCTGGACAGGAACAGTTGGAGGCCACTTACTCCTATAACCGGGTACACGGAAACAGCGGAAACCATTTGGCCCTTGAAGACTGCCCCACATGTTTCGAGGTGATTTGGGAAATATAATTGGAAAGCCCAGGCTGGGTATGAAAGAGGCCCCTCATCTCTCTTTACAGAGCTTCCCCTCTCTGCAACTTGTGCTTCATTTGTTGGTCATGTTGTAGACCCTGATTCACTGTGAATACAGCCCCCATACCTCACTCAGCGATGGCTCACAAAATCCTCTGGTCTCCCTGTCTGCAATATTCAAAAACATAACATTCAGGAAAATAACACCCAGTAACTTTCCAATAACAGAATGGGCGAAGATCAGATACAGGGGCAGGTCGTTCACTCCCCAAGCCTGCCTTGCCCTTCACTAAGATCATGCCTGATCTGCTCTTGGTCTCAAATCCTCTTCCATACCCAATTCTTCATAGCCCTCACCTCTCTGACAGGTCAATATCCAGTACCTCCTCTTCAAATACTTTCGGTCATCTAACTCCCCGAACACTCTTGAGACGAGAAATCCTGACATTCAATCCCATCTGTTTGAAGAAAACACTTGCTGCTCCTATACCATGGCCTATTGATATGAACAAAAGAGGTTGAGACAAGGGGTTCAGGTACAAATGACTGGCCCTGATACCAAGGCAGTGGTTGACGTCTGCTGACATCAAGGAGCTTAACAAAACTGGACTTAATGGGAATCAGTGTAAACTCTCCAGTGTTTGGAGTCAAACATGGCACAAAGGAAGATGTTCATCATCTCCGTCCTGTGTCAGCTCTGTGGGAGATCCTCAGGGTAGCTTCCTCTTCACAAACAGCTTCAGCTGCTTCATCAGTGTCTACCCGCCCCCACCCTCCCCACCATAAGATCAGAAATGGGGATGGTCACTGAAGATTCCACAATGTTCAGAACATTTTGTCCCCGTCAGCTCCTGAACTGGTCTGTGTCCATGAGCAGCAAGACCTATATTCCATTGAGACTTGTGCTGTTAACGTGTCTGTAACATTCGTGTAACAGCACTGCCTGACACTGCACATTGCCACAGTGAAATAGAGTTCATTCAGCAACTCACGCTGGTTTCACAGGAATATGAGGAAGCCATTCAGCCCATTGACATTATTGGAGAAGAACAGGGACAGCCTGTTCAGTGCCTCCAACCTATTACTCAGGAAGAGAAGGAGTCTAGTGTGATGGACCACACAAGAGCCCCTCGACAATATTTGAAGGCGGTAGCGTAGATTCTAATGTTTTCTTATTTTAAAGGGAATGGAAAGGTCTGTTCCAGATGCAATGTGACAGGTCAAACTACTCGGTGTGAAGCTAAACACTATTTATTTAAACACGAAAGATAAAATGAAAGCAAAGAAAGAGGAAATTAGAATAACTTAATTCTATTGGACAAGTTAACAGAATAATTGATCGTGGAGCTATTACTAATGAACTGGCCCGATACACGAAAATCCCATAAACACAGCCCTTGGCAAAACTGAGTATTCAGTCACAGATTGCCATAAACTCAAAGATCCTAATCTGTGAGAGCTGGCCATATCCATTCAGGCTGCACTAAAATAAACCCAAGGCCTCCCTCGCTGTTTACTCAGTGGTCTTAACTAACCAGCTTGTTAATGATCATTCAATCTCTCTCTTCAAAGAAACCAAGACAAAATAATTCTTAAAGCTGCAGCATCATCACACTTGTCAGTACATCGACCTATTAAACAGGAACCAGGGGTAACCAGTCAGGCCCTTGGCCCTGTCCAATTGAACAAGGAAGAAGTCATTCAGTCCCTTGAGTCAATTACACAGGAATAGAACGAGGCCATTCAGCCCCTTGAGTTACTTACACATGAACAAGAGGAGGCCATTCAGCCCGTTGAGCCACTTATACAGGAACAGGAGGAGGCTGTTCAGTCAGTTGAGCCACTTATACAGGAACAGTAGGAGGCCATTCCCACCTCAATGCACTTACACAGGGGCAGAATGAGTTAATTGATGCTGATTCTGATGAATGGCTTATGCCCAAAACGTCGATTGTCTTGCTGTGCTTTTCCAGCAATTGATGCTCTACTCTGATCTCCAGCATGGGCAGCGCTCACTGTCTCCTAATAGATGCTCTAACATGATGAACAACTGGAGCTGAGGCTGCACAGACAGGCTGCTCCATGGTGTTCCTCCTGGCTCCATTGCTCATGACACACACGTGGGACTTTAACATGGTTTTCTCGCCATGAGGAGTGTGGAGGGAAGCCATATGTCTTGTGTGAAGTCTCAAGAAGTCACCTTTCATTTCCGAGAAGACAGCCTGCTGTTCTTTATGCAGGACGGAAGCTGGTGGGAATGGCTACCTGTTTCAGATGGAGGGTATTGTCGCTGCTGTTGGGGATTGTGAGCAACCTGACGTTCAGTTCGGGCTCACACGCCGACTGCACAATAACATGGGGAGAGTTAGTAAAAGCATATAGACTATTAGGAAAGTCACATTAGACTGATGAATGGACTCACTAAGTTCAAATAATGCTGATATTATTCATGTTGATCTTGTCTAGTGCACGTCCAGTTCCGTGTAACTTGTGTGCCTTACTCTGTCCAAGTCTATGTCCACCCTATGATCTGTCTGGCCATGTTTACGATGACCTGTATCCACTGCTCATAAATGAAGTGTTTCCCTGTACTGAGGTACACGTGGCAATCAATCAAACCAATCAATCCTGGGTAAAGCATGAAATTTCTCACCCTATCAATGTCTCATTTGCAAATAAGTGATCGCTGCCACTCCTCGTGTTTCAGCGTCACCATTTCTTCATCCCTTACATCTCTACAGGTTAAACACTTAGCTTCTTCACTCTATCCTCATGTTACCATCACCCGTGTCTGTGGTAAGGAGATCATTCCTTACAAAGGAGATCAAATCTGTAGAGATTGCCCCAAATGCTCTCTCAGCATGGCTCTAAAACTGCAGGAAGATGGCTTTACTTATGTTCTCGAATCATCATAAAATGAAGGACAGCATACCATTGACTGTACCCATTACCTACACAGGGTTTGATTCGGAGCAGTCAGCATAGATTTGTGAGTGGGAGATCATGCTTCCCAAATTTGTTCGAGTTCTTTGATGAAGTGACCAGGAAGGTTGATGAGGGCAGAGGGATATATATAGTCTCTATGGATTTCAGCAAGGCCTTTGATAAGGTCCCACACGGCAGGATGCTCTGGAAGTTTCCATCACGTGGAATGCTGGGGGAACTGGCCAATTGGATACACAGTTGGTTTGATGGTAGAAAGCAGAGGGTTTAGTGGAATGATGCTTGTCAGACTGGAGGCTGGGTCCATTGTTGTTTGTTATCTATGAATCGGTTGTGAATGTACAAGTTATGATTAGTAAGTTTGCAGATGACACTAAAGTAAGTGGGAGCATGTTCAGTGAGGAAGTTTATCAGAAATTGCAGCAGGACCTCACTCAGGTGGGGAAGTGGGCCGAGAAATGGCAAATGGAATTTAATATAGATGCGTGATGTCTTACATTTTGGGAACTCAAAGCAAGGGAGGAGTTTCATGGTGAATGGGAGGATCTTCAACGGTGTAGTGGGCAGAGAGACCTTGGGGTTCAGGTGCACGGTTCTCTGAGAGTGGAGCCACAGGTAGACAGGGCAGTGAAGAAGGCATTTGGCACATTGCCCTTCATCAGGCAGGACATGGAGTACAGAAGTTGGGAATTTATGTTGCAGTTACACAGGACTTTGGTAAGGCCGCACTTGGAGTATTGTGTTCAGTTTTGTCTCCTTGTTATGGGGAGGACGCTATTAAATCAGAAAGAGTGCAGAAGAAATTTTCAAGGATGTTACCAGGACCCAATCGTCTGAGTTATAGGGAGGGGTTGGACAAGCTCGGACCTTTTCTTTAGCATGTAGGAGACTGAGGGAGTCCTTATAGAGCTGAATAAGATCACGATGGTAGGGTTAATGCTCTCAGTCTTTTTCCAAGGTTTAGAGAATCGAGAACGAGAGACGATCAGTTTAAGGTTAAAGGGGAAGGATTAAAAGGGAATCTGAGGGACCACTTATTTACATAAATGGCTGGTGTACGGATGAGCTGCCAGCAGATATGGTTGGGGGGTACATTAACAACATTTCAATGCATTTGGATAAATATGTCGATAGGAAAGGACTGGAAGGATATGGGCCAACTGCAGGGAATTGGGGTTAGCGTGGATGGACATTTACAAGGTGGAGTCGAAACCCCTCTGTTAATTAAATCCAAACACCCAGAAAAGCTCGCCTCACCTTGTAATCTGTTAAAATATGAGTGACACAGATCTCCTACATTCCTCGACTTATACAAAAAATAACAAGTTAGTTTCTTAACTTTAATAGTGAACACTAAACGACAACTATTCACAAATACAAGCCCCTCTTTTCTTAGCTACTTACTATCTGACTCCGACTGTAAAAATATTCTGTTCCAACAGCCCACCTATTAAACATTACAATCTCAAGACCACACAGTCTCTATCTTCCCCGCTGTGTTCACTCTTCCAGCTGCTGATCTCCCTGGGTCATTTTTTATTGCAAGTAGGTTTGACATGAACATGTATCCTTGAAAGAGAGTGTTTGAGATGGCCAGTTAGCACTCCTGCTCTACAGCAGTTACTCTGTTGTTGGATGGCAGTGGCTCTCCCTCTAGTGTTCAAATGCTGGGTTTATATACTCCCCATGATACAACAATTCTCATAATTTGATTGCTTTCCAGGTGTCTAAACAATAATATTCAAATTCCGTTGGCTTCTGGTGTCCTGACCATTATTTAAACACTTTGGTTGTATTTGAATTGTTGACAAAACAGCAACCAAAACTCAGGTATCCATTTCACAGCTAACTGTGACATATGGAACAACCTGACATTTAGCTGGCATCTGTGCTGTACTTTCTATTCAACAAAACCCGTTCTGCCTTAAAGTGAGCTGACATGCTTTCTGCTTCATAAGACCTCCCTCCTTCAGAAAAAAAAATCAGAATGAAAAGATGGCTTCGTTTCTTTTCTTCTAATTCTTAATCCCATTATTATGAAATACAAAAGTATTAATCTCAGTTATATCAATCATATTAATCGTACACACCTATATAAACTGGAATAAGTCAAATCTTATCTAAACCTTTTCCTTTAAATCCACGATAACACATCTGCTATCACATTTTAGGACCCACAGCATGTACATTTTGTAAGTTTAAAGTCGGTGTGATAAGACTCCAATGAAATGCTCTCATATTCTGGTCTTTAAATATTCCAAAAAACGCGAGAGGTTTGTCGTTGTCCACAACCATCTCCAACAATTTATTAGTCACATAAACATTAAAATATTGTCAGGTCAGTGCGAAACCTAATCATCCTTTTTCAATAATGGAGAATGTTGTATTTTTCTTTCTGATGGATATTGCGTTTTTTCGACAAGTAGCCAATTAGCCATTCAATTCCATCATCATCTTACTGTATCAATACAACTCCAACCCCTATATCCCTAGAAGCAAATAGAATTTTGAAAGGGTTTCAAAATATTTGGTGTAGCTAAAACTGGTGCGGTGATTAATCCTGCTTTAAAATTCTCAAATGCCTCCTGGCATTGTTCTGTCCACCACAATTATGTTTCCTTCTTTACTAAGTCCATCAGTAGTGCCAATACGCTGCTGAAGTTTGGAACAAACTTCCGATCGAATCCACTCTTTCATCGAGGATGGTCGTGTAAATTCCTCAAAGCCTTTGTCTTTGTGTTCCATGGGGGTCAACCTTCCATGTCCAATGTAATGTCCCACGAACGTCACCTCTGCCTTCGCGAATTCAGTTTTCTTTAAGTTTATTACAAAGTTTGCTTCTTGTAAACGTTCAACATGCTCTGGCAGCTGCAACACGTGAGCTTTCAATCACTTGCTAAAAATCACTACATCATACAGATAAACTACACAATTTGTCCATCTGACCATAACTCTGTTCCTGAGTCCCTAAACCTGGCATTGAAGGGGATTCCTATCACTGGTGACAATATTAATACGTCATCCCCACAGGAAATCGTCAAAATTTCAGAGTTTTTATCTGCCACGTGCTTCATTTTATACTGTGCCCTTCAGGTGTTGTTTAGCTAACTCAACTACTCCATCAAATCTCTCCCTCACCTCACATATATAATCCGAGTGTGAGATCTCTGACTTCGGTCCTGTCAATTTATATTCAATTAATTCCAAAGGACCTCTGACTTCAAATATTAACTCAAAGGAAGTAAACTGAGTAGTTTTATTTGGGGCAAATAATTTTTGTCTAATGGCAAACAATTTAATGAGACACCTTCATTCCAATCATTCCGGTAATCCTGACAGTACGCTGTTAATATGGTCTTCAGCGCCTGATGCTAACATTCCAAGGGTGCCTGGGATTCAGTATGGGACACCCTTGATTTGAAGTGCTGTATGCCTAAGCTATCCATGACTTCCTTAAACTATCCATGACTTCCTTGAATAGCTGAGCGGTAAAATGAGACCTTGGTCTGACTGAATCTCTCTGCGGAGCCCACAGTGAGTAAAGAAAGCTACCAACTCCTCCACATCCCTTTTTACCTTAACACTCCATAATAGTTAAAAATCACACAACACCAGGTTATAGTGCAACACTTTTAATTGGAAGCACACTAGCTTTCAATCACAATTACCTGATGAAGGAGCGTCGCTCCGAAAGCGAGTGTTCTTCCAATTAAAACTGTTGGACTATAACCTGGTGTTGTGTGATTTTTAACTTTGTCCACCCCAGACCAACACCAGCATCTCCGAATCATGACTCCATCATAGAATTGCCTCTGGGAATCTGGTAGACACATCCATTATGGCTAGCAAATATTGGTTTCCACTTTTATTTTAGATAGGGGAGCTACACAACTAATCATAACCCACATGAAATGTTCTTCGAATGCAGGAATTGGTAACAAAGGTGCTGGCTTTAGTACTGCCTGTGACTTCCCTACCATTTAGAATGTTTGACATGTACATCAAAAAATAACCACGTCCGTGTGCATTCCAGGCCACTAGAAATGCCTCTGTACCTTAGCCTGGGTCTTATGTACACCTAGGTGACCCCCTGCAGTTAGTTTATGTGCTACCCGTAACACTTTACGCTATTCCGAAAACAATGTGGTGCACTTCGGCCCATTTCCCTTCTGCACTAACCTATCGGGGTCTCCATTTTAATTTTAGCATTCTAGCTTTAAGTTAATAACGTTCGAAAATATATTTTGATTCCTTTTTTTGTGTGTGTGCATGTGTATGTGTGTGTATATATATATCTGTTGTAAGTCCATTAGCCTTTCAGGACTAAACACCCCTGCCTGATCCTCTACCTGATCCTCTGCCTGTTCAGGTTTTTTCTGCACCGTGACAGTTCACTGAGCATCATCTCCTTTGGCTTTTTATTTTGGTTTTCCTTCCTCCTCTAACTTATGACAGTGGAATTACAGATTACATTTCAGTGTGGAAACAGGCCCTTCGGCCCAACAAGTCCACACCGACCCGTCGAAGCACAACCCACCCATACCCCTACATTTACCTCTTACCTTCACTACGGGCAATTTAGCCTGGCCAATTCACCTGACCTGCACATCTTTGGACTGTGGGAGGAAACCGGAGCACCCGGAGGAAACCCACGCAGACACAGGGAGAACGTGCAAACTCCACACAGTCAGTCGCCTGAGGCGGGAATTGAACCCGGGTCTCTGGCACTATGAGGCAGCAGTGCTAACCACTGTGCCACCGTGCCGCCCACAATCTTGTTACTATACAGTCTGGAAAAATCCTGGGTATTTTTCTTTTAACTCCCCAATTCCCTAGTTTTTCTTTTGCCTTCTCCAACACAAGGGGTGCTACGCCCAATTTGGATCCTGTTAAATCGTTCACAAGAACAAACTGTATTCCTGGAAATGACACTCTGTTACTCACTGTCACTGTTACTTCCCCAACCTTGATTTGGCATTCCAACCTGATGTTACACAAGGGAATGCTTAATTTCTAACCCCATTCCACAAATTGTCACGATCTTGATTAATACGTCAGAAAGAGTGAAAATACTTTCATCTCTCACTATTAGAGGCCGAGAGAAAGTGAGGGCTGCAGATGCTGGAGATGAGAGTTGAAAAGTGTGGCGCTGGAAAAGCATAGCCAACCAGACAGCATCCGAGGGGCAGAAGAGTTGACTTTTCAGGCATAATTCCTTCTCAGGAAAGTGGGGGATGGGGTAACGGAGGGGGAAGGGGGCCGAGAAATAAATAGGAGGGTGGGGGTGGAGCTGGGTGTAAGATAGCTTGGAAGGTGATAGATAGACGCAGGTGGGGTGTGATGGTGATAGGTCGGAGAGGAGGGTGTTGTGGATAGGTGGTAGGACAACTAGAACCCTCAAACTAGAACCATCATCAACGTTGACTGCACCAAATTTCAAATCTCCCCTCCACCAACCTCTCCCAGATCCAACCGTTCAACCTAGTACTGCCATCTTGAACGGCCCTAACTGGCCAGCTTGCTTCCCACCTACCGACTCCACCCTACCCTCCGACATATCACTATCACTCTTCTTATTGCCTTCCCAGTGACCCTCCCACCAGCTCAGCTCCTACCCTCGTATTTATCTTTCAGCCCCCTTGTCCCCCAACCATGTTCCTGACGATGGGTTTCTGCCTGAGATTTGATTGTCCTGCTGTTCAGATGCTGCCTGATCTGTTGTGCTTTTCCGGCGCCTCACTTCTCAACTATTAGAGACTGAGCGGATCCCGTATCTCACAAAATTATAACTTCTTGTCCAACTCCCCCGTTCTTTCTGAGTAAACTTTATCTACAGAGGTGAATTCTTTAGAGAGATCAGGCACTGCCTCCATACCCAGCCCTTGCCTAGGCTGTGCAATTTCCCACAGCTTCTCGCCTCCACTTGGGGTCTCCTTTACCAGTTTCACTAATGCCACTGGCTTAGCCTCTTCTACCACATCTTTCCCCAAAATGCCTTCCTTCAACGACCATCACAGTGTGTCCCAGCTTACTGCAGTGAAAACACCTTTTCCCAGTGCCCTTCTTAAACCATCAGCACTGTCATTTTATGTATTACACTGCCTTATACTGAGAACACCTGAGGCATTTCACCTCCTTTCAACCCCTTTGGGCTTCGTTTTTCACTTGTGGTAAACTATTGTGCGCTACTGTTCGCTTTGTAATGTGTGAACTTCCCTTCTCCCAATTTCTATCCCTCATAGCATGAAAATTCTCCCGGCAGCTAAATTTCATCTCATGCACCAATGCATATTTACCTGCCATTTCTGCCGCGCTTCTCACTTCTTGAACTTTCTGTTCGTGCACATGAAATCTTACCATCTCTGGAAGTGAGTCTTTAAACTTCTCCAGCAGAATAATCTCCCTTCGAGCCTCACAGGTCTTATCCATTTTTAAGTCCAACACCCATCTATCAAAATGACTGTAGTTAATTCTTTCAAACTTAACATAAGTCTGACCAAGTTCCGTCTCAATTTTTATGAACCTCTGTCTATGTGCTTCTGGTACCATTTCATAGCCAATCAAAATAGCCAATTTGACATTTGCATAATCTCTTGACCCATCATCTGACAGTGCTGCACATGCCTCACCAGCTGTGCCCACCAGCTTAGTCTGAACTAGCATTACCCACAAGTTCACTGGACACACCATCTGCCGAGTTATTTTTTTCAAATGAAATAAAAAAGGTTTTGACATTTTTCTCACCGAAATATGGCAAAATACTAACATAGTTGTATACATCCCGATGTTCTCCCTTCATCTCCATCCTGTTAATTTAATTTTCTTGTCTAATTCACAACTTCTAAATCTCAAATTCTCTCTCTCTATCTTTTTCCTCTCCTTCTCTTTTTTCTAACTCTGTTTCCGTCTCTTTCTTTATCTTCTAACTTCAGTTGCCATATTTGCAATTTAAGTTTTTTCTAACTCGATTGCACTTGTCTGTTTTTCTGATACATCAATGTGCTTGACCAACTACATTATAATTTCAGCTTTCCTTCTGTCCCTGGTTAAACCCAATTCCAACCTATTTGCTAATTCTAATAAATGTCCTGCTTCTGTCTTTCTCAACTTTCTTGGCAAATTTGGGAACCTCTTTAGTAATGTTAAGAGCCATTTCCCTCAGTTTTAATTTAAACAACCACCAGTAAACAAAATTAAACAGATTTTCCGACCGGTTTTATTTGAAGAACTAGGTCACTAATTGCAACGTGTTGGAATTTGCTGGGACATTTTGTCCCCGAAATCTGTTCAAATCTACCCAAGTCCCTTATGGCATGGCCCCGAACTGTGAAGACATCTATGTCGAGCACTTCTGTTAATTAAAACCACAAACCCAAAAAAGCTCACCTCACCTCGTAATCTGTTAATACATGAGTGACAAGGACTCCCAAATTCCACTAATAAAAGAAAAATAACAGTTTGCATGTCTGCAAGTTAGCTCGCTGTGCTTGAAGGTTTGTTTTCTGATGATTCAACACTATGACTAATTTACATCATCAGTGAGAGTCTCTGCTGAAGCGCTGGTGGTATGTCGCGCCTCTCTATTTATAGGTCTTGGGTTCTTAAGGTGGGTGATGTCATTTCCAGCTCTTTTGTTTTACAAGAGAAGGTAGATAGGATCTAAATTGATGTGTTTATTGACGGACTTCTGGTCAGAATGCCATTCCTCTAAGAACGGCCTTGCATGTCTTAGTATGTGCGTGCGTTGTCCCAATCAAAGTGGTGCCCTTCTTTGTCTGTATGTGTGGAACATAGTGATAATGGGTCATGTCTTTTGGTGGCCAGTTGGTGTTCATGTATCCTGGTAACACGACAACAGGACAGTTTCAATGGCAGAAAAATGATTTTATACTCACTGTTTAATTAATGTGTTGTGCAGATATGTAACATTTTTCATATGTGCACAATACATTCTAAATGAACAACGGAGACACAGTTAACTGAAAGTGATGCATATGATGTATAAAATTTATAAAACATTAAAACATCATTTGATTCTCAACCAAAGTGATATGTTCCCCTTCTCTCAACGTTCCCTCCTTTTCTGGAATCCTCTACTCCAATCTCTCACTCTTATCAGGATGTGTATTATAAATTCTTCCTTCTGGTGTCCCAGCTTATTTCAGTTAATCCCCTTTCTACCAGAATTCAATATATTGGCCTGTTGGGTACTTTCCAAAGCTAGTGTCTGTCACATTATTGGAGATAAAAATTCTGGCATCAGACCCAGCATTTGAACATATTGCTCTGTTGTACATGCACTGTACATAGGACCACAGCACACAGGAATTGCCAAAACATTGGGGGATGTTCATCTCCTTTCTTTCGATGATCTAGTTTTCTCATATTTCACATTTCATCATCTATGTTGTCTCGTTCTTTCTCTCTTTGTATCTAGTTAAGAAATTTACCAATTATTCTTTGCGTCCCTTCTCTCAAAGCTCCTTCTTTAGGTTTATATCTATTGCTCTCTTCTTGATGTAATGTGATTATAATTGAGCAATGTAACTAAAAAGACATTTGGAAGGAGCTGGTCACAGTCAATTGGAAGGGGAACTGAGCAGGGCAGACCATGTAACAGCAAAAGCTGGAATTTCTGGGAATATTTCGGAGGATATCAGAAATTCTCCCAAAGGAGATGAAACATACTCATGGCAGGACAAGGCAGCCATGAGTGATAAGGCATCAAACCAAAAGAAGAAACATACAATGTGGTGAAGATGATTGGGAATCCAGAGAATGCATTGGCTCTGAAACTACATAAGGCTGACATCACTGACACTGCAGAGCTCTTAATCATGGTCAGGGAGAGAAACAGAGGGAAAGGCATTCACTTTAAACACAGAAGATGGTATTACTAAGGAAAAAGATTCAGATGAATTAAACAATTGAATTAAAATCAGTTAATTGGTTTTGCAGAATGTGTCAGATTGAAGGCATGACCCGGGGAGAGACCCTCAGCAGAATGAGAGTATGAAAATGGAAGTATTTCCACATCAGAAACCAGAGTAGGTCAGTGAGTACAGGGCTGATGGGTGAATGGGTCTCGATGTGAACTAAGGAACAGACAGCAGAATTGCATTGCAGGTATTGCAGCTCAAAACTGCGTATTTATGTAGTGCTGTAGACTACAGCAGCAGGAGAAGCAGAACAGCATTCAACCACAACCTGTAACATTTAGCCTCGAATAATTTCCTCAGTCTGCCATTGCCATCAATACGATCTATGTTTCAGTAATGACTGTGGGTGAACATGACTGGATCAGAACCACGTGAACCTAAACCTGACGCGAACCCATTAAAGCTACCACACTTGACTAACAGATCTGGTCGAAGCTCCGCAATCCTGTCACATTCTGTCATAAATGGTGATGAATGATTAAACAAATGACTGGAGCAAAGGGATCCACAAATATCCCCATCCTCAGTAATCAAACAGCTCTGCACATCAGTGTAAAAGACCAGGATGTGGTAGCTGCACCAACCTCAGCCAGAAGTATTGAGTTGATGAACCACCTCACCCTCGCCATGATACCCACAGAATCACAGATGCCAGTCTTCAACCAAGTCAATTTGCTGTATGTGACATGAAGAAACAGCTGAATACAGTACGTACGAAAAAGACAATGGTCCCTGACCCCATTCCTGCAATAGGACTGAAGAATTGTGCTGCACAACAAGCCGTGTCCCTGGGGAAGCTGTTTCATTCCAGCTCCAACTCTGACATCGCCCTGGCAATTTGGAAAATTACTCAACTATGTCCAGTTCCTATGAGGATTATAATTACAATCTGAGCAGTTACCTCCCCCTCAGACCCACCACGACAGTCAAATTGGTGGGGGTTCTTTTTGACAGAGTTATCAAACAGCACAGAAATAACCTGCTCAGTATGATTTCAGATAGGTCCCCGTGTAGAGATGGTGCTGCTGTGGAAAGGTCACTGGATTACTAATCCAGACCAGGCTAATGCTCTGGCAGCTGGTGTAAGTTAAACACAATTGACAAAATATTAAGATGCAAAATCTGGTGTCCGTAAATAATGACCTTCAAGTCAATGTCGATTGTAACCACCAATTTGCTTCACAAATGTACTTTCAGAAAGTGAATCTCCCGTGCTTTCCTGGTCTGGCCTAAACGTGACTACAGACACACAGACATGTGGTAAACTTTTCAATGGTCTCTGATTCCGCCAACCAGGACATTCTATTGCATCAAACTGTTCCTAGGTCTAAAGGATAAAACCAGAAAGAACACCCGGGCCCAGCCTCAGTATCGGAAAAGGCAATGCGAAACACAGTCCTGTTGACCCTGCAGAGACCTCCTTCCTAACATCTGAGAGCTTGTGACAACATTTACAGACTGCACAGAAACATCGGGAATGGAGTAGGCCATACAACACATTGAGCCTTCCCCATTCCAGTTCATGTTCAGCATCTCCTCAATGCACTTTTCCCACACACTGTACACATCCCTTAATGTGTGTAACCGTGGGAAGCGATAAAGTAGGAAGTGCAGTAGTCCATTTGGTCTGTCGAGTTTCCTACCCAATTCAATATAATGATACCTGACCCTTTATTTCCATATCGTTCTCCTTCTCTCCCACCATTCCTTTACTGTCTCTACGTCCGTATTTATATTCAGTGTCTTGGCTTCCAGATTCGAGCGCATTCCCCAGGTTCACCAGACGCTGAGAGCAGACATTTATTGTCATCTCATTGCAGAATGGTCTGTCTGTACCTAATACTGTGGACCCTTGTTTTAGACACCAGAGCCTGGGGAATTATTATCCCTGCTTCCAATCCGTCTCACCCTGTCAGAGCTTTATATATCTCACTGAGATCTCCACCCATTTTCCTAAACCCCATGGAATACAGGCCCAGTCACCCCAAACTCTGCTCCCACAACAAGCCTGTCAACACAAAGATCGGTCTGATCATCTTTCACTGCACTCCCTCAATGTCAGGTTTGTCCTTTATTAGGTACTGAGACCAAACCTGCACACAATACTGCACAGTGTTTGAGACGGGGTCTCAACAACACTCTGTACAGCTGCAGTTAGACACCCTTACTCCTGGATTCAAATCCCCCTGAAATGAAGGTCAGCACATCATTTACCTTCCTAACTGCTTTCTGCTCCTGCAATATTGCTTTCAGTGATGGTGTACAGGGAGATCGAGATCCTTTGCATTGTTGCAGCTCCACACGTGGTTGGTCTATGTACACTGGGCAGCGTGTGAATGCCATTCCCAGTGTTGACTTCTGGCTTCAGACCTCACTGTGCTGCAGGGACCTCGGAGGTCTGCGCAGAAAGAAACAACAAAAAGGAGCATATGTCACTTTTTAGATCAACATGTTTCAAACAATCCCTTTTCAAATGAAAAGCTGCCAATCTCTTGTTCCCACCAAAGGGCACACCATCACCTCTACCCATATTGCTCTCCATCTGACACATATTTGCCCATTCACTCCACTTGCCTTAGTCACCTTAAAACTTTTTTACAACCTCCTCACCCACTCGCAATGCAATATCCTTTAGTTTTCTCAGCAGGTTATGATATATTGTATTTGATTCCCACAACCACATTTTTAATGGATATTGTGAACAGCTGGTACCCGAGCACTGATCCCTATGATACCTCAGCAACCTTCCTCTGTTAAAAAAAATCTGTTTTTTCAATTTATTTATTTCGTGAATCTGGGTGTGACTGGCTGGGCCAGCATTTATTGCCTGTCCCTGGTTGCCCCTTGAGAAGGTGGTGGTGAGCTGCCTTGTTGAACTGCTGCAGCCCACTGTGGATTCAGTGATAGTAACACCATTGAATGCCAAGGGACAGCGGTTAGATTGTATTTTAGTGGTGATGGTCACGATGTGACAATTGTGTTACGTGAATATTACTTGCCACTTTTCAGCCTGGATACTGTCCAGATCTTGTTGCATTTGGACATGGACTGCTTCAGTATCTTAGGAGCCACAAATGTTGCTGAATATTGTGCAATCATTGGCAAACATCCCCACTTATGACCTTAGAATAGAGGCAATGTCATTGATCAAGCAGCCCTGAAGATGTTTGGGCCTAGGCCACTGCCCGAGGGACTCCAACAGACTTGCCCTGGAGCTGAGTTGACTGGCCTTTATCAACCATGACCATCTTCCTCCGTGTCAGGTATGATTCTAACCAGCGGGGAGTTTGCCCCTGATACCCATTGATTCCAGTTTTGTTTACGCCCCTTGATGCCACACTTGGTCGGAGGCAGCCTTGTTTTAAAGGACTGTCACTCTCACCCCACCTCTGGAATTCAGCTCTTTTGTTCATGTTTAACCAAGGTAATAAGGTCAGGAGCTGAGTGGCTCTGGGGCAGCCCAAACTGGGCGTCATTGACCAGGGTATTGCTGAGCAGGTGCAGCTTGAAAACACTGAGACATTCCACCACTTTACTGATGATCGAGAGTAGACTGATGGGGTGGTGATTGACCGGATTGGATTTGTTCCACGTTTTATATACAGGAGATACTTGGGGTAATTTCCCACGTAATCGGGGAAATGTAATTGTAACGGTATTGGAACAGCTTGGTGAGGGCAGTGACAAGGTCTGGAGAACAACTTTTCAGTACTATTGACAGAATGTTGTCAGAGTATGTACCCTCTGGTTATCCAGTATCTCCAACTAAATCTGGATATCGCGTGGAGTGAATCAAATTGGCTGATGGCTGGTAACTGGTTTGCTGAGGACCACTGGAGGAGGCTGAGGTGCATCATCCACTCAGCACTTCTGACTGAAGATTGTTGTGACTGCACCAGCCTAATCTTATACACTGAAGTGCTGGGCTTTTGCGTCAGTAAGGATTGGGATACTCGTGGAATCTCCTCCTCCAATGACTTGTTTAATTGTCCATAACTATTCTCATCTAGAACTGGAAGGACTGCAGAGCTCAGATCTGATCCGTTGCTTGTGGGATCACTTAGCTTTGTCTATCACTTAGTGCTTATGCTGTCTGGCGCACAAGTAGTCCTGGTTGGTGACTTCACCAGGCTGACACCTCATTGTCAGGAATGCCTGGTGCTGCTCCTGCCCTCCTGCACACTCCATTGAACCAAGGTTGATCCTCTGGTTTGATGGTAATTGTTGTGAGGGGGATATGCCAGGCGATGAGGTTGTGCTGGAGTACAATTCTGCTGCTATTGATGACTTGCAACACGTTATGGAAACCCAGATAGATCTGTTCGAAGTCTGTCCCAGTTCGCACGGTGATAGTGCCACCTATGCTGGTGGAGCTTATTCTCAATGTGCAGGTGTGACTTTATCTCCACAATAACTATGCAGTGGTCACTCTTAACGATAATGTCATGGACAGATACTTCTGCAACTGGCAGATTAGTAAGGCTGTGGTCAAATATGGCTTTTCCCTCTTGTGGGTTCCTTCACCACCTGCCGTAGACCCAGTCTATCCGGTATATCCTTTAGGACTCGGCCAGCTCAAGCAGTAATTCTGCTGCTGAACCACTCTTTTTGTGGACATTGACATCCCCAACCCAGAGTACATTTTGTGCCTTTGCCACCCTCAGTGCTTCCTCCAGTGTTGGTCAGCTTGGAGGAGTACTGACTCATCAGTTGGGAGAGGTTGGTACATAGTAATTAGCAGGAGGTTTCCTTTCTCATGTGTAAACTAATGCCATGAGTCTTCCTGGGATACAGTTGGAAGGGAATTGCTCTGGGAGTCCACAACAGTGAACTGTATCCCAGGAAGACTGGGATGGCACAGACGTGGTGGCACAGTGGGATACAGTTGGAAGGGAATTGCTCTGGGAGTCCACAACAGTGAACTGTATCCCACTGTGCCACCACGTCTGCTTTGTCTGTTCTGCTGGTGAAACAGTAGATATCCGGGGAAGGTGATGGGGTGACTGGGACATAGTCATACTCACAGAATCAGACCTTAAATACCAGGTCAGGCTGTTGCTTCACGTGTCTGTTTTTTTTCTATTCACTGTTTCCTGCCAACTGTCCCATTCTAGAAACATGGCCATATATTCGCCCCAATCCACTAAGATTTGATTTTGCAAACTAGGCTGGGAGAATTTTCAACATTTTTCTGAAAATCCACGTGTTTTACATCCATTGTTTCTCTTTCATTTGTCTCCCCCTCAGTTTCTCAAACATAATTCCCATTTCATAAATCTATGTTAGTGTTGTCTATGACCATTACTTTCAGTCCCAATAATTTCTCCCAAACAATTTACTTACTATATTCTGTGTTTCATGTACTATTTCGTTTTCCCACACCATACTTGGTTGTCCTGGTATTGTCAGAAAGTTCTGTGAAGACAGAACTGAAGATGTGGATTCATAGTTTTGCCATTTCCCTGTTTCCCATTCTCCATTCTCTGGTTTCAAACTGGAAAAAAATCAGCACTGTTTTTTCATACTTCTCACATTGATATAATTTGACAAGCTATAACAGTTCACTCTTATAACCTTTGTGAACATTATCTTCAGAAACCCACCAATTCATGTCTTAAGCTGCTCAGCTCCACATCATACACTCACAGGAGCATAGTTTCTGTACCAACAGAAATACAGCACGATCTATATTAGTCCCACTTTCCAACTCCAGGCCCATAGCCTGGAATGTTATGAAACGTCCAGGTACTTTTAACGGTTGAGAGGTTAGCCGTGATAACTCCCCTCTCAGGAAGTACATTCCAGACCTCAACACCCTCTGGGTGAAAAAAAGTAATCTTTAAATCCACTCTGAACCTCGAACCCTTCACGTTTCGATTAGATTACTTACAGTGTGGAAACAGGCCCTTCGGCCCAATAAGTCCACACCGCCCCGCCGAAGCGCAACCCATCCATACCCCTACATTTACCCCTTACCTAACACTACAGGCAATTTAGCATGGCCAATTCACCTGACCTGCACATCTTTGGACTGTGGGAGGAAACCGGAGCACCTGGAGGAAACCCACGCAGACATGGGGAGAATGTGCAAACTCCACACAGTCAGTCGCCTGAGTCGGGAATTGAACACTGTGCCACCATGCCGCCCACTATAAAAGTGCGCTCCCTGGTTCTTGACCCTCTGTCTAAAAGGAACAGCTGCTGTCTATCCACCCTGTCCATGCCCCTTGTTAACTTATCCTTCTGAATCACATCCCCCGCAGCCTCCTCTGCTCCAAAGTAAACAACCCGAGCTTATCCAGCATCTCTCCATAGCTGATATGCTTCACCCCAGGGATCATCCTGGTGAATCTCCTCTGCAACCACTCCAGTACAATCACATCCTTCCTGTAATGTGGCTCCCAGAACGACATACAGTACTCCATCATGGACTAAGCCAAGCCCTGTATAGCACTTATAATCTACTCCCTGATTACTAAACGCTACACCCAAGGTTCAATTCTTAACTAGTCCATTACCCTGTTCAGTCACGTTCAGGGATGCGTGGAGAAACACCCTGTGAGCTTCCTAGTGTGCTGCCAATCATTGTGTACACCCCATGTCTGTTTCCTCCTTCCAAAGTACATCACCTCATATTTATCAGGATCACATTCCATCTGCTATTGATCTGCCCATCTGATCATTCCACTTGTATTTTCCTGTAAAATCAGAACTTCCTCCTCACTGCCAACCACCCGGCCAATCTTTGTTTCAAACACAAACTTACTTATCACAACTCCCACCCCTCCACCCACCCCCCTCCCCCTCCAGATTCACATCTATACCATTTATGAATGCTACAAATAATAAGGGAGACAGCACTGATATCTGTGGTACACCAGGGGACACTGGTCTCCAGTCACACAAACAGACTTCTCCCACCACCCTCTGCCTCCTGACACTAAGACAATTTTCGTTGTAACTTGTCAAGTTATCCTTGATATTGTGAGATTTTACATTATTTTTCCAATTTTCCATGTGGAACTTTGTCAAAGGCCTTGCTGCAAAACTAAATAAGCGACCTTCTCAGACTAATTCAATCAAATTCATTAGGTGTGACTTCACTCTGATAAAGTCCTGATGATTATCCCTGATCAAACCTTGCGATTCTGATTGGACTTCGATTTTCTCCTTCTCTATTTTCTCCAGTAGTTTCCCGAACAGTGATCTAATACTTGCTCTTCCGTAGTTACCTTGGCAAATATCTACCACGCTTACTGTGAAGTGGAATCATATTAGCTGCTCTCCAGTCCTCTGGCACCTCCCCTGTGGTCAGATTCCAATTAAAATTTCTTCCCTTGACTCCAACAGTGTCCAGACCTACGGATTTGTCCAATTTTATACCAGACAAAGCCTCAAACCCCTGCTCGTATTTTACATCAATCTCTTCAAGAGCTTTCCGGTCCATCTTCTTGAATTCTGTACCTGCATCCTCCTTCTCCCAAGTAAAACAGCTGTGATGTTTACATGTACCAATCTATCAATGTTCTCCGGGTTGACGCACTGATTGCCCCTTTGGTTTCTAATGGACACTCACTGTTTGCTGATTATTCTGTTCTACTTGTCCGTGTAGAATACCGTGGGATTCTCCCTAATATCGCCTGCTTGCACTTCTCCATGTCCCTCTGTAATTCAGTCCCCTCTATGTTCCTAAGCTTCTAAGTTTCACTACAATCACCTCTCATCTTTTGAAACTCGAGATCACAGACTGAGTTTCCCCAACAGACAATCTTGCTATTTTATGGATTAGTCTGGAGAATACCTTTTGCAGTTCTTCTGTAGTCAGTATATTCTTTCTTATATTTGGACTCCAAATGGTACGCAATACTCTAATTTCAGTCTCAGCAACACTCTATGCCGCTGGTGCACGACATCTTCTATATTGCAATTACATACACATGAATGTTAACCTAATTTTTCGTTTCCTATTTGCACGCGTTCTTCCCAAATCCTGTCACTTTAACTTTTCTTATGAAGTTAGTGGGAGAGTTCTTAAAAAAGATCCTCCTGAATATCCAACCATACGTTATCCATTAGCTCCTTGTTGCCTACGTCCACAAGAATCATCTTCAAACCATTCCAAAAAATGTTTGCCACGTATGATTTTAGTTTCATTGATGCATGATCATCCTCCCCAGTTTTCCCATTACCTTCTGTATATCCAGTAACACGTTCTTTGTAATTCAGCCCAAGAGACACCCGACCGCGGATTACAAGTTAACTGATCTGTAGTTCACCACTCTCCATCTTCATCCGTTCTTAAACTGTTGGATAATATTTATAACTTTTGCCATATCCAGAGTGGCTAAATATCGTTCAGGAATATATTGGAAAGTAACATGAAAATTCGCAATGCAATCAATACGTCTATTGCTGCTTCCACTGATATTCTTGTATGAAGTACATCTGATCTGTCAGATTTATAAATACTCAATCCAGTTTTCTTTTCAAAGATGACCTCAACACTGATAAGAATGATCTTAAACTTTACTTGCACAAGTCCCATGGTCACTTGGTATTTCTGGGAGAATTTCTGGATATTCTGCTTTGAAGATAGACACAAAGAAACTGTTTCTTTCTCCTGTGATTTCTCTGTTCTCTACAATAAATTACCTTGCTCGCACGCATACTGTTCCATATTTGACCTTGTTTTTATATTAGTTTCATACACTGATGTACTTTATTTTAGCAGTCTTTATGTTTTTTTAGCAGTCTTTATGTTTTTCTTTTGCAGTTTGCATGTTTTTCTTTTGTTTGCATGCTGTTTCGCTTTTTTATTTCCTTCTCGGTTTCTTGGTCATCCGTTGCTGGGTCCTACATTTCTCCGAATCCACTGGCTTACTACAACACTTGGCATTTTTCTAAGCTGCTTCTATTGACCTAATAGGTAGTTAAAGGTGAGGCTGAAAGGGTTAGGTCGGAGAGGAGGGTGGACCAGATTGATGGGAAGGAAGATGAACACATAGCAACGTTCAAAAGGGGGGAGTGTGCTGAGTTGGAAGATTGGACTGTGATAAGGTGGAGTTAGGGGAAATGGGGAAACTGGTGAAATCTACATTAATCCCCTGTGGTTGGAGGGTCCCAAGGCAGAAGAACAACCTTTCTCCATCCATGCTTCGGGTGGTTAGGGTTTGGCGATGGAGGAGGCCCAGGACTCTCATGTCCTTGGCAGAGTGGAAAGGAGAGTTCAAGTGTTTAGCCACAAGGTGGTGGAGTTGGTCAGTGTGGCTGTTCCAGCGATGTTCTCTGAAATGATCCACGTGTGTCTCGCCAATGTGGAGAAGATCACACTGAGTTTAAAGGATGCAGTAGATGAGGCGTTCTGTCTCCCTTCATCACCTACCACTTTCAACACCACCTTCATCTACCTATCGCATTCCTAGCTACCTGCCTCCTGCCACACCCCCTTCTCATTTAACTCTCAGCTCCCTTGACCCAGAAGCCTCATTCCTGGTGAAGGGTTGTGCCCGAAACAACAATGCTCCTGCTCCTCGTACGCTGCCTAACTGTGCTATTCCAGCGCCACTGATCTCCAGCAGCTGCAGTGCCCACTTTCTCCTCACACCTTCAGGGCTTGCATGATTCAGATTTATAACAGTTACTTCAAATAAAACAAAAACTACCGTGTACTCAAACAGCATAAAAGAAAACCAATGCATTGTGGTCACTGTTCCCAAAAGGTCCTTTTAAAGTAAATCTTTCAATTAGCTTTTCTGATCATCCAACATCAATTTCTAAATAACCTGATCTCTAGCTCTGTGCTCAACAAAATGTTAATGCCAGCTATCTAACACATGCTCATGAAATCCATTTTTCCCAGCATTAGCATTCAGTTTGGTTAACACAGTTTAGATATAATGTAAACAGTACATTATTACTGCAGTAGCCACAATTGTGTATATCTCATTTTCCTGTTTTATAACCTGCCCAACATTTGTATTGCAGCTTTCACTTTGATATATAACCCCCATCAATGTTTCCTGCTTCCTTGCTGTTTTTACGCTCCACCTTACAAGATTCTGTAGAATCTGAGTGACGTGGACTTTGGGGAGATTAATGGTAGAGATCATCTTGCCACATCATTTATGATCTTCTTAAGCATCATCGTGACATTTTCTCCAGATCTCCCGTTATGCTAGTGGAGTAGAGAAGGACAATGATCGTTCAACAATGCTCTATATTTCCCCAGAGAGCTGAGACTGCTCTAACCTGGGTGGGAACCTTACAGCAGGCTGGTAAAGCATTGCTGCTGCTGTACAGGATCTTAGTGAGATCACATCTGGAGTAGTGTGTACAGATTTGGTCTCTTGGATGAAGAAAGGATGTTATTATCTTGGAAGCAGCTCAGAGATGGTCCCCTCAACTGATTCCTGCAATAAAGGTGCTAACGTATAAAGAAAGGAAGATCAGGTTGATCCAATAGCCATTGGAGTTTACAAAAATGAAAGAAGATCTTATTTCAACATAGATGACAGGAAGGAGTCAACAACTGAAGCGAATTACACAGATAATGGAGGAATCCATTCCATTCTTCAGCCTGTTACATACGAACACCAGAAGGATATTCAGGCCTTTGACCCTGTTACACCAGAATAGGACGAGGCTGTTCAGCCCCTGGAGCCTGATGTATATTTACAGGAGGAGGCCAATCAGCCCCTCGAATCTACAACACCGGCCCCAGAGTAGGCCATGCTGCACCAGTATCCTATTACACAGCAACAGGATCAGTCCATTCAGCCTCCTCAAGTCTGTAACATAGGAACTGAAAGCGGTCACACAGTGACTGGAGATTTGTTACACTGGGATAGCAGGAAGCCATTCATACCCACCGAGTCTGTTGCAAGAGAATTGGATAAGGATAAAAACTGTTTGAGACTTATTTCATGAGAAAGGAGGAGGTAATTCAGATACGTGTCTGTTGTATGGGAACAAGAGAAGACCAATCGCCATCTTAGTCGCATCTCTGGGATACATGAGGAGACCGTTCAGTACCTCCATCTATTATGGAGAAATATGAGAAGACCCATCAGCCCCTCAAAATGTTGCACAACAACGGGAAGTTTCCATAATCCCCCACTCCTCTAACGCATCAACAGGGGGTGGTCATTCTGGCCTTGGAGATGATAACATGGGAACGCCAGAAAGACTTCATCCCATCGATTTTGTACACCAGCAGGAGGATGGGTCCAGTCAGCCACACATACCGCTTATGCAGCAAGTGGAGCACATCTCTTAAAGCCCTTTTGCCAATCAAACAGGAATTCAAAGAAAACGTAAAGGTTTTAGAAAGGGAAGAACTTATAATAACTGCATACATTAGGGAGTAAAATGTAACAATAAAGTATTGTAATTTAAGGCAAATTATTAGAATCCATTGTTGTGGACATTTGCAAACGTAAACCACAATTCATCGGAGTCAACGTGGTTTTACAAAGGATAAACCATGATTGAAGTGTTTTCTTGAGTTATTTAAAGATGTGACAAACAAGGTGGATAGTGGGAATCCTGGAAATGGAATATATCTGGTCTTCGTGAAGGATTCAGATATGTCGCTTCTCCAAAGAGTGCGTGGTAAGATCAGACAGCATCGGTTTAGGAGTAATTTATTGGCTTGGATGGAGGATTGGTTAACCAACAAAATGCAGTCAGATGAATTAATTGTGTCATTTTCTATTGGAAAATGCAATTTGTTGGGTGCCATAGATTTCAGTTCTCATGCTTCAACCATTTGTGATCGACATTATTACTCGGTTGACGGGATAGAAAATGCTACAGCTACATTTTCAGATGACACTAACATTGGTGGGAAATTACTTCGGAATGATGATGCTAGAGATTTAAAAACTATATGTATAGATTGGGTGAATGGGCAAACATTTGGCAATGAAAATTAAAGTGGATAAATATGGGGTTATTCAAGTTGGCCAGCCTAACAAAAAGGCAAATTATTATCTAAATGGAGAGAAATTTCAACGTGCTTAAGTGCAGAGGGATTTGGGTGCCTGCTTGCATATCTCAGAAAACCACTTGCGGGTACTTGAAGTAATGAAGAATGCAAGCATAACTTGAGCGTTTATTTGTAAAAGGATAGAGTAGAAAGGTTACTGTAGCTATACAAGGCGTTAGTGAGGCTGCAACTGGAGGACAGTTTGGGTGTCCTGCAGAATGAGGTATTTCCATTGGAGGCAATTCAGAAGAGCTTCATCAGACTGATTCCATATTTGAAGTGTTTGTCTTATGAAGAGAAATTGAGCAGTTCAGGCCTATTCTGTTGAGTTTATAAGAATGAAATGAGATCTCATTGAGGTCTGTAAAATGCTAAACGTAATTGAAAGTGTAGATGTGGAGTGGATATTTTTTCATGTGGCGCAATCTACAATAAGAGACTCGAGTTTGAGGATCGAGAGATGGCAGTAAAGTGGAACAGAGGCCGCGATGACATCAGTTGTTGAAACTTTATTGCTGGAAAAGCACAGCAGGTCAGGCAGCATCCAGGGAACAGGAGATTCGACGTTTCGGGCACAGGCCCTTCTTCAGGAAGAAGAAGGGCCTGTGCCCGAAACGTCGAATCTCCTGTTCCCTGGATGCTGCCTGACCTGCTGTGCTGTTCCAGCAATAAAGTTTCAACTTTGATCCCCAGCATCTGCAGACTCACTTTCTCCCCGCGATGACATCAGCCATGATTGTATTCCATGGCGGAGCAAGTTCGAAGGGTTGGATTCCTGACTGATGCTCCTTGTTCATATTCAGCTTTACGGCTGTGTTACACAGTAATGGGGGAGGATGACGTATCAAACAGGAAGCAGGCACTCCGGATAAATCAGTCTAAATCAGTTTGACAGAACGTCACCAGAGGAGTCACACAGTGACCAGTGCTGGGTCCTCAACTATTTACAATCTATATCAATGATCAGGAGGATGGAACAGATATTGAGATAATGAGTTTGGTCATGTTGCTGTGATAAGCAAGAGATTAAATTATCAAGAGAGGGTGGAGGGTCTACAGATAGATACAGAGAGGTAAATGCAATGGATAATAATTTGGCAGCTGCAATATAACATGATATAATCTGTCATTTCATTTACAGGAATAACGGAAGGCAGTATGTTACTGAAATGGACAGGGATCACAGGGATTAATAATACTGTGTATTGGGGGGTTCACTCAGACCCGTTCAGACAGGGGAGGTTTTACTCAATCCCTGATTTTCTGCTCCTTGACGCTCCAAGTGACCCCATTGCTCTCCGTGCACATGGAATACTTTGAAGTGTTTGGTTGGTGATGGGGGATGCTGTTATCAAACGTGTATCAAGGGGATGGCCTTTATTCAAGATACATTCATTCCTTTCTACATGGAGATCTGAAGACGATGGGAATGGCTGCCTGCTTGTGAATGAAGAGGCTGTGGCTGCTGTCAGGACAGAGGTATTCACCAACATGATGAACTGTGATGGGCACGCTGCAAGATTAATACAGAGAGTGCGCCTTCAGTTCCTCTACCTCTCCCCATTGACACGGCTACTCCGCAGATGCCATGTAGACCATCGGGAATCCCACTATACTGGATACACCCGGCAGCTCTCTGCTGAGGGTGAAACAATGTATTTACCTCATCCACCATGTATATCCTCCGTCACTGAATGGTTACATTGATGGCAACATACTGGGAGATGACGGATATGTCACCCAGTCCTGTTTGAAAAGTTCCAGAACATGGAAGCTGAATGAAACTGTGACCCGAACAGCCACTGGCAGCGCCATCCTTCCCCCTGGTGTGAAGCTGCAGGACGTGTTAACGGAGGTGACACCGCTCTGTGACCAGCTCCTTGTTCAATTAATGTCCCCGCACACTCTGCTCCTGGGTTAAGTGGAGCTTGGGAAGCTGTTCCGGAAAATTCCGGGGGGGACGCAGCAGTTCTCTTTCCCCACACACTCACTGCGTGGTTTCAGAGCCTCCCCTCTCTGCAACCTCTGCTCCATTTGTTGTTCATGTTGCAGACCCAGATGTTGTAACTCCAGTCCCCAGGCTCCATCCAAGAGTCCCCAGGATCACCAAATCCTCAGGTCTCCCTGAATGTCTGAGGCAGCTCACAGCATAACTTCCAGCAAACCATCCCCAGCTGCTGCACTAACTTTTCAATAACAGGAATCAGTTGGAAACCCCTCGGCTACAAGTGTTGTGGACCAGACCAGATTCCCGCAAAATATTTTAAGAAGGCCACTTAGACACAAACCTTTCCTTATTTTGAATACAGATGGGAAGTGTGCTTTACAGATATGTTGTGATTGGTCAAACCACTCGACATTAGGCAAAATATAATCTATTCAAATGCTTTAGTTAAAATACAATCAAAGAAAAGAACATTTCGGGATGACTTATATGTTGGAACAATTACACATACAATAGATACCATACCTTATTGGTATACACCGCTTGGCACAAAGATATATTCAAATACAGATTCTTACATTGTAGTTTTCTGATCCAGGAGAAATCAACATAAATAGATATATCAGAGAGAAAGGCAGCTGGGGATCAAGTATTGACACTTCCAACCATTCTGGGACCCGAACAGCTTCTGAATGCTGCAGCTAAAAACAAAACGAGTAAACCTGGTCTGGGAGAGCTGGCCACTGCCCTTCCATTGATATCACCGTTTTAATAAAACCTAATGGCTTTCTCAGTTATTTACTTAAACTTTTTTCAGACAGCAGTTCTGCACCTCTGCCTTTAAAAGCTCTCATAAAAAAAAACCCAAGAGAAAATAACCTTTTTACCGTGATAGTATTCTCACAACTCCACTTTTAATAAAATGATCCATCAATATACACAAATGGATTCATTTTAGACCGCCTAATCTTCCACTATTAGTAGACTGGAATGAACATATATTACATTGACTCTGAGCATACAAATGTTCACAACTCGATTCGATTTCAGTCATTTCACTCCTACCACAGAATGCCTTTTGTCTTTCTTCATCCAAGTCTCCACAACATGTCAAAACTTAGGTTTTCTCGCCCTGTCAACTTTATAATTTCAATAAGCTCAATAAAAACGAACTGGTATTTTTCTCCCTAAACTTCTCCAAAATCTTTAAGGGGTCACGATCAGTGATAAAGATTTGTCTCATGTATGTTATTGGCAATTTAAATGCTGAAATGTTGTAACGCCAACGCCAAGCTCAAGGCCTCCTTCCCCATTGTGAAATAAATCAGTTGATGTTTCCACCGGACACTCCAACCACACATTACATAATGGAGCACTTCTCATCTCTCCAATAGTCCCTCTGAATGTCATACCTCCTCATGTCTCAGCATAAAAATATTACATCCTTCTGTACCACTTTGTAATGTAACCGCTTCACCTGCTAATGCTGGCCTACGCCAGTAAACCTTACTCTCACAGGGATATGTTTTAAGAAGATCTCGCACATTCTTCTCAATCCCTCACAGAAACCAAACTTTGATTTCTGAACCCAATCATCATTATCAGCCATTTCAGCTTCTAATCTTGCCATAGTAACTCTCTGCTCTTCCACACGAGTTCTCACGACTGCAGGAAGTGAATTGTTGAACTTCTCCAAAATTAGAGTCTCTCTCAGAGTGCCATAACTTTGCTCTGTTTTAATACCCTTCCCCACCTTTCAAAATTACTTTGTTTGATTCTTTCAAACACAACGTGCGTTTAACCAGGGATGCTATTTTAGATTCCTGAAACACTGTCGGCTTTTGGCGCAAGCTCATATGCACTTCAGATGGCTTTCTTCACCTCCTCCGATAAGGATGCAAATACCTAACAGCTTTGTTTGGATAAACTAAATCCACATGTTCTCTGGCCACTGCACTTGTTTAGCCACTTTCTGAAATGAAATTAAAAAGGCTCCCCCATCATTCTCATCAAATTTAGATAATGCCTGGATGTATTTAAACAGATCCTAATCAGGCCTTTGGCTACTATAGGGTTGCTCAACCTCACTATCCTCTAATGAAAATCCATACAAAATGAAGAGGAATTTAGAATAACTTAACTATTGTTAAACTTAACCGAATAATGGATACAGTACGTTCTACAAATGAACTGTTCAATCTATTAACATCACCTAAACACACCCCTTGGCAAAAAGGAACATTCAGACATGCATTCTTGCATACAGTTCTCCAATCCAGGAGGAAACACCATCAAGTGAGGCTTTAGAGAGAGTAACAGCTAGGGATAATTTATTAAAACTTCCAACCCCTCTGGGACCCCAAGCACCCCGTGATTGTTACAGCTGCAAGAAAAAACAAACTAGAAAGCCTGGTCTGTGTGAGCTGGCCATTGTTACTACTATTTATTAAAAACCCTAAAAGCCCCGTGAGTTATTTACTTGAGCCGTTTTCAGTAGGCACTTTGGCCTTTAAGACCTCTTACTAAAAAAAAAAATGAGAAGCTAACGGTTTTATTTAAAAAGTAACAGCATTGTCAGGCAATTTAGATGCCTGGTCCTTTACTCAGTGGGCTTGCTCGTGTTACTGATCGCAAGGTCACCTGAGAGGGACAACCACAGGTACAGACCAAGTTACAAGGATGTGTCTCATAACTTCTGAAACACGTCTGCCCATGGACCATAACATGGAACATACCAGGAAGTGAACAACAGTTTAACACACACCATTTCAGTATTTCTGAGCTACACAATGCCAGCATTCGATACACTAGGGAGCCAAAAGCCAAGGCCAGGGAAAGATACAGAGGGACAGAGAGATTCACATTAAAGACAGAAACAGACAATTAATTAACTGAAAAGATGTTGTGGAAATATGGGGAAAAAGGCAGGGCAGTGGGACTAACTGGGGAAGTGAGACCTTCGAGAGTAAAATGACAAGAATGAGAACATTGAATAAAGGCATTGACAGATCAGCTGGAATGGTTTGTTACATCAAATTCTCAATCTGCTTCACCGAACATTACACACAACATAAACTGGGACAAGATGACAGCCCAGCGTGGACAGCTGTGCAGGCCATGCTAGTGTGTTGTTCAATGAACTGCACTATCTGCCCAGCATAGAGAGTATTGCAAACTTTGCTAACGTTCCTCGCATCAGATTACTGCTTGCAATGGGAAGGTTTGCTCTCTGTGTGTGTCTGCGCGCGATTGGCGTGGTTGAATGCGAAACTCACTGTTTGAGAAGGAACGCACATGGAGGAAACTTTTAAATACGAACAACTGGCAGGCTTTTTATTAATCAACAGAGAGAACGAGGGAAGTTTCATGGACAGATGAGATAAAGTGTTTGAGAATATTAAAATAAAGGCATTGCCAGACACAACAGCAATATACATCGGCACACACATGAATGACAGATGGATGGGGGTTTGGTGTGAATTCGAATCAGATTTGCTTCGGCAGGTTTGAAGCCGGGAGTGTCAGCAGCAGATCATTGGCTTCATTAAGCCTGTATTTCATAGCTCAAGATTCAAACAGCAGATGGAATAAGCAGTGAGATATATTCTGGAATGGTGAGTATTTCAAGTTAGAAATGGTCAGGACATGGTGTCAATATTAAGCTCATGATCAAAGGGATCACCCACAGTTGTGACTTGTCTGCTTCAGCTGTAGATATTGGCCAGGGATGGGATGGAAACAGTGGAAGGGAGTGGAATTTGTAACCAGAGCAGTAGACGATGACCTCTATACTCTTAACAGCAAAGGCAATGATACAATGCATTGTGGTTATCCCCTGAAACTGAATAATTAACATAGAGACCCGGAGTAACACTGCCAGAGCAGAGAGCGAGACAGTAATTGAACGCATTCATTCATGTAGTTAGTAGTGGTCTGTAGAGTGAATATCTGGATTGAGAGATTCAACAGGAACAATAATAGTGGCAGGAAGTGTAGACTACATGAAATAACAGTAATACAGTCATAACTGGTTTATAGAAACAAAATCTGGACAGTGACACTCTCCAGGAACACCAATGATAGCCAGGAAGGGATAATAAAAATATTGAATAATGAGAAGAGCGTAATAGATCCGCAATGATAATGACAACCAATCAAATGCGGAAAAATACCAAACATAATTGGATAAGCGCCTGTCTATTGTTGGAACATTCCAGTCTAATGTTCTCAGATTCTGATCTCTCCTCTCCCTCTCTCTGGATCTGCTGATCCCGATCAGTGCTGTCGGTGATGTTCCCGCTCATGTTATGGAATCACATATTGAACGGAGCCCATTTATCATTAAATGATGGAAACCCTCCACTGGGATAATTAGAATCCATGGAGATTGGCATTAATCGCAGTCACTGAACAAATAGGCTCAGTTAACTGTTCAAAACATCACTTTTTATTTATTGGGTTTGGATGGAATGGATGAGGGTTGCTGAGGGATGGATCATAAACCTTTCAATCTTTTAACTCTTTTTATTAATTTGTATGTGAGAGTATTAACAGGACACTGCAGGGGTCAATATATGTTCCACTCTGTTTATGAATGGAGGCAGTTATAAAATAACAGATCGGCCTAATCAAAAAAAGTCGGGTGGGCAAGTTTCTCGATACCTGAACAAAAAGTACGGTACTTATTGACCAGTGTGAGGCTACTCCTGGTGTTAATGCCCTGTTGTCAAATCCTTTCATAACCTTGAGACAGAGCATTGAGACTGCTGCTCAGGAACAGGCCGAAGCAATTCTGTCCCTATGGGCCTCTTACACAGGGATAAGAGAAGGCCATTCAGCCCATATTAGCCTGGTGCTACTTGAAAAGGTGGTAAGCTGGAATATTGGCACATTTTGCCGAAAGATTCATTCAAAACAAAGAGAAATGTCGCTGCAGCTGTATAAAGTGTTACTGAGAGAGCACCTGGAGTACATTGTGTTGTTTGTGTTTCTGTAACTCCATCAGATACAGTTTAACGCTGTTCATAATCCACGGGTTGCTATCTTACTTAATGTCTCGGATCTGTTACACAGGGACAGGAGGAGGCCATGAAGCCTCTTGAGTCTATTTCAGAGGGACAAGAGGAGGTCATTTAGCCTTTTCAGTCTATTACAGAGGGACACAAGGAGCCCACTCAGCCTCTCGAGCCTGTTGCAGTGGGGCAGGAAATGTTTATTTAACATTCAAGTCTGTTACGCATAAATGTTAGTTTCAAACTAGTTGTGGAATAGGAAAGACTTGATGTAAACATTAAAGTTCTAACTTTGAATAAGGCCAATTTTGAAAGTGTTAGGCGAGCCCTGTGAAAGGCAGATTGGAATACCCTATTCACAGGTAAAGGGATGGTTGGAAAATGCAAGGCCATCAAAACGTGGTTTCAGAGAGTCCAGAGCCAACATGTTTCTATTAGAGAGATGGTCAAGGCTGGTGGGTGCAGGGAGTGCTGGATGGCTAGATATATTGATGTTATGGTCAAGGTAAGGAAGGAGGCATATGTCAGGAAAACAGAGCTGAGATTAAGTGAATCCCGAGGGGAGTATAAGGGAATAAGTGTATTGTCAATGGGGAAATTGGGCCAGAAAAATGTGGACATGAGATGGCTTCATAAATAGTGTTAATGAGGCATTGAAGAAATTCTACAAATCCTTTAATGGCAAAGTATTAACTAGGGGGACAATAGGGCACCTTAAAGGTCAGTAAGGCTACCTATGTGTGGACCCATAGGAGATGGAAGGGATACTAAACAAGTATTTTGCCTCGTATTTAATGTAGAAGAGGTTACAAGAGCGAGAGAATGAAGAAATACATAGTGATATCTTGAAAAGTATCTATATTACAAGGAGATGTTGGACATTTAAAAGCATATAAAGGTGAACAAAGCCCAGGGACCTGATCAGTTGTATCCCAGAATATTGTGGGAAGCTAGGAAAGAGATTGCTCAGCCTTTTGCTGATATATCTGTAACATTGATTTCCACAGATGAGGTGGCAAGAGACTGGAGAGTTGCTAACAGTGTCGTTATTTCAGAAATTAAGGAAAACCCAGGAAACTATAGATCGGTGAGCCTGACGTCAATGGTGACTAAATTGTTGGAGGGGATTTTGAGGGAAACGATGTATATGCATTTGGAAAGACAAGGACTGAAGAGGGCTTTGTACATTGGAGATCACGTCTCACTGACTCGGTGGAATTTTTTGAGGAAGTGATGAAGATGGTTGATGAAGGCAGGACAGTGAATGTTGTCTTTATGGAATTCAGTAAGAAAACCAAAATGTTCTACATGGTAGACTGGTTAGCAAGGTTAGACTGCCTGGAATCCAGGGAGAGCGTGCAATTTAGATCCAAACTTTTCTTGAATATCGGAGACAGGGTGTGACAGGTGGCATTTGTTCATTAAATTGGAGACCTGTGACCAGTGGCGCTGCTCGCAAAGATCAATAGTGGGTCCACTGCCTTTGTTACTTATACAAATCATTTGCACTTGAGTATATGACGTATTGTCAGTAAGTTTGTAGATAATTCCAAATTTGGTGGTGTATTCGACATGAAGAATGATCTCTCAGAATATAATGGGAACTTAGTTAGGTGAGCTGAGGAGTGGCAGATGGAGTTTATTTTAGATAAATGTGAGGTGTTGCATTTTGGCAAGAAAAGTCAGGGCCAGATATATAGGTAGGGTCCTGTCGAAAGTTGCCAATCAAGGAGAACTCCATAGAAATTATAGAATCCCTACAGTTAGGGGACAGGATTTTCGGCCCATCGAGGCCACACCGTCCCTCTAAACAGTATCCCACTGGACAAACCCCTACCCTTTCCCTCTCAGCCTGCATTTCCCATGGCTAATGCCCGTCGCCCTTACATCCAAAGGTCCTATGCACAATTTAGGATGGCCAATCTACCCTTACCCGTATATCGTTATACTGTCGAAGGGAAACATAGCACCCGAGGAAGCTCACACAGACATGGGGAGAATGTACAAACTCCACACAGCTACTCATTCAAGGATGGAATTAAACCAAGATCGCTGCGCTCTGAAGCAGCAATGCTAGTCACTGAGCTACTGTGTCACCTTGTGGTGCAGGTTCTCAGTTCCTTGAAAGTGCCGTCACAAGTAGACAGCGCAGTGAAGAAGGCACTTGGTGATCTTCCCTTTATTGGTGCGTGCTTTGAGTCTCAGCAATTACATGAAACGTTGCATCTGTACAGGACATTGGTTCGGCCACTTTTGTAATATTGCCTTTACTTCTGGTCAACCTGCTGTCGGGACGATGTTGTCAAACTTGAAAGGGTGCAGAAGAGATTTAAAGAATGTTGCAGGTGTTGGAGGGTTAGAGTTACAGAGAGAGTTTGAATAGGCTGGGGCTATTTTCAAGAGTTGAGGCTGAGGGTGTACCTTAAAGAGGTACATAAAATCATGAGGGGCATAGAAAAAGTAAACAGTCAATGTATTTTCCCAGGATAGACGATTCCAAATATAGAATATAAAGGCTTAAGGTGAGAGGGGAAAGATTTAAAAAGGGACGTGAGGGGCAACATTTTCACACAGAACTGCTGCGTGCATGGATTGAACAGCCCAAAGAGGTGGTGGAGGCAGGTACAGTTACACCATTTGGATGGGTATGTGCACAGGAAGTGTTTAGAGGGAGATCGGCCAACTGCTGGCTAGGCGGACGAGATAAATTTAGGATATTTGGTTGGTATAGATGACCAGATCCGAAGGATCTTCTTCCATGTTATACATCTCTGAGAGTCGATTGACTCTTGAGTGTTTAACATGGGAGCAGGAGGAGGCTATGCAGCTTCTGAAGTTTATCAGTAGCGTGTTTGCTCAATTACTGACAGTCAAATACAAAACTACATCATTCACATTTTGATGGTGTTTTAAAGAAACAGGAGAAAGGCTTTTAGTCAAGAAAAGCTGTAAGGAATGTGAAGAGGCCATTCAGTCCCTCAATTCCATTCCACATGAGCAGCAGTTGAGCACAGAGCTATTGGAGCCTGTTACTCTGGAGCAGTTGGAGCACATCCATTTTCACAAACTTGGGATCAGGAAGGAATCATTCAACTGCTTGAAACTGGGACACAGGAACAGGAGGCAGTCACTCAACTGCACGAGACTAGGTTAGACAGGGGATTGCAGGGGATGATTGGAGTTGTTTGTTTCCAGGTAAAAGGAGCTCGGGCAAGTGGGAGGGCTTTAAAAGTAAGATAGCTCGAGTTCAAGGTTTCCATTTTCCTATGAGGGTGAAGGTTATGTGAGACTGGAAGAGAGAACCCTGGATGTCAAGAGATATTGAGGCTTTGACCAGAAAACAGGAGGCGTGGCTCATGTTCAGGCAGCTCGTATCAAGGGAATCCCTGGAGTATTACAGGGGATAGAGGAGATTACTGAAGAAGGAAATCAGCAGGACCATAAGGGGGTATGAGGTAGTCATGGCTGAGAAGATTAGAGTGAATCCAAATTCAGTATAGGAAAGATAAAGAGCAACTAGAGAGAGAATAGGATGCTTTAAAATCTAAAACCGGCATGCATGCGTAAAACCTCAAGAGATGAGTGAAGTCCTCAATTTCCCCTCGATGTTTATCATGAAGAAAGACATGAAGATCTGTGACCTTTAGGAGGTTAGTTGTCATATCTTGGTACTGTCCATATCACAGTAGAGTTGCTGTTGGACATATTAGAACGCAGAAAGTCAGACAAATCTCTTGGTCCTGACCACATATATCTAAGATCACTGTAAGAGGCGAGAGAAAAAGCTTAGGGACCAAGATCCCGGAAGACTCGCGGTAGCAAATGTTGTGCCCTTATTCAAGAAAGGCTGCAAAGAAAAGCCTAGGAAATATAGACCAGTAAGCTTCACACCTGTTTTCGGTGAACCACTTGAGAAGGTTCTGAGAAATAAGATGTGCATGCATTTGGAAAGACAGAGTTTGACTTGGAGCAGTCAGCATAGCATTGTGCGTGGCGGATCATGCCTTAGACATTTTGTTAGAGATTTTTGAGGAAGTGACCAGGAAGGTTGATGAGACCAGGGTTGTAGACACATTATATATGGCTTTCAGTGAGACCTTTGATAAGGTTTCACATAGTAGGCCGCTCTAGAAGGCTAGATCACATGGAATCCAAGGTGAACTGTCAAATTAGACTGAGCTGCCAGTGGAAGTGGTTGAGGTGGGTACAATAACAACATTGAAATGGCATTTGGACAAATACAATGATAGGAAAGGATTAGATGGATACAGAGCAAAGACAGGGAAATGGCAAATTGGTAGATAAGGTGCAGTTACACCATGGTTTGTTGACAGAGCACGGTGGGCGTTTTGGATGGGCGAATACAGAGGGGGAACTTTCCCATCCCAGAAGGTGCCACACCACCAGACCCACCGAGCATGGTCTGTGCTCACTACCGAGTTCAGTGCAGTATTTGAGGTCTGAAGAAATGTCCAGCAATACAGGATAAGCATCAAAAACCTTCCCCGCTCTGTCAGGATAATGGTCACCGTATTCTGTCTGCTCCCTCACAATCACTGTATATCTGTGATTGCAACTACCCCCGAACAAGGCTCGTGGTCCCCCACTCTCACTACTGCATGCAACACCTTCTCTATCTCTCTCCTTTGCAATACCTCCCACACAGTCATAGAATATTCTGGAGAATGCCGATTATAGAATGTTCCAGATAATGTTCCAAATATTTCCCAGTTTCAGGAAAATGGTAGTGTGCCAGTGTGTAACACATAAGAGTTACTTGACTCACCTTAATGATATTAAACCAAAAACAACTTCTAAACACGTCTCGTTATAAATACAATTTCGAGCAAAAAAACATTTTTACCCTCAGGCGTTATCTTGACCGTTTTATCTGAACTGTACCACTTTCCTTATTATGCATGTTTCTCTTAAAATTTGTCTGTGACTGTTGCTGTCTGTAACAGTTACACAGTCTCCCACTCAATTGGCAGGACGGCAGGTTTTTGATGTTGAGGCAGAGCAACAGCGCAGGTTCAGTTCCTCACACTGACAAAGATTACCATGAAGGGGACAGTCTCTCAGCCTCACCCCATCACCCGAGATGTGGTGATCCTCAGGATAAACCACCATGAGTGGTCTTTCTAATGAGAGTTTTTTGGGACTTTATTCTATCAATGTTAGCATTTTAATTAAAAAAAAATTAAGAAGAGATTTTTAGTATTATAATAAACCAATAACAACACAACTCAACTAACTGAAAACAAAATAACATCCAATTTCATGTACATACAAAACAAATTAAAACACTACACAGACAGAAGAAAAAACAAAACTAAACAAAAAATAATGAATAAATAATACAGCTCAGCATAACAAAAGGACAGCTCTTGTTCATCAAGAGCATTAACTGATACACATTTTTATGTACATAGTTCTTCCTCTCTGGGGGTGGGTGAGTTCAGACATCCATCGCAACAGAATATTTTTCCGAACACGGAAAGTACAGAATGATAGGATATAACTTTGTTCCCGTATTCATCTGTGGAAAGTACCCTGGGCAGGCCCAGGAAAACAGAAACCAAGTCCATCTCCATTCAGTCCCCAATACACACTCTATCACATCTGACACAGTGCTCCAATATAGATGAAGTCTGCAGCAGGACCACAAGCAATGAGTAAGAGTGCCTGTAGACATTCTGCATTTAGGACATGCTGAAGATAATCCCACTTTGCATTTTGAGAGACAATTTGGGGTCAGATAGACACTACGAAGAATTTTCAACTGCATGGAATGGGTCCTATTACAGATCAAAATCCTTCGATCATTTTCACAAATATCCTCCCATGTCTCCGAGGTGTTCTGAACCCCAACTCTCTCTCGCAGACATCACAACGCTGCACAGTCTCATCTGAAGGGACACTCTCCAAATAATGATAAAGGGTACTGACAGAGAGTGTATTCTAAGCAATAAGCGCCCTCTTCCCATTATCGGATCTGAAAGAGTGTGGTAAATGTGTGTTTTTCTTTAATCAAATCTCTGATCTGGAAAAAAAAACAGAAGAGATCTCTACTAGGTAGTCCATACGCACGAGTTATTTGATCAAATGATATCATTGTTTCTCCATCAAATAACACGTGGTGGCTCAGTTGTGAGCATTGTTGCCTCACAGCACCAGGGTCTCGGCTTTGATTCTGGCCTTGGGTGACTGGCTGTGTGGAGTTAACATTCTCGCCTTGTGTGTGTGGGTTTCCTCCCACAGTACAAAGATGCGCATGTTGGATGAATTGGTGATTGATGAATCACCCATAGTGATCAGGGATGTGTAGGTTTGGGCATTAGTCAGGGTAAATATGGGATGGTAGGGAAATGCGTCTGGGTGGGTTACTCTTCAGAAGGTCGAAGTGGACTTGTTGGGCCCAAGGGCTTGTATCCACACTGTAGGGATTCTACTAATTCTAAATCACTCAAGCAATGTACACCCCTTGCTGTCGACAGTTTAAACCTGGATTCCATTATTCCCGGATGACAACCCGGTGTACCAATGACAGGGGTAAGAAACATGATTTTGGCTGAATTGCCCCAATCTGACGCATTGTCATTCATGCTTTAACAATATTGATAATTATTGGGTTATGACAATGCTTCATAAATGTTGTCAATTTAGTTAAGAAAAACAGACTAATAAGGGTTCACTTTATCTAATAGGGTTCAATATCTCGCAGTATTGAAGCCGAGTCCTCAGCTCCCCAGGCCCTAACATAGGATAAAAAAGAGCTTAATTGATAGCTTTTATCTGGGCGATCTACTCCCCATAATCTGTGGGGTAGTTGCAATTTGGTTAGCTTGATAAAGAGTCGCTCATGCTGCCAAATAGAAGAGCTAAACCAGCCATTATGTCTCCTAAATACCTATGTGGGAAACATCAAAGGAAGCATTCACACGGGGTATAGGAAATGAGGAAGGACATTCTTTAATAAGAGCTATCCGACCACGCCAGGATATTGGAAGTGCCTCCCAACTTTGAAGGTTTTGTTTAATTTTGTCAAACAAATGGACATAGTTCACGTTAAATAAATGATCAAAGACGGATGTAATGAATATACTGAAATAGAGAACCTCGCCCCCCTACATCCCCGTGACCATTTAAAAGGAAACCAGGATTTGCCCTCATCAGGAATTTCCCCAAGACCTCCCATAGACATGGCCTCCAATGTTGTAAAATTAATCACAGAGCCCGAAAAGGCGGCAAGTGAATTATTGCATTGCATCACGTGAGCTGCCGAAATTGCGGGATTTGACAAAAACGTAAGACAATCTGCCTAAAACATAATTTTATGCGACTTTTATCCCACTTCTGGGGCAGGCATGTTGAGGTAACATTCCCAATTGTGCAGGAAGCCACCGAATCTAAGATTGTTGCAGGGATGGGGAAGAGATCAACCCTCGTGTGCCATTTCTGCGGGTTAAAGAAGAAAATAAAATCCCTACTTGTGAGGTAGATCTGCCTCCAAACATCCACCAGCTCTAGTTCTAGACACAAATCAATTAATTGCTTACATTATAACGAGGGCATTGGGGGAGCTTTGGACATTCTGTCCATCGTGGGGCCATAAGACAGTCGAAATTTCCTTCTGCAATCATGTGCCATGATGCAAGATAAGTGAATTTAGAAAATGCATCTACCAGGATTTTAAAAGGGTGCACCGGGTGGCAATAAACATTTAATATATTGTATTAATTCCCGTAGTTCAAGACTTTGGAATTATGATCCTTCCGTGGGTGTTTCATACAATCTAGTAATTTAAATGGAAGATTCTTCCTATCCATTATGACTTTTCCCCCACTCTTAGTATTAAAAGACGAGAAATAAACCCGATCGAACCCGCCCTGCTGTAACGTCAAATGTTTGTGTCATCAAGGTGCATCTCCTGCAATAGGACAACTCTCTCTTTTTTAAGATGAGAAAGTATATTTTTCCTCTTGACTGGCAGATGGCTCCCCTTAATGTTCCAGGTACACCATTTAAGCACATCATTATCCATAACACACTGCAGCAACGTTTGAACTCCACAGAATTTCATATCGAATGAGCATTAATGACAAAAGACTCATCGAGCCTTAAATCTGTAAAACTAAAACTACTGCAACTCACAAGCTCTCAAAACTTTCCAAAGCTAAAACCATAAAAAAAGAACGAAACAAAATCCAAAGTACCAATGACACTTGATAGGGTTTTTACCCCCCACCGCCCAATGGGGACGCTGACAGCCTAGGTCTCTGTTCTACAACACTGACAAAGGCCCTGCTTTTAATTGTATAGGTCCTGCTCTTGTTTGATTTACCAAATCCAATACCTCGCATTAATCCAAACTAAACTCCATCTGCCACTCCTCAGCCCAGTGAGTGATATTACTGCCACCTCACCTTCCCCTCTCCAGGAGGCCTGCACACTCCGGCCTTGATTTTCACAAAGACCCTGAGCTTGGTTTGCCTTCTGTGGTTAGGGGGAGGAGGGACAGATTGCAGACACAGTCAGTGGGGAGGAGAGGCTGAACAGTAATCAGCGGCCTGGTATCATTTCATAGTTTTAGGAAGAAGGCAGTCACACGTGAGAGTTGGGTAATACTGATCGGTTTTTTGGGGCCAGATATTATGGTCTTTTTCCGTCTCTGGTGTTCAGTAATAAAAATCTATTCGAGACCCTTCATTGTGCAGAGTGTGTCTGCAGGATTTCTTTCCATAATATTGCAGACTTCAGATAATAGCGATTAAAGCTGTTCATAGTTAACTTCGATGGCACAGCACGTACACCCAACAAGGTAAAAGCAATGACTTCAGATGCTGGAAATCAGATTCTGGATTAGTGGTGCTGGAGGAGCACAGCAGTTCAGGCAGCATCCGAGGAGCAGTAAAATCATCAGGAAGTGCTTTTGCCCGAATCGTCGACTTTACTGCACCTCAGATGCTGCCTGAACTGCTGTGCTCTTCCAGCACCACTAATCCCGTACACTCAACATCCTACAGTTAAGACAAATATTTTGCACTTGTTTAATACAAAGTGTTTTGTGTAATTCTGTATTGGTAGCCTGATTATAATTAATCCACACCGAGCTGAAAGCTGACGCTTAAAATATGACCCAAAATCTGGATATGGTAGTGTCGTGGGTAATGTCCCTGCCTCTGAGCTAGAGGTCTGGATTTGATTCCTGAACGTGCGTGCTGGTGTTCCAAGCTCTGGACTAGAAGTTCTGGATTCAAGTCCTGCCTGTTGCAGAGGTATGTCACAGCATGTCAGAAGAGGCTGATGAGCAAACACACAGGAGAATAATTGTACAGCTTTATGGATATTGCCGAGTGATGCTAGTGTCCCTACCTCCGGGCACAAAGGTCCAGGTGCAAATCCCACAGAAGTGTTTCATAACACACCTGAACAAACTGATTAAAACGGATTTAGAATTGTGGCTTGATGGAGAAGGAAGAGGTGTCAGTATTGCATTTCAGAATTTAGGTCTAGGATGGCTGAAAGTACAGCCATTCGTGTTGATTGGAGTCACATTTTGCAGCAGTAAAGGTTTATAAAATCAAAATGGTCATGGATAGGGTGAGTAGTCGGGATTTTTCCCCAGATTGGGGCATACAAAACTAGATTGGTTGAAATTGAGAGGGGAAAGTTTTTGACGAGCCCAAGAGCACCATTTCACACAGCGGGTGTGCATGTGGAATGAGCTGCCAGAGGAAGTGGTGGAGGCTGGTACAAATACAGCATGTAAAAGGCACCTGGATGCTGACAGACCTGCCGAGCTTTTCCAGCAATGTCTGTATTTGTTGCAAAATGCATTCATTTTAACACAATATTCGGAATACATTAAACATTTGATTTTTTTAATGACGCAGCGACATATAAACATATCTTCAAATAGACCGAGAACATTTTCTCTAAGGGTATGGCTCTGTGTATGACAGTAGCAATGATGCATCAACATGGAACAGGGAATGTGATGGAGACATAGTTTGGACAACGTACAAGGAGACGTCACATGGTCCAGTTTGGGAGAGGATGACATTACTGTGTGATTCAATTCAAAGAGGGATAAAATGTAATCTGCCTGAGAAGGAATGGCCGATTACACTCTCTCTCCTTCATTGTTCCTCATGACAGCAATGTGTGCGAGCTAAAACAAAAAATCTACAGTCATCGTTACCATTCTTATTTTTATAGAATCCCTACAGTGTGCAAACATTCTCTTCGGCACAAAACGTCCATACCAACCTTCCCAGGCCCGCTCCCTTACATTTACTCCAACCGATGCACCTAACCTAGAAACCCCTGAACACTTCGGACAAATTATCATGCCCAATCCATCTAACAGCACAGCTTTGGACTGTGGAAGGAAACTGGAACAACCATTAGAAGGGGAGAATGTGCAACCTCTACACAAATAGTCACCCGAGTCTGGAATTGAACGCAAGTTCCTCGTGCTGTGAGGCAGCAGTGCTAACCACTGAGCCACTGTGATACCCTTGGGCGATCCCTGGCCAGAATTCATTGGAATCTCTCCACTGCCTAATGTAAAGGGAATTCAGCCAAATCCAACTGTTCCAAGATGAAATCCCATTGCTAGCAGTTTGTGTGAGTAGAATGTCTTCAGAAGCAGAATAACATTTTGAACAATCTCTCAATTTTTCCTTTTGTCATGAGTTACAATAATATGTGGACAAAGCGCGTTCAACTTGAAATTGCAGAGATTTTGTTTATGTGTGTGTGTGTGTGTGTGTGTGTCTGTGTGTGTGTGTCAGTGTTTTTAAAAAGGGAAATATCGATTCTTTATTTGAAATTTCCAAACAGTTTGCCATTCATCTCTCCACCATAGTTTAAGTGACATTGCTCTGGATCATAAACGTGCTATTTTAGCAGATTAAAGAAAATAGCCTGACTTGTTGCTAAAACTGACCCTGACCCAGTCTGAGATCGATATCATCGGCCTTATCACAAACCTGGTTACATTTGACATTTGTTGTGAGGAGTGGAGCAGTGGGAATTGAAAAGGAAACATGACGCGAAAAGTCGGGGAACTATAGACCGGTGAGCCTGATGTCAGTGGTGGGTCAGTTCTTGGAGGGGATTCTGAGGGAAGGGATTTACATACATACTTATGCCCGAAACGTCGATTCTCCTGATCCTTGAATGCTGCCTGACCTGCTGTGCTTTTCCAGCAACACATTTTCAGCTCATACATTTGGGAATGCAAGGGCTGATCGGGGTAGTCAACGTGGCTTTCTCCATGGGAAATCACGTCTCATTAATTTGATTGAGTTTTATGAAGAGGTGACAAAGAAGATTGATGAAGGCAGTTTAGTAGACATTGTCTACATGGACCTCAGTAAGGTGCTCACAATATTCCAATAGGTAGGCAGATGAGTAATGTTCGGTCACACGAGATACAGAGGAAGCTAGTCACAATTGGCTTGAAGGAAGAGGGATATTTTTCAGACTGGAGGCTTGTGAGCAGCAGTGTGCTGTAAGAATCGGTACTGATTTCACTGCATTTCATCATTTATGTAAAAGATTTAGATGTGAATATTGGGGCCAAAGTTAGTAAGGTTACAGATTACATCAGAAAGGTGGTGTAGTAGATTATCTCAGAGTACAACGAGACCACAATTAGATGGGACAAAGGGACAAGGAGTGACAGATATAGTTAAATTTAGATAAATACGAGCTTTTGCATTTTGGGAAGGCAAATCAGGGCAGAAATTATACACTGAATTGTCAGGTCCTGTTGTGGATCAAAGGGACATAGGGCTGCAGATACATAGTTCCTTGGAAATGGAGTCGTAGGTAAACAGAGTGGTGCAGAACACATTTGGCACATTTGCTTTAATCAGTCTGAGCATTGAGTATAGGAGTTGTGGTGGCATGTTGCCTCTGTACACGATGTTGGTGAGACCACTTTAAGAATACTGCGTACAACTCGGTTGTAGAACTGGAGATTTGAGCTTCAGGGAAAGGTTGATTAGGTTAAGGTGTTTCCCCGTGGAGTGTCAGAGGCTGAAGGGTGACATTATAGAGGTTTGTAGAATCATCAGAGGCATCGATATTCTGAACAGCCATGTTCTGCTCCCCAAGATAGGGGAGTCCCGAACAAGAGGGCATAGTTTGAAAATGAGAGGGCGAATAATTTAGAATGGACCTGAAGGTAAATGTTTCACACAGAGAGTGGTGTGTGTGCAGAAAGTGCTGCCAGAGGAAGTGGTGAAGGCGGCTACAATTGCACATTTAAAATGTATCTGAAAGAGGAGGGATATTGGCCAAATGCTGGCAAATAGGACTAGGTCAGAGTTGATATCTGATCGGAGTGAACAGATTGGACTAACGGGTCTGTTTCCGTTCTGCATGACTGTCAGATTCTATAAGAGGGATGGCGAAGGATTCTGAAAGGACCTTTCAAGTATGAATTCTCTTCACTGGAAGTTTATTGTGCCTCTATGTTCACATGGATTGAAAGCTGTTTAGTTAAATATTTGACAGGGAAGTGAGTCACGGGTAATAGTGTACAAACAGGAAAGTGGGGCTGAGTCCACAATCTTAGTACCTGGTGGAGAAGACTCAAAGTATCTAATGTCCCACTCCTGCTCCTCAGTCCCATGTTTCTGCATTCCATCCAGCCCAGCATACCTGATGGACAGGAACAGTTGGAAGCCACTTTATCCTATAACCTCTTGCACAGAAACAGAGGAGACTATTCAGCCTCTCAAGACTGTCACACACGCTTTGAAGTGATTTGGGAAATGCAATTGGAAAATCCAGGCACGGGTATGAAAGACGCCCCTCATCTCTCTTTACAGAGCTTCCCCTCTCTGCAACTTATGCTTCATTTGTTGGTCATGTTTAGACTCAGGTTCACTGAGAATACAACCGCCATACCTCACTCAGCGCTGGCTCACAAAATCCTCTGGTCCCCTTGCGTGCAACATTCCATAACAGACATTCATGAAAATAACACCCACGAACGTTCCAATAACAGAATGTGAGAACATCAGAAACAGGAACCGGTCGTTCACTCCACAAGCCTGCCTTGCCCTTCACTAAGGTCATGACTGATTGCTCTCTATCTCAAATCCTCTTTCATACCCAATTCATCATTGCCCTCAACTCTCTGACAGGTCAATATCTATCTACCTCCTCTTCAAATACTTTCAGTCATTTTTTCTCCCCAACACTCTTGAGACGAGAAATCCTGACATTCAATCCCACCTGTTTGAAGAAAACACTTGCTGCTCCTATATCATGGTTTATTGATATGAACAAAAGAGGTTGAGACAAGGGTTCAGGTACAAATGACTGGCCCTGATATCAAGGCAGTGGTTGACGTCTGCTGACAACAAGGAGCTAAACAAAACTGGACTTAATGGGAATCAGAGTAAACACTCCAGTGTTTGGAGTCAAACATGGCACAAAGGAAGATGTTCATCATCTCCGTCCTGTGTCTTCTCTGTGGGAGATCCTCAGGGTAGCTTCCTCTTCACAAACAGCTTCAGCTGCTTCATCAATGTCTCCCGTCCCCACCCTCACCAACATAAGATCAGAAGTGGGGATGGTCACTGAAGATTCCACAATATTCAGAACATTTTGTACCCCCTTCAGCTCCTGAACTAGTCTGTGTCAATGTGCAGCAAGACCCAGACTCCATTGAGACATGTGCTGTTAAATGGTCCGTAACATTCATCTACCAGCACTGCCTGACACTGCACATTGCCACAGTAAAATAAGAGTTCATTCAGCAACTCACGCTGGTTTCACAGGAATATGGGGAAGCCATTCAGCCCATTGACACTATTGGAGAAGAACAGGGACAGCCCATTCAGTGCCTCCAGCATATTACTCAGGAAGAGAAGGAGTCTAGTGTGATGGACCACACCAGAGCCCCTCGAAAATATTGGAAGGCGGTGACCTAGACTCTTTTTTTTATTTTAAACGGAATATAAAGTGATTGTTCCAGATGCAATGTGACAGGTCAAACTACTCGGTGTGAAGATAAACACCATTTATTGAAATACGAAAGATAAAATGAAAGCAAAGAAAGAGGAATTTAGAAAAATGTAGTTCTATTGGACAAGTTAACAGAATAACAAATCTAGGAACTATTACTAATTAACTGAACCAATATAGGAAAATCCCATAAACACAGCCCCTGACAAAAAGGAAAATTCAGACACAGATTGTCACAAACATTTCTCTAATCCAGGAATTAAAAACAGCACCAAGAGAAAATTCAGAGAGAGTAGCAGCCAGGAGATAGTCACTGAAGCTTTCAACTCTGTGGAGTCCCCAATAGTTTCTGATGCTACTTAGAAACCAAAACCCAGAGATCGTAATTTGTGAGAGCTGGCCACACCCATTCAGTCTGCATTAAAACTAACCCAAAACCTCCCTAGCTGTTTACTCAGTGGCCTTAACTAACCAGTTTGCTAACGATCATTCAATCTCTCTCTGAAAAGAAACCAGGACAAAAGAACCTCTCAAAGCCTGCAGCATCATCACACTTGTCAGCACATCGAGCTGTCAAACAGGAACTAGGGGTAACCCAATCAGGCCCTTGGTCCTGTCCAATCGGAAGAGGAAGAAGCCATTCAGTCCCTTGCGTCACTTACACAGGAATAGGAGGAGGCCATTCAGCCCCTGGAGTCTCTTACGCGGGAACAGGGGAAGGCCATTCGGCCCCTAAAGCCACTTCCACAGCAACACGATGAGGCCATTCAGCTCCTTCAGTCTATTACACAGGAACAGAAGGAGGCCATTCAGCACCTAAAGTCACTTACACAGGAACAGGAGGAGGCCATTCAGCCCTTAAGTCAATTACACAGGAACAGTACGAGGCCATTTCCCCTCAACGCACTTGCAAAGGGACAGAATGAGGTAATTGATGCTGATTCCTGATGAATGGCTTATGCCCAAAACGTGGATTCCCCTACTCCTCATAGCTGCCTGACCTGCTGTGCTATTCCAGCAATCTACTCTCTACTACAATCTCCAGCATCGGCAGTCCTCACTGTCTCCCGATTGATGCTCCAACATGATGAACAAGTGGAGCAGAGGCTGCACAGACAGACTGCTCCACGTTGTTCCTTCTGGCTCCGTTGCTCATGATACACACGTGGGACTTTAACGTGGTTTTATAGTGGTGAGGAGGGAAACCATATGTCTTGTGTGAAGTCTCAAGAAGGCACCTTCCATCTCCAAGAAGCCAGCCTGGTGTTCTCTATGTAGGGCGGAAGTTGGTGGGAATGGCTACCTGCTCAGATCGAAGGTATTGTGGCTGCTGTTGGGGATTGTATGCAATCTGACGTTCAGTACGGGCTCACACGCCGACTGCACAATAACATGGGGAGAGTTAATTTAGACATATAAACTATTAGGAAAGTCTCGGTAAACTGATGAATCGACTCTCTATGTTCAAATAATGCTGATCTTGCTCTTGTTGATCTTGTTGAGTGCTTGTCTTGTGCAGTGTATCCTGTATGCCTTCCTCTGTCCAAGACTATTTCCACCCTATGATCTGTCTGGCCATGCTTACTATGATCTGCCTCCACTGCTCATAAATAAAGTGTTTCCCTGTACTGAGGTACATGTGACAATAAATCACACCAATCAATCCTGGGCAAAGTATGGAATTTCTCACCCTATCAATGTGTCTTTTGGAAATACACCTGCGACACCTCATGTTTCAGCATCACCATTTCTTCGTATTTCACAGCTCTGCAGATTAAACTCTCAGGTACTTCACTCTACCCTCATGATACCACCATCTGTATCTGTGGGAAGGAGATCATTCCTTACAAAGGAGATCAAATCTGTAGAGAGTGCCCCTAATGCTGTCTCAGCAAGGAAGATGGCTTTAATTACAAACTCGAATCATCTTACAATGAGGGACAGCATTCCATTGACTGGACCCATTACTTACACAGGGTTTGATTCAGAGCTGTCAGCGTAGACTTGTGAGTGGGAGATCATGCTTCCCAAATTTGTTAGAGTTCTTTGATGAAGTGACCGAGAATGTTTACGAGGACAGAGCGGTAGACATAGGGTCTCGATGGATTTCAGTTAGGTCTTTGATAAGGTTCCACACAGCAGGCTGCTCTGGAAGTTTCCATCACGTGGAATGCTTGGGAACTGGCCAATCGGATACACAGTTGGATTGATGGTAGGAAGCAGAGGGTTTAGTGGAAGGATGCTTGTCAGACTCGAGGCTGTGTCCATTGCTGTTTGTTATCTATGATTTGGTTGAGAATGTACAAGGCAGGATTAGTAAGTTTGCAGATGACACTAAAATAAGTGGTTGCGTGACCAGTGAGGAAGTTTATCAAAAATTGCTGCAGGACTTTAATCAGGTGGGGAGGTGGGCCGAGAAATGGCAAATGGAATTTAATATAGAAGTGTGAGATCTTGCATTTCGGAAACTCAAATCAAGGTAGGAGTTTCACGGTGAATGGGAGGGTCTTAAGGGGTGCAGTGGGCACAGAGACCTTGGTGTTCAGTTGCACGGTTCTCTGAGAGTGGAGTCACAGGTAGACAGGGTAGTGAAGAAGGCTTTTGGCACATTGGCCTTCATCAGGCAGGACATTGAGTATAGAAGTTGGGAACTTATGTTGAAGTTACACAGAACTTTAGTAAGGCCGCATTTGGAGTATTGTGTTCAGTTTTTGTACCCTTGTTATAGGGAGGTTGTTATTAAATTAGAAAGAGTGCAGAAGAAATTTACAAAGACGTTGCCAGGACCCAGTGGTCTGAGTTATAGGGAGAGGTTGGACAAGCTAGGACATTTTCTTTAGAGTGTAGGAGACTGAGAGAGTCCTTATACAGCTGCATAAAATCACGAGGGGTATGGATAGGGTTAATGCTTTCAGTCTTTTTCCAAGGTGTACAGAATCGAGGATTAGAGTGGATCAGTTTAAGGTTAGAGGGGAAGAAATAAAAGGGAACCTGAGGGGTCACTTCTTTACACAGAGGCTGGTACATGGATGAGCTGCCAGCAGACGTGGTTGGGCGGCTACATTAACAACATTTCAATGCATTTGGATAAATATGTCGATAGGAAAGGACTGGAATGATATGGGCCAACTGCAGAGAAATGGGGCTAAAGTGAATGGACATTTACAAGGTGGAGATGAACCCCTCTGTTAATTAAAGCCAAACACCCAGAAAAGCTCGCCTCACCTCGTAATCTGTTAAAATATGAGCGACACAGATCTCCTATATTCCACTATTTTAACAAAAATTAACAAGTTTGTTTCTTAACTTTAATAGTGAACACTAAACAGCAACTATTCACAAATACAACCCCTCTTTTCCTAGCTACTTACTATCTGACTCCAACTCTGTAAAAATATGCTGTTCCAACAGCCCACATATTAAACATTACAATCTCAGGACTATATAGTTTCTATCTTCCCTGCTGTGTTCACTCTATCAGCTGCTGATCTCCCTGGGTCTTTTTTTATTGCAAGTAGGTTTACATGAACATGTGTCTTTGATAGAGAGTGTTTGAAATGGCCAGTTCGCACTCCTGCTCTACAGCAGTTGCTCTGCTGTTGGATGGCAGTAGCTTTCCCACCAGTGTTCAAAATGCTAGGTTTGCATACTCCCCATGATATAGCAATTCTCATAATTTGGTTGCTTACCAGGTGTCCAAATAATAATATTCAAATTCTGTTGGCTTCTGGTTTCCTGAGCGTTATTAAACTCTTTGGTTGCGTTTGAATGGCTGTCAAAACAGCAACCATAACTCAGATAACCATATCTCAGCTAATGGTGACATGTGGAACAGTTTAACCTTCAGCTGGCATCTGTGGATTTAATTTCTATTCGGCAAAACCCGTTCTGTTTTAAAGTGTCCATACATGTTTTTGGCTTCATAACAACTCCCCGCTTCTGGAAATAAAGTGAACCAGCAGAATGAAAAGATGGCTACATTTCTTTTCCTCTAATTCCTAATCCCAATTATATGAAATACGAAAGTATTAATCTCAGTTATAACATTCATATTAATTCTGCACACCATTATAACACTGGAATAAGGTAAATCTGATCCACAATTTTTCCTTTAAATCCGCGATAGCACATCTGCTATCACATTGAAGGAGCCACAGCATGTACATTTTGTAAGTTTAAAGTCGGTAAGGTGAGACTCCAATGAAATAGTCTCATATTCTGCTCTTTAACTGTTCCAAAAAATGCGAGAGATTTGTCATTGTCCACAACCATCTCCGATAATTTGTTTGTCATATACACATTGAAATATTGTCAGGTCAGTGCGAAACATAATCATTCTTGATCACTTGCTAAAGATCACTACATCATACAGATAAACTGCACAATTTGTTCATCTGGCCACAGCTCTTTTCCTGAGTCTTAAATGTGGCTGGTGCATTATTCATCCAAATGAAATACTCGATTAAGTTTTTCTGTCATCTCCAGTGTCTTTACTAGATAACTTAACTGGCTCCACATTTTTTTTAAATTTGAAAGGGGCCACTAAACCTGGCTTTGAAGAGATTTCTTACCACTGGTGGCAATACTAATACGTCATTCGCACGGGAAGTCCTCAAAGTTTCAGAGTATTTATCTGCCACCTGCTTCACTCTATGTTGTGCTCTTCAGATACTATTTAGCTAACTCACCTACTCCATTCACTCTCTCCTTCACCTCACACACAGAATCCAAGTGTGAGATTTCCGACTTCGGTCCTGTCAATTTATATTTTATTCATTTCAAAGGTCCTCTCACTTCACAAACGAATATTAACTCAGAGGAAGTAAACTGAGGAGATTTATTTGGGGCATCTCTAATGGCAAACAATATAATGGGACACCTTTATTCCAATCATTCGGGTAACCCGAACAGTACGCTGTTAACATGGTCTTCAGCGTCTGGTGCTAACGTTCCAAGGCTCCCTGGGATTCAGGTTCTGACGCACTTGATTTAAACTGCTTATCCTGAACCTATCCATGACTTCATAAACAGCTGAGCGGTAAAATGAGATCATTGGTCTGACTGAATCTTACTGCCTAGCCCACAGCGAGTAAAGAAAGCTACCAACCCCTCCATCTCATTTTTTATCTTAACATTCCATAATGGAATTGCTTCTGGAAATCTGGTAGACACATTCATTATTGTCAGTAAATATAGTTTTCCACTTCTATTTTAGGAAGGGGAGCTACACAATTAATCATAACCCACGTGAAATGTTCTTCGAATGCAGTAATTGGCAAGAAAGGTGCTGGTTTTATTACTGCCTGTTACTTACCTACCATTTGGTATGTATGTCATGTACAAAAAAAAACACATCCTTGTGCATTCCAGGCCACTAGAAATGCTTCTGTACTTTAGCCTGAGTCTTCTGTACACCTAAGTGACCGCCTGCAATTAGTATATGTGCTAGCCATAACATTGTATGCTACAGGTAACACTACGTGGTGCACTTCGTCCCATTTCCCTTCTGCACTAACCTATTGGGGTCTCCATTTTAATTTTAGGATTCTATCTTTAAGTCAATAACGTGTATATCTGTTGTATATCTGTTGTAAGTCCATTAGCCTTTCAGGACTAAACACCTCTGCCTGATCCTCTGCCTGTTCAGTTTTTTTTCTGCACCGTTACATCAAACAGGGTGTCAGTTCACTAAGCGTCAACTCATTTGCCTTTATCTTTCGTTTTTCCTTCCTGCTGTAACTTTTGAAAGTGGGACCTTGTTACTACACACTCTGGAAAAATTCCTGGGTACTTTTCTTTCAACACCTCAATTCCCTAATCTTCCGTTGTCTTCTTCACCACAAGGGGTGCGTCTCCCACCTCGCCTCCTGCTAAATCGTTCCCAAGAACAAACTGTATTCCGAGAACTGACACTCTGTTACTCACTGTCACTGTTACTTCCCTAATCTTGATTTGGCACTGCATCCTGATGTTACACAAGGGAATGCTTAATTTCTGTCCCCATTCTACAAATTATCACGCTCTTGATTAACATGCCAGAAAGAGTGAAAATACTTTCATCTCTTACTATTAGCGGCCGAGATAAAGTGAGGATTGCAGATGCTGGAGATCAGAGTTGAAAAGTGTGGGGTTGGAAAAGCACAGCACATCAGCAGCATCCGATGGGCCGGAGACTTACCGTTTCAGGCATAAATCCTTCATCAGGAAGTGGGAGGTAAGGGAGGGGGAAGGAGGTTGAGAAATAAATTTGAGGGTGGGAGTGGAGCTGGGTGGAAGAGAGCTTGGAAAGCGATAGGTAGATGCAGGTGGGGTGTGATGGTGATAGTCGGACAGGAGGGTGATAGGACACCTATCGGTGGTAGGACAGCTGGAACCCTCAAACTGTACATTAACGTTGACTTCACCAAATTTCAAATCTCCCCTCCACCAACCTCTCCCAGATCCAACCGTTCAACCCAGCACTGCTCTCTTGAACCGCCCTAACTGGCCATCTTTTTTCCCACCTATCGACTCCACCCTCCCCTCTGACATATCACTATCACTCCCACCTACATCTTCTTATTGCCTTCCCATTGACCCTCCAACCAGCTCAGCTACTACCCTCGTATTTATCTTTCAGCCCCCTTGTCCCCCCACCATGTTCCTGACGATGGGTTTCTGCCTGATATTCGATTGTCCTGCAGTTCGGACGCTGCCTGATCTGTTGTGTTTTTCCGGCGCCTCACCTCTCAACTATTAGAGACTGAGCAGATCCTAAATCTCACAAAATTATATCTTCTTGTCCTTTTTCCCCAGTTCTTTCTGAGTAAACTTTATCTACAGAGGCGAATTCTTTCAGAGATCAGGTACTAACTCCATAACCAGCCCTGACCTCGGCTGTGCACTCTCATGCATGATCCTCGGCTTTACTTGGGGTCTCCTTTACCAGTTTCAGTAATTCCGCTGGGCTTAGCCTCTTCTACCACATCTTTCCTCAAAGTGCCTTCATTCAACGCCCATCACGGTGTGTCCCAGCTTGGTGCAGTGAAACCACCTTTTCCCAGTGCCCTTCTGAAACCATTGGCACTGTCATTTTATGTTTTCCACTCCCTTATAGTGAGAACTCCTGAGGCCTTTCACCACCTTTCAACCTCTTTGGGCTTCTTTTTCACCTGTGGTAAAGTATTGTGCGTTACTCTTCGCTTTGTAATGTGTGATCTTGCCTTCTCCCAATTTCTATCCCTCACAGGATGAAAATCCTGCCAGAAACTAAATATCATCCCATGCCCCAGTGCATATTTACCTGCCCTTTCTGCCGTGCTTCTCACTTCTTGAACTTTCGGTACATTCACATTAATTCTTACTATCTCTGTAAGTGAGTCTTTTATCTTCTCCAGCAAATTAATCTTCCGTCAAGCCTCACAGGCCTTATCCATTTTAAAGGCCAGCACCAACCTATCAAAATGACTGTGGTTACTTCTTTCAAACTCAATATAAGACTGACCTGGTTCCGTCTCTATTTTTCTGAACTTCTGTCTATATGCTTCTAGTACCAATTCATAACCAATCAAAATTGCCAATTTGACATCTTGATAATCTCTTTACCCCCCATCTGATAGCGCTGCATATACCTCACCAGCTGTGCCCACCAGCTTAGTCTGAACTAGCATTACCCACAAGTTCACTGGACACGTCATCTGACGAGCCATGTTTTCAAATGAAATAAAAAAGGTTTTGACATTTTTCTCAACGAAAAATGGCAAGTTATTAACATAGTTTTATACATCCCTATGTTCTCCCTTCACCTCCATCCTGTTAATTTAACTTTCTTGTCTAATTCCCAACTTCTGAATTTCAAATCCTCACTCTCTTTCTTTTTCCTCTCTTTCTGTTTCTTCTCTCTCTGTTTCCGTCCCTTTATTTATCTTCTAACTCCAGTTGCTACATTTGCCATTTAAGTTTTTATAACTCTACTGCAGTTGCCTGTTTCTCTGATACATCAAAGTGTTTGACCAACTCCATTACAATTTCAGCTTCCCTTTTCTCCCTGGCTAAACCCAATTCCAAACTATTTGCTAATTCTAAAAAAAGGTCCTCCTTCTGTCCTTCTAAACTTCCTTGGAAAATTTGGGAACCTCTTTAGTAATGCTAAAAGCCATTTCCCTCACTTTTGATTTAATCAACCACAAGTAACAAAATTAAACGAATTTTCCCACTGGTTTTATTTGAAGATCAAAATCACTAATTGCAAAGAGTTGGAATTTGCTGGGACCTTTTGTATCCCAAATCTGTTCACGTCTGTCCAAATCCCATATAACAAGGCCCCAAACTGTTATGACATCAATGTCGAATCCCTCTGTTAATTAAAACCACACACCCAGAAAAGCTCACCTCACATCATAATTTGTTAAAACGTGAGCGACAGGGAACTCCTAAATTCCACTAATAAACAATTTATATGTGTGCAAGTTAGCTCGCTGAGCTTGAAGGTTTGTTTTCAGAAGTTTCGTCACCATGGTTAGGTGACATCATCAGTGAGAGTCTCCACTGAAGCTCTGGTTGTATGTCCCGCCACTCTATTTATAGATCCTGGTTTCTTAAAGTGGGTGATGTCATTTCAGGTTATTTTAACAAGACAATGTAGACAGGACCTAAATTGATCCGTTTATTGATGGACTTCTGGTTAGAATGCCATTCCTCTAAGAAGGTCCTTGCGTGTCTTAGCATGTGTGTGTGTGTGTGTGTGTGTTTTGTCCCAGTCAAAGTAGTGCCTTGCTTTATCTGTATGTATGGAACATAGTGATAGTGTGTCATGTCTTTTGGTGGCGAGTTGGTGTTCATATATCCTCGTAACACGACAACAGGACAGTTTTAATGGTGGAAAAGTGATTTTATATAGACTGTTTAATCAATGTGTGTGCAGTTAAGTAACATTTTTCACATGTGCACAACACATTATAAATGAACAACAGAGACACAGTTAACGAAAAATGATGCATATGATGCATAAAATTGATAAAACATTAAAACATGATTTGATCCTCTCAACGTTCCCTCCTTTTCTGGAATTCCCAACTCTACTCTCTCATTCTTACCAGGATGTGTGCTCCAAATTCTTGATTCTAGTGTCCCAACTTATTTCAATTAATCCCCTTGAATATATTGGTCTGTTGGGTTCTTTCCAAAGTTAGTGTCTGTCATAAAATCGGAGATAAATATTCTGGCATCAGACTCAGCATTTGAACATATTTCTCTGTTGTACATGCAATGTACAAAGGACCACAGCACACAGGCATTGCCAAAACATTGGGGGATGTTCATCTATTTCTTTCGATAATGTAGTTTTCTCATTTTCCACATCTCCATATCAATATCCTCTCCCTTGTTTCTCCCTTTGTATCTAGTTAAGAAATCCACCAATTATTCTTCGTGTACCATCTCTTAAAACTCCTTCTTTCAGTTTATATCTAATGCACTCTTCAAGATGTAATGTGGTTATAATTAAGCAATGTAACTACAAAGACATGCGGCTGTCGCTGGCCAGAGTTAATTGGAAGGGGAGGTGAGCAGGAAATACCATGGAGCCGCAATGGGAGGAGGTTCTGGGGATAATTCGGAAGATAATACCAGAATGCAACCCCAAGAAGATGAAACATACTCATGGGAGTTCAAGGCAGCCATGAGTTACAAGGCATCAAACCAAAAGAGAAAATATACAATGTGGTGAAGATGATTGGGAATCCAGAGAATTCATTTGCTCTGAAACTACATAATGCTGGCATTACTGACACTGCAGAGATCTTAATCGTAGTCAGGGAGAGAAACAGAGGAAACACATTCACTTTAAACACAGAAGATGGTATTTCTCAAGGAAAAAGATGCAGGTGAATTAAACATTTGAATTAAGATCAGTTAAATGCTTTTGCGGAATGTATCAGATTGGAAGCAAGACCCGGGAGACAGACCCTCAGCAGAATGAGAGTTTGAAAATGGAAGTATTTCCACATCAGAAACCAGGTTAGATCACTGAGTGCAGGGCTGATGGGTGAATAGGTCTCAGTGAGAATTGGGGAACAGACAGCAGAATTGCATTGCAGCTATTGCAGCTCGAAACTGCTGGACCACAGCAACAGGAGAAGCAGACCTGCATTCAACCACAACCTGAAACTTTTTGCCAGGATAACACTTCAGTCTGTCATTGCCATCAACACCATCTATGGTTCAGTGACGAGCATGGGTGAACATGTCAGAACTTTAACCTGACGCTAACTCATTAAAGCTACCAGACTTGACCAACAGATCTGAACGAAGCCCTGCAGTCCTGTGACGTTCAGTTATAAAATAGTGATGGACAATTAAACGAATGACTGGAGGCAAGGTCTCCACAAACATCCCCATCCGAAATAATGGAACATATCTGCACATCAGTGTAAAAGATAAGGATTTTTCATCTGCACCATCCTCTGCCAGAAGTATTGAGTCGATGATGCACCTCACTCTCATCATGATGCCCACAGAATCACAGATGTCAGTCTTCAACCAATTTCAATTGCTGCACGTGACATGAAGAAACAGCTGAACACAGTGGATATGACACAAGCAATGGGCCCTGACCCCATTCCTGCAATCGGACTGAAGACTTGTGCTGCACAACAAGCTGTGTCCCTGGGGAAGCTGTTTCATTTCAGCTCCAACTCCGACATCTCGCTGGCAACGTGGAAAATTACTCAACTATGTCCCGTTCCCGAAGAGGGGAAGAATTACAATCTGACCAATTACCACCCCCTCAGTCCCATCACGACAGTCAAATCGGTGGGAGTTATTTTTGACAGAGCTGTCAAACAGCACAGAAATAACCAGCTCAGTGTGGTTTCCAATAGGTCCCCATGTGGAGATGGTGTTGTTGTGGAAATGTCACTGGATTACTAATACAGACCAGGCTAATGCTCTGGCAGCGGGTGGATGTTAAAAGCAATTAATAAAATATCGTGATCTAAAATCTGGGATCAGTAACAGTGACCTTGGAGCCAATATCAATTGTAAACAGAATTTCCTTCTCCAATGTATTTTAGGAAGTGAATCTCCCGTGATTTCCTGGGCTGGCCTAAAACTGACTCCAAAGACCCTGACATGTGATAAATATTTCAATGGTCTCTGAAACGGTCAATCAAGGCACTCATTTGAATCTAACTACTCCGAGGTATAAAAGGATGAAACCGGACAGAACATTCGGCCTCAGCATCATTATCGGAAAAGGGAATGGGAACACAGTCCTGTCGACACTGCAGAGACCTCCTTCCTAACATCTGAGAGCTTGTGACAACATTTACAGAGCTTTCCCACAGACTGTACAGAAACAGCGGGAAAGGAGTAGGTCATACAACACATTGAGCCTCCCCCATTCTAGTTCATGGAAAAAAATCTCCTCAATGCACTTACCCCACACGATATCCATATCAGTTAATGTGAGTAACCTTGGGAAGCTATAAAATAGGAAGAGCAGTAGTACGTTTGGTCCATCGAGTTTGCTACCCAATTCAAAGTAATGATGGTTGGCCCTTCATTTCCACACCGTACTCCTGCTCTCCCACCATCCCTTTACTGTCTCTAAATCCTTACCTATAATCAATGTCTCGCTTTCCAGGTGCGAGCGAATTCCCCAGGTTCACCAGTCTGTCAGTGCAGACATTTATTCTCATTTCAACGCAGAGTGATCTGCTTCAAATCTGACTCACCCTGTCAGAGTTTTGTATATTTCACTGAGATCTCCACTCATTTTCCTAAACCCCGTGGAATACTGGCCCAGTTTCCCCAATCTCTGCTCCCACAACAAGCCCGTCATCCCAGAGACCAGTCTGGTCATCCTTCACTGCTCTCCATCAATGTCAGGTTTGTCCTTTATTAAGTGAGGAGACCAAAACTACACACAATACTGCACAATGTTCGAGATGATATCTCACCAGACCCTGTACAGCTGCAGTAAGACACCCTTTCTCCTGGACTCGCATCCCCCTGTAATGAAGGTCAACGCACCATTTATCTTCCTCACTGCTTTCTGTTTCTGCAATATTACTTTCAGCGTCTGGTGTACAAGGAGATTCAGATCCTTTTTAATGTTACAGCGCCCCACTTGGTGGGTCTATGTACACTGCTCAGCGTGCCAATTCCATACCCAATATTGACTTATGGTTGCAGAACTCACTGCACTGCATAGGCCTCAGAGGTTTATGCGGATGGAAACAACAAAAAGGAGCATACGTCCCTTTGTAGACCAACGTGTTTCAATCAATTCTTTTCAAATGGTAGGCTGCCAATTTATCATTTCCATCAAAGGGCACACCGTCGCCTCTATCCACATTGTTCTCCATCTGTCACGTATTTACCCATTCACTCCACTTGTCTTAGTCTTCTCGGTGCTTTTTTACATTCTCCTCACCCATTCACAATCCCACATCCGTTAGTGCTGTCAGCAGGCTGGGATATATTGTATCTGATTCCAGCAACCCAATGTTTAAAGGGCATTGTGAACAGCTGGGCCCCAAGTACCGTTCCCTGCGACATCTCAGCAACCTTCCTCTGTTAATTTCTATTTATTAATTTCGTGAATCTGGGAGTCACTGGCTGGGCAAGCATTTATTGCCTGTCCCTAGTTGTCCTTGAGAAGGTGGTGGTGAGCTGCCTTGTTGAACGCTGCAGTCCACCTGTTGCAGTTGACCTTCAATGCCATTAGGAAGGGAATCCCAGGATTCTGACCCAGTGACTGTGAAGGAGCGGTGATGTATTTCCAAGTCAGGATGGTGAATGGCTTGGAGGGGAACCTGAAGATGACAGTGTTTCCATACATCTGCAGCCTTTGACCTAGATTGACGTGGTCGTGAGTTGGGAAGATGGTCTCTGAGGATCTTTGGTGAATCATTTCATTGCAGCATATAGATAGTAAAACACTGCTGCTGCTGCTGAACGTTGTTGGTGGAGCATTGTGGATGAAGGGACAGTCAAACTGATTGCTTTGTCCTGAATGGTGTAAAGCTTCTTCAGTGTTGTTGGGGCTGCAATCATCCAGGCAAATTGGGAGTCTTCCATCACACTTCTGACTTATGCATTGCAGAGTATGGACAGAATTTTGGAAGTCAGGACGTGACTTACTCGCCGCAGTATTCCTAGCTTCGGACCTGCTCTTATAGTTACTGTGTTTATGTGGCGAGACCAGTGAGTTTCTGAGTAATGATTATCCACCAGGACTTTGATACTGGGGGATTCAGTGATAGTAACACCATTGAATGCCAAGGGGCAGGTAAGATTGTATTTTATTGGTGATGGTCACGGTCTGGCATTTGTGTGGCCTGAATATTACTTGGCACTTGTCAATCTGGATACTCTCCAGATCTTGTCACATTTGAACATGGACTGTTTCTGTATCTGAGGAGCCACAAATGTTGCAGAACATTGTACAATCATTGGCGAACATCCCCACTTCTGACCTTAAAGTGGAGGGAAGGTCATTAATAAAGCAGCCCTGAAGAAGTTTTCGGCCACTGCCCGAGGGACTCCTACAGCCTTGTCCTGGAGCTGAGTTAACTGAACTTCATCAACCATGACCACCTTCCTACGTGTGAGGTATGATTGTAACCAGCAGGGAGTTTGCTCCTGATACCCCTTGATTCCAGTGTTGCTAAAGCCCCTTGATACCATACTTGGTCGAAGGCAGCCTTGATTTAAAGGGCTATCACTCTCATCCCACCTCTGGAATTCAGCTATTTTGTCCATGTTTGAACCACGATAATGAGGTCAGGAGGTGAGTGGCCCTGGTGGAGTCCAAACTGGGCGCCATTGACCACGGTATTGCTGAGCAGGTGCTGTTTAAAAGCACTGAGATCTTCCACCACTTTACTGATAATCGAGAGTAGACTGATGGAGTGTGAATTGGCCGGATTGGATTTGTTCTACTTTTTATATACAGGAGATACTTGAGGTACTTTTTCACATAACCAGGGAAATGTCATTGTTGCAACTGGATTGAAACAGTTTGGCTAGGGGAGTGGCAAGTTATGGAGCACAAGTTTTCAGTACTATTGCCAGAATGTTGTCAGAGTATGGACCCTTTGGAATATCCAGTATCTCCAACCGTTTCTGGATATCGCGTGGACTGAATCTCATTGGCTGATGACTGGTAACTTAATGGCTGTGGACCACTGGAGGAGGTTGAGATGGATCACCCACTCAGGATTTCTGACTGAAGATTGTTGCGAATGCATCAGCCTTATCTTATACATTGAGGTGTTGGTCTTTTCCATCATGGAGGAAGGGGTTATTTGTGGAATCTCTTCCTCCAGTGAATTGTTTAATTGTCCTCAACGTTTCTCAACTAGATGTGGAAGGACTGCAGTGCTTAGCTCTGATCCTTAACTCTGTCTATCACTTACTGCTTATGCTGTTTGGTGCACAAGTTGTCCTGTTTGGTGGCATCACCAGGCTGACACCTCATTTTTCAGGTATGCCTGGTGCTGCTCCTGCCATCCTGAACGTCCATTGAACCAATGATGATCCTCTGGATTGATGGTAATTGTTGTGAGGGAGATATACCACGCCATGAGGTCGTGTGGGTGTACAATTCTGCTCCTATAGATGAACCACAGAACCTTATGGACACCCAGACTTGAGCTGCTAGTTCTGTTCGAAGTCTGCCCTATTTCGCACCGTGATAGTACCACCCAAAATGGCGGAGTTTATTCTCAATGTGCAGGTGTGACTTTGTCTCCACAATGACTATGCGGTGGTCACTCTTACCAATACTGTCATGGACAGATACTTCTGCAACTGGCAGATTAGTAAGGCTGTGGTCAAGTAAGTATTTTCGTCTTGCTGGTTCCTTCACCACCTGCCGCAGAACCAGTCTAGCAGTTATATCCTTTAGGACCCGGCCAGCTCGATCAGTGATGCTGTAGCTGAGATACTCTTGGAGGTGGACATTGAAATCCTCCACCCAGAGTACATCTTGTGTCCGTGCTACCCTTAATGCTTCCTACAAATGTTGGTCAGCATGGAGGTGTACTGATTCTTCAGTTGAAAGAGGCTGGTACATGGTAATCAGCAGGAGGTTTCCTTTCCCATGTGTAAACTAATGCCATTAGACTTTATGGGATACAGAGTCAGTGTTGAGGACTCCAAGAGAAATTCCCTTCCAACTATATCCCAATGTGCCGCCACTTCTGCTGTGTCCGTCCTGCTGATGAGACAGGAGATATTCAGGGAAGGTGATGGGGAGTCTGGGATATAGTCTGAAATGGATCATCCACTCAGCACTTCTGACTGAAGATTGTTACAAATGAATCAGCCTTATCTTCTGAACTTAAGTGCTGGGCTCTCCCATCATGGAGGCAGGGGTGATTTGTGGAATCTCCTTCTCCAGTGAATTGTTTAATTGTCCCCAACGTTTCTTGACTAGATGTGGAAGGACTTATACCTTACAGAACCTTAGAGACAATGTCAGACTGTTGCCTGACGAGTCTGTTTATTTCTATTAACTGTTTCCTGCCAGCTGTCCCATTCTAGAAACATGGCCATACATTAGCCCCAATCCACTCAGATTTGATTTTGTAAACTGGGCTTGGAGCTTTACCATTTTTTTTCTAAAACTCAACATGTTTTACATTCATTGCTTCTCTTTCATTTGTCTCCCAGTCTGTTTCTCAAACACAATTCCCATTCATAAATCTATGTTAGTGTTATCTATGACCATTACTTTCAGCCCCAATAATGTCTCCTAAACCATTTCCTTACTACGTTCTATGTTCCATGTACTCTATAATTTTCCCACACCAGACTTGGTTTTCCTTGTATTATTAGAAAGTTCTGTGAAGACAGAACTGAAGTAGTAGCTTCATAGCTCTGCCATTTCCCTGTTCCCCATTCTCCATTCTCTGGTTTCAGCCTGTAATGAAACTGCACTTGTTTTCTCATATTTCTCACATTGACATGATTTAACAAGTTATTACAGTTCACTCTTATAACCCTTGTGAATATATTCTTCTGAAACTCATCAATCCCTGCCTTAAGCTGCTCAATAATTGACCTTCCACACCATACACTCACAGGAGCATAGACTCTGTGCCTAGAGAAGTACAGCACGATCAATATTAGTCCCAATTCCCTCCAGCAGGCCCATAGCCTAAAATGTCATTACACTTCCAAATGCTCGTCCAAGTACTTTTTAATGATTGTGAGGTTACCCGTGATAATTCCCGTCTCAGGAAGTAATCCCAGAACACAATAACCTCTCAGTGAAAAGAAAGTTTAAATCCTCTCTGAACCTCAAAGTTTTCACTTTAAAAGTGTGCTCGCTTGTTCTTGACCCTCTGACTAAAAGGAACATCTGTTGTCTATCCACCGTGTCCGTGTCGCTCATCATCTTATCCTTCTGAATCACGGGCCCCTCAGCTTTCTCTGCTCCAAAGTAAACAACCCGAGCTTATCCAGCCTCTCTCCATAGCTGATATAGTCCATCCCAGGGAACATCCTGGTGAATCCCTTCTGCACCCTCTCCAGTACAATCACATCCTTCCTGGAATGTGGCTCCCAGTACTACATGCAGTACTCCATTTTGGACGAACCAAAGCCCTGTATTGCTCTTATAATCTACGCCCTGATTAGGAAACACAACACCCAAGGTCCAATTCTTAACTAGCCCATTAACCTGTCCAGTCACATTCAGGGATGTGTGGAGAAGCACACTATGAGGTTCCCAGTGTGCTGCCATTCATTGAGTCCTCCCCTGCCTGGTTCCATTTCCCAAAGTGCATCACCTCATATTTATCAGGGTTACATTCTATCTGCTATTGATCTGCCCATCTGACCATTCCATCTGCATCTTCCTGTAACTTCAGGCCTTCCTCCTTACTGCGAACCACCCAGCCAATCTTTATGTCAAACATACACTTACTTATCACATCTTTCCCCGATCTCCATCTGGCCCCTTCCACATTCACATCTTTTTTTTTATGAATATCACAAACAATAAGGGACACAGCACTGCTCCCTGTGGTACACTAGGATACATTGGTCTTCAGTCACACAAACAGCCTTCTCCCACCACCCTCTCCCTCCTGCTACTAAGAAAAATTTCGTTGTAATTTGGCAACTTATCCATCATATTGTGAGATTTTACATTATTTTTCAGTTTCCCAGGTGGAAATTTGCCAAAGACCTTCCTCCAATACTAAACAATCGACCTCCTCAAACTAATTCAATCAAATCCATTGCATGTGACTTCCTCCTGATAAAGTCATGATGATTATCCCTGGTCAAACCTTGCAACTCTGATTGGAGTTCAATTTTCTCCTTCCCTATTTTCTCCAGTATTTTCCTAAACAGTGATGTAATACTCGCTCGTCTATAGTTCCCTGGTCAATCTCTCCAACCCTTACTGTGAAGTGGAATCGTATTAGCAGTTCTCCAGTTCTCTGACACCTCCCGTATGGTCAGATTCTAATTAAAATATTCAGTCAGGGTCTTTCCTCCTTTGACCCCAACAGCCGCCTGTGATACAACTCATTCAGACACGGAGATTGGACCAAATGTGTACAGAACAAACCTCAAATCCCTGCTCGTATTTTACATCAATCTGTTCAAGAGCTTCCTAGTCCATCTTCTTGAATTCTGTAGCTGCATCCTCCTTCTCCCAAGTAAAATAGATGGGAAGGTCTCATGTAACAATCCGTCAATGTTCTCCAGCTTGACACACAGATTAACTGTTTGCTGATTATTCTGTTCTACTTGTCCGTGTAGAATATTGTGGGATTCTTCCTGATCTCGCCTACTTGTACTTCTCCATGTCCCTCTGTTATTCAGTCCTTTCGATGTTTCTAAGATTCACTACAATCAACTCTCATGTTTTGAAACTCGAGATCACAGGCTGAGGTTCCCCATCAGTCAATCTTGCCATTTTAGGGATTACTCTGGATAATACCCTTTGCAGTTCCTCTGTAGTCAATATATTCTTTCTTAGATTGGGACTCCAAACGATACAAAACACTCTAAGTGTAGTCTCATGAACACTCGATGCAGCTGGTGCACGACATCCTCTCTATTCCAATTACATTCACATGAATGTAAACCTAATTTTTACTTTCCCATTTGCATATATTCTTCTCAATACCTCTCGCTTTAACTTTTCTTATGAGCTTACTGTGTGAGTTCTTTGAAAAGAAAAGCTCATGAATATCCAACTATATGTTATACATTGGTTCTTCATTGCCTATGTCCACAAGAATCATCTTCAAACCATTCTAAACAAATGTTTGTCACTTCTGGTTTTCCTTTCATCGATACATTCCCACACTCCCCAGTTATATTATTACCTTCTAATTATCTAGTAGCATGTCCTTTGTAATCGAGTCCAACGGACACCTGACTGTGGATGGCAAGATAACTGGTCTGTAGTTCTCCACTCTCCAAATTCATCCTTTCTTAAACTGTTGGATAATATTTTATAACCTTATCCAGATTGGCTAAATACCGTTCTCTTTTTGATTTTCTTCTCAGTTTCTTAGCCATCCTTTGCTGGGTCCTACATTTCTCTGAATCCACTGGCTTACTGCAACACTTGGCATTTTTCTAAGCTGCCTCCTTTCATCTAATAGGTAAATGAAGGTGGGGTTGAAAGTGATAATCGGAGTGTAGGGTAGACCAGATTTATAGGAAGGAAGGTGGACACATAGGAACATTCAAAAGGGCGGTGCTGACTTGGAAGGTTGGAGCGAGATAAGGTGGGATTAGGGGAAATGGAGAAATGGTGAAATCCACTATGATCCCCTGTGGTTGGAGGGTCCCAAGACAGAAGGGGAGGCTTTCTTCCTCATGGCTTCTGGTGGCTCAGGTTTGGTGATGGATCAGGCCTAGGCCCCTCATGTCCTTGGCAGAGTGGGAAGGGGAGTTAAAGTGCTCAGCCACAAGGCAATGGAGGTGTTCAATGTGGCTGTCCCAGAGATGTTCTCTGAAATGATCCACAAGTTGATGTTCTGTCTCGCCAATATAGAGAAGAACACATTGGGTTTAATGGATGCAGTAGTTGAGGTGTTCTGTCTCCCTTCGTCACCTATCACTTTCAACCCCACCTTCATCTACCTATCGCAATCCCTGCTAACCTCCCCCCCTGTCGCACCTCCTTCTCATTTATCCCCCAGCCCGCTTGGCCCATAAGCTTCATACCTGATGAAGGGCTTATGCCCGAAACATCGATTTATCTGCTGTTAGTATGCTGCCTGACTGTGTTTTTCCAGAATCACACTCTTCGACTCTGATCTCCAGCATCTGTAGTCCCCACTTTCTCCTCACACTTTCATGGCTTGCATGACTCAGATTTATAACGGTTACTTCAAATAAAACAAAAACTGCCGTGTACTCAAACAGCATAAAAGAGAACCAATACATTGTGGTCACTGTTCCCAAAAGGTACTTTCCAGCAAAATTTTCAATTAGCTCTTCTGCTCACTCAACACCAATTCCTAAATAACCTGATCTCGAGCTCAGTGCTCGACATAATGTTCATGTAAACCATCTCGCACGTGGTCACGAAATCCATTTTTCCCAGCATTAGCATGCAATTGGGTTAACACAGTTTAGATATAATTTAAACAGTAAATTATTACTGCAGTCGCCACAAAGGTGAATATCTCATTTCCTGTTTTATAACATGTCCAGCATTTGTACTGCAGCTTTCACTTTGATATATAACTCCCATCAATGTTTGCTCCTCCTTACTGTTTTTGCGCTCCACCTTACAAGATTCTGTAGAATCTGAGCGACGTGGGCTCTGGGGAGATTAATGGTAGAGATCATCTCACCACATCATTTATAATCTTCTCAAACATTAATTTCTCCAGATCTCCCGTTATGCTGATGGAGTAGAGAAGGACAATGATCTTCCAACAATGGTCTGTATTCCTCCAGAGAGCTGAGACAGCTCTAACCTGGGTGGGAACCTTACAACAGGCTGGTAAAGTGTTGCTGCTGCTGTACAGGGTCTTAGTGAGATCACATCTGGAGTAGTGTGTACAGATTTAATCTCTTCAATGAAGAAAGGATGTTGTTATATTGGAAGCAGCTCAGAGATGGTCCCCTCAGCTGATTCTTGAAATGAAGGTGCTATCTTATAACGAAAGGGTGATCAGGTTGACCCAGTAGCCATTGGAGTTTACAAAAATTAAAGAGTGTCCTATTTCAACATAGATGACAGAAGGAGTCAACAAGTGAAGCAAATTACGCAGATAGTGGAGGAACCATTCCGTTCTCCAGCCTGTTACACAGGAACAACAGGGGGATATTAAGGCCTTCGAGCCTGTTACACCAAAACAGGACGAGGCTAGTTAGCCCCTGGAGCCTGATATACATTTACAGAAGGAAGCCAATCAGCCCCTTGAGCCTATAACAGTAGGCCATGCTGCACCAGTATCCTGTTAAACAGTAACAGGATCAGTCCATTCAGCCTCCTCAAGTCTGTAACATAGGAACTGGAAGAGGTCACACAGTGACTCGAGCTTGTTACACTGGGATAACAGGAGGCCATTCAGACCCACCGAGTCTATTTCAAGGGAGTTGGATAAGGATAAAAACGATCTGCGACTTCTTTCATGAGAAAGGAAGAGGTAATTCAGACACATGTCTGTTGTATGGGAACAAGAGAAGACCAATCACTCCCTCGGTCCCATCTCCAGGATGCATGCAGAAACCGTTCAGTATCTCCACTTGTTATGGGGAAATATGAGAAACCCCATCTGTCCCTCAAAATGTTACCCAGCAACAGGAGGATTCCATAATCCCCCAACCCCCGAACGCATCAATGGGAGAAGGTCATTCTGGCCTTGGAGACATCAGCATGGGAACACCAGAAAGACGTCAGCCCATCGAGATTGTACACCAGCAGTCAGTCACACATGCCTCAAACAGCAATTGGAGCAGATATCTTAAAACCTTTTGCCCATTAAACAGGAATTCAAAGAAAACGTAAAGGTTTTCAAAAGGGAAGAAATTATAATAACTGTTACATTTGGGCGTAAAACGTAATGATAAACTATTGTAATTTAAGACAATTATTAGAATCCATTGTTGAGGACATTTGCAAAATTAAACCACAATCCATTGGAGTCAACATGGTTTTACAAAGGTTAAATCGAGTTTGAAGTGTTTGCTTGAGTTACTTAAAGATATGACAAGCAAGGTGGATAGTAGGATTCCTGGAGATGGAATGTATTTGGTCTTCCTGAAAGCATCGGATGTGTCACTTCTCCAAAGTGTAAGTGGTAAGATCAGACAACATGGGTTTGGGAGTAATTTATTAGTTTGTATTGAGGATTGGTTAACCAACAAAATGCAGTCAGATGGAATAAATGTGTCATTTTATTTTGGCAAATGCAATTTGTGGTGTGGCATTGATTTCAGTTCTCATTTGCGATAAATAGTATTACTGTACTCGGTTGACGGGATAGAAAATACGATACCACATTTTCAGATAACAGTAACATTGGTGAGAAATTACTTCAGAATTATAATGCAAGAGATTTAAAACTATATGGATAGGTTGTGTGAATGGGCCAACATTTGGCAAGGAACATTAAAGTGAATAAATATGGGGCTATTCAAGTTGGCCAGTATAATAAAAAGACAAATTATTATCGAAATGGAGAGAAAGTTCAAAGTGCTTAGGTGCAGAGGGATCTGGGTGCCTGCTTGCATATCACAGAAAACCTGCTTGTGGGTACTTCAAGTAATGAGAAATGCAAGCATAATTTCAGTGTTTATTTATAAAAGGATAGAGTAGAAAAGTGGGGAGTGTTGCTGTAGCTATGCAAGGCATTAGTGAGGCTGCAACTGGAGTACAGTTTGGGTGTCCTACAGAATGAGGTATTTGCATTGTAGGCAATTCAGAAGAGCTTCATTAGATTGATTCCATATTTGAAGTGTTTGTCTTATGAAGAGAAATTGAGCAGTTTAGGCCTATACTCTCGAGTTTATAATAATAAAAGGAGATTTCATTGAGATCTGTAAAATGCTAAATGTAATTGAAAGTGTAGGTTTGGAGAGAATTTTCTTTCCTGTGGCACAATCTACAACAAGAGACGAGGGTTTAGGATGGAGACATAGCAGGAAATTGGAACAGAGGCCGCGTTGACATCAGCCTCATCGAGAGTTTGGATTCCTCACAGATGCTCCTTGTTCTTATTCAGCCCTTCGACTGTGTTGGATAGGAATGGGGGAGGCCTGGGTATCATACAGGAAGCAGGCACTCAGGATAAATCAATCTCAATCAGTTAGACAGAACGTAAGCAGTAGGGTGACACAGTGACCAGCACTGGGTTCTCAACTATTTGCAATCTATATTAATGATCAGGAGGATGGAACAGATATTCAGATGCTGAGTTTGGTGATGTCGCTGTGATAAGCAAGAGATTAAATTATCACGAGAGGGTGGAGAGTCTGCAGATAGATTCAGAGAGGTAAAGGCAATAGATAATAGTTTGGCAGGTCGAATTTAGCATGATATCACCTATCATTTCATTTACAGGAATAATGGAAGGCAGTATGTGACTGAAATGGAGAGGGATTACAGGATTAAATGATACTGTGTACTGGGGGGTTCACTCAGACCCGTTCAGACATGGGAGGTTTTGCTCCATCCCTGATCGTCAGCTCCCAGACACTCCAAGTGACCCCATTGCTCTCCGTACACATGTAATACTTTGATGTGGTTGGTTGGAGATGGGGATGATGTTTTGAAATGTGCATCAAGGGGACGGCCTTTATCCAAGATATATTCATTTCTTTCTACGTGGAGACCCGATGACGATGGGAATGGCTGACTGCTTCTGAATGAAGAGGCCGTGATTGCTGCCAGGACAGTGGGTATTCACCAACATGAAGTACTGTGCATGGGCACACTGTAACATTAATAGAGAGAGAGCTCCTTCAGTTCCTCTACCTCTCCCTATTGATATAGTTACTCCGCAGATGCCATGTACACCATCGGGAATCCCACTATACTGGATACACCCGGCAGCTCCCTGCTGTGGGAGAAACAATGTGTTGACCTCATCCACCATATACATACTCCGTCACCGTATGGTGACACTGATGTTGAGATACTGGGAAATGATGGATATGTCACCCAGTCCTGCCTGGAAAGTTCTGGATCATAGAAGCTGAATGAAACTGTGACGCTAACAGCCACTTGCAGCACCGTCCTCCGCCTGGTGTGAAGCTGCAGGTCATGTTGAAGGAGGTGACACCGCTCTGTGACCAGCTCCTTGTTCAATCAGGGTCCCCTCACACTTTGATCCTAGGTTAGGTGGAGTTGGGAAGCTGTTCCTGGAAAACCCGGGGTGGATACAGCAGATCGCTTTCCCCACACACCCTCACCGCGTGGTTTCAGAGCTTCCCCTCTCTGCAGCCTCTGCTCCGTTTGTTGATCATGTTACAGACCCAGATGTTGTAACTACAGTCCCAATGCTCCATCCCGAGTTGGGTCAGCAAATCCTCAGGTCTCCCTGAATGTCTGAGGCAACTCACAGCACAACCTCCAGCAAACCATTCCCCAACTCCTCCACTAACTTTTCAATAACTGGAGTCAATCAGAAACCCCTCGGCTACAGATCCCCGCAAAATATTTTAAGAAGGCCGTTTAGACCCAAAGCTTTCCTTATTTTGAATATAGATGGGAAGTGTGCATTCCAGATATGTTGTGACTGGTCAAACCACTCGACATTAAGCACAATATAATATAATCTATTCAAATGATTTAGTTAAAATCCAATCAAAGGAAAGAACATTTTGGGATGGCTTATATGTTGGAACACTTACACAAACAATAGGTACCGTACCTTCTTGGTTTACACCGCTGGACACAAAGATACATTCAAATACAGATTCTTACATGCAATTTTCCGATCCAGGAGAAATCAACATCAACAAGAGATCTCAACGAGAAAAGCAGCTACGGATCATGTATTGAAACTCCCAACCCTGCTGGGATCCCCAACAGCTTCTGAATGCTGCAGCTAAAAACCAAACGAGAAGACCTGGTGTGTGAGAGCTGGCCACTGCCCTTCGATTGTTACCACCGTTTAATGAAACCTAAAGGCCTCCTCAGTTATTTACTTAAACAGTGTTTCGACAGCAGTTCTGCACCTCTGCCTTTATAACCTCTCTTCAAAAACAACCTAAGAGAAACTAACCTCTTTACAGTGATAGTATACTCACAACTTCTCCTTTCATAAAATGATCCATCAATATACAAAGATGGATTAATTTTAGACCTCCTAATCGCCCTCTATTTGTAGACTGAAATGCATATATAGGTCAAAACAATGACTGCAGATGCTGGAAACCAGATTCTGGATTAGCGGTGCAGGAAGAGCACAGCAGTTCAGGCAGCATCCGAGGAGCAGTAAAGTCGACGTTTCGGGCAAAAGCCCTTCATCAGGAATACAGGCAGAGAGCCTGAAGGGTGGAGAGATAAGTGAGAGGAGGGTGGGAGTGGGAAGAAAGTAGCATAGAGTACAATAGGTGAGTGAGGGAGGGGATGAAGGTGGCAGTCGGGGGGAGGGTGGAGTTGAGAGGTGGAAATGAAGATAGACAGGTAAGACAAGTCATGGGTACAGTGCTGAGCTGGAAGTTTGGAACTGGGGTGAGGTGGGGGAAGGGGAAATGTGGAAAATGTTCAAGTCCACATTGATGCCCTGTGGTTGAAGTGTCCAGAGGCGAAAGATGAGTCATTCTTCCTCCAGGCTTCTGGTGGTGAGGGAGCGGCGGTGAAGAAGGCGCAGGACCTCCAGGTCCTTGGCAGAGTGGGAGGGGGAGGTGAAATGTTAGGCCACAGGGCGGTGTGGTTGATCAGTGCTGGTGTCCCAGAGATGTTCCCTAAAGTGCTCTGCTATGAGACGTCCAGACTCCCCAATGTAGAGGAGACCGCATGTCGAAGGCTCCTTTAGGGCCTTGGATGGAGGTGAGGGAGGAGGTGTGGGCGCAACTTTTGCAATTACTGCAGGGGCAGGGGAATGTGCCAGGATGGGAGCGTTGGTTGTAGTGGAGCGTGGACCTGACCAGGTAGCCACGGAGGGAACGGTCTTTGCAGAAGGCGGAAAGGGGTGGGGAGGGAAATATATCCCTGATGGTGGGGTTCGTTGGGAGGTGGCAGAAATGTCGGTGGATAATTTGGTTTATGCGAAGGTTGCTAGGATGACAGATGAGCACCAGGGGCGTTCTGTCCTTGTAACGGTTGGAAGGGTGGGGTCAGTGGGCGGAGGTGCGGGATGTGGACGTGGTGCATTGGAGGGCACCTTTAACACGTGGGAAGGGAAATTGCGGTCTCTAAAGAAGAAGGCCATCTGGTGCGTTCTGTGGCAGAACTGGTCCTCCTGGGAGTAGATACGGCAGAGGCGGGGGAATTGGGAATACGGGATGGCATTTTTGCAAGAGGTAGGGTGGGAAGAGGTGTAATCCAGGTAGCTGTGGGAGTCAGTGGGTTTGTAAAAACTGTCAGTGTCAAGTCGGTCCACGAAGGGAAGGGAGGTGTCAGAGATGGTCCAGGTAAATTTAAGGTCAGGGTGGAATGTGTTGGTGAAGTTGATGAATTGCTCAACCTCCTCGCAGGAGCACGAGTTGGCACCAATGCAGTCATCAATGTAGCGGAGGAAGTGGTGCATATATATATTACATTGACTCTGAACATACAAATGTTTACAACTAGATTCGATTTCAGTCATTTTACTTCTGCCACAGAATGCCTTTGTCTTTCTTCATCCAAGTTTCCACAACATGTCAAAACTTACTTTCTCTCGCCCTGTCACCTGTATAATTTCAAATTGAATGACAGCAGTAATAAGCTCAGTTGAAACAGGCTGGTATTCTTCTCCCTAAACTTCTCCAAAAGCTTTAAGGGGTCACGATCAGTGATAAAGATTTGTCTCAGGTATGTTATTGGCAATTTAAATGCTGAAATGTTGTAATGCCAACACCAAGCTCAAGGCCTCCTTCCTCACTGTGGAATAAATCTGTTGATGTTTCCACTGGACACTCTGACCACACGTTACATAATGGAGCACTTCTCAGCTCTCCAATAGTCCCTCTGAATGACATAGCTCCTCATGTCATGGAATGCCCTGCCAGTAGCAGTGGTGGACTCTCCCTCTTTATGGGCATTTAAGCGGGCATTGGATAGGTATATGGAGGATAGTGGGTTAGTATAGGTTAGGTGGGCTTGGATCGGCGCAACATCGAGGGCCAAAGGGCCTGTACTGCGCTGTATTCTTCTATGTTCTATGTTCTATGTTCTATGTCTCAGTGTAAAAGAGTTACATCCTTCTGTATCTGTTAAGGCTGTAAACTGTTTACCTGCTACTCCTGGCCTATGCCAGTAAACCTTACTCTCACAGGGATATGTTTTAAGAAGGTCTCGTACATTCTTCTCAATCCCTCACAGAAACCAAACTTTGATTTCTGAACTCAATCATCATCATCAGCCATTTCAGCTTCTAATCTTGCCGTTTTACCAGTCTGCTCTTCCACACGAGTTCTCACGACTGCAGGAAGTGAATTGTTGAACTTCTCCAAAATAAGAATCTCTCTGAGAGTGTCACAACTTTGCTCTGTTTTTAATACCCTTACCCACCTTTCAAATTTACTTTGTTAGATTCTTTCAAACTCAATGTGCGTTTAACCATGGACGCTATTTTAGATTCCTGAAACACTGTCTGTCGGCTTCTGGCACAAGCTCATGTACACTTCAGATGGCTTTCTTCACCTCCTCCTACTCCCCAGACACCGCCTCCGATAGAGATGTAAATGCCAATCAGCTTTGTTTGAATCAACATGTTCACTGGGCACTGCATTTGTTTAGCCACTTTCTCAAGTGAAATTAAAAAGGCTCCCCCATCATTCTCATCAAATTTAGATAATGTCTGGATGTATTTAAACATAACCCCATCAAGCCTTTGGCTACTATAGGGTTGCTCATCCTCACTATCCGCCTCATCCAGCCTACCGTCTACCTTCATCACCACCTTCTATGTCAACTTTCCTCTCTAATTACTAACCTTTGAAGTTAAATCTCTCTGCTTTTCTTCTTTCTTAATCTCTCTTTCTTCTTCATTTCCTGTTCTTTAATTTCTACTTTTCAACATAATTCAAACTGTTTCAATTCCTTCTCATGTTCACGGTGCCTCATTTGAAATTGAATTCTCGCCATTTCCAAAGACTCTGATGGCGCTTCCACCAAATGTAATTGCCGAGCTATAGCTGTAATTATCTCTCATTTTCTCACAAACAAACGCAACCCCAACTCCAGCCTGTCTGCCAATTCCTACAGCTTTGCCTTCATTACCTTTTGTAAAACACCCAACTTCACTTCTTCCACACCCAGAGAACTCTCAGTGACTGAAAGAATCTTTATACACAAAATACTGTTTAAACCAACTGAATTCAACATCGGGCACAAGAGACACTAACAGCTACCATCCGCGACCTTTGAACGCAATAGCTTCCTGGTGCGTGCTCTCCATTGTCTGCATGAGCTTATTCTGGATTCGCTGGTTTCCTCCCACAATCCAAAGGTGTGCATGACAGGTGAATTAGCCATGCTAAATTGTTTGTAGTTTTCAGGGATGTGTGGGTTCGGAGTCTTTGTCGGGGTAAATGTGTAACAACAGGGTCGAGGAATGTGTCTTGGTAGGTTACTCCTCGGAGGGTCGGTGTGGACTTGTTGGGTCGAATGGCCTGTTGGCACACTGCAGGGATTGTAATTCTAAACCCAATTTGGTGTTACCGATTTAGAACCAAACAAGAGACCCCAGTTTGCTATAGACCAACCAGACTGCCTCAAACTATTTTAAGCAGGTAGCTTGGATACGAACCTTTTCGTATTTTAAAGGTAGATGTGAAGTGGGTGTTCCAGATGTGATGCTACACGTCACACCACTCACCATTAATTAAAGCACAATATACTTAAACATTCTAATGGTAAGCCATACAAAATGAAGAGGATTTTTAGAATAACTTAACTATTGGAAACATTAACCAAATAATGGATACAGTACCTTCTACAAATGAACTGTTCCAATACACTAACATCACCTAAACAAACTCCATGTTAAAGAGGAGCATTCAGACATTCAGTTCTCCAATCCAGGAGTAAACAGCATCAAGTGAAGCTTCAGTGAGAATAGCAGATAGGGATAATTTACTAAAACTTCCAACCCTTCTGGGACACAACCACCTGGTGACTTACAGCCGTAAGGAAAAAACTAGAAAGCCTGGTCTATGCGAGCTGGCCATTGTTACTACTATTTATTAAAAACCCTAAAAGTCTCGTAAGTTATTTACTTGAGCCATTTCAGTAGGCAGTTTGGCCTTTAAGACATCTTGTTAAAAAAAGAGAAAATAACCTTTTATTTTTAAAGAAAATGACAGCATTGTCACACAATTTAGATGCCTGGTCCTTTACTCAATGGGCTTCCCCGAGTTACTGATCGCAAGATCACCTGAGTGGGGCAAACACAGGTACAGTCCAAGTTACAAGGATGAGTCTCATAACTTCAGAAACATGCCTGTCCATGGCCATCACATGTGACATACCGGGAAGTGAACAACAGCCTGACACACACCATTTCATTGTTTCTTAGCTACACAATGCCAGCACTCGAAACATTAGGGAGACAAAACCCAAGGCCAGGGAAAGATACAGAGGGGCTGAGAGATTCACATTAAAGACAGAAACAGGCAGTTAATTAACTGGGAGGAGGTTGTGGAAATATGGGGAAAAAAGACAGAGCAGTGGCACTGACTGGAGAATGTAAGATATTCGAGAGTAAAATTACAAGAATGAGAACTTTGAATAAAGGCATTGTCAGATCAGCTGAAATGGTTTATTGCATCAAATTCTCAATCTGCTTCACACAACACCACAAACAACATAAACCGGGGCAAGATGACAGCCCAGCATGGAGAGCTGTGCAGAACATGCGAGTGTGTTGCTCAGTAAACTGCACTATCTGCCCAGCATGGAGAGTACTGCAAACTTTACGATCATATGCTAACTATACTCGCATCAGATTACTGCCTACAATGGGAAGGTTTGCTCTGTGTGTGTGTGTGCGCGTGTGTGTGTGTGTTCATCAGAAACTGAGAGAGAGTGTGTGTGCGTGCGCGATTGGCGTGGTTGAATGCGAAAGGAACACACGTGAAGGAAACTATTTTACATACGAACAACTGGCAGGCTTTTGGATAATCGACAGAGAGAGAACGAGGGAAGTTTCATGGACAGATGAGGGAAAGTGTTTGAGAATGTTAAAATAAAGGCATTGCCATACACAATAGCAATATACTCGGCATGCACATGAATGACAGATTGATGGGAGTTTGGTGTGAGTTCGAATCAGATTTGCTTCGGCAGGTTTGAAGCCGGGAGCGTCAGCAGCAGATTATTATCATCATTAAGACTGTATTTTATAACTCAAGGTTCAAACAGGAGATGGAATAAGTCAGTGAGATGCATTGTGGAGTGATAAATATTTCAAGTTAGAAATGGTCAGGGCATGGTGTCAGGAATCAGCTCATGGTAAAAGGGATCACCCACACATTTATGACTCGTCTGTTTCAGCCGCAGATATTGGCCAGGGATGGGATGAAAACACTGGAAAAAAGTGGAGTTTGTAACCAGAACAGTAGACAGTGACCTCCATGCTCTTAATATTTAAATAACAAAGGCAAATATACAATACATTGCGGTTCTCCGCTGAAACTGAGGAGGTCAACATAGAGACCCATGAGTAACACTGCCAAAGCAGAGGGAGGCAGTAATTGAACACCTTCATTGATGTAGCTAGTAGTGGTCTGTAGAGTTTCAACATGAACAATAATAGTGGCCAGAAGTGCAGAATATATGAAAGAACAGTAATACAGTCATAACAGGTTTGTAGAAAAAAACTGGACAGTGACACTTACCAGGAACACCAACGATAGCCAGGAAAGGATAATAAAAATATTGAATAATGCGAAGAGCAAAATAAATCTGGAATGACAAGGACAACCAATAAAATGCAGAAAGATACCAAACATAATCAGATAAACTCCTGTCTATTGTTGGAACATTCCAGTCTAATGTTCCCAGATTCTGATGCATTTTTTGTAACATTCCAGTCCAATATTGTCAGAGTCTGGTCCATGTTTGGAACATTCCAGTCTAATGTTCTAAGAGTCTGATCTCTCCTCCTCCTCTCCCTGGGTCTGCTGTTCCCTGGAGAAAGTGAGGTCTGCAGATGCTGGAGATCAAAGTTGAAACTTTATTGCTGGAACAGCACAGCAGGTCAGGCAGCATCCAGGGAACAGGAGATTCGACGTTTCGGGCACAGGCCCTTCTTCAGGAATGATTCCTGAAGAAGGGCCTGTGCCCGAAACGTCGAATCTCCTGTTCCCTGGATGCTGCCTGACCTGCTGTGCTGTTCCAGCAATAAAGTTTCTGCTGTTCCCTGTCAGTGCTGTCGGTGATGCTCCCTCTCATGTTATGGGATAACACATTGAAAGACGCCCATTTATCGTTAAAAGATGGAAATCCTCCACTGGGATAACTAGAATCCACGAAGACTGGTATTATTCACAGTCAATGAACAAATAGGATCAGTTAACCAGTTCCATACATCATTTTGCATATCATTATAAAAGGGAACAGTTACTGGGTTTGAATGGAATGGATAAGGGTTGCTGAGGGATGAACCATAAATCTTTCAATGTTTTAATGATTTTTTTTTCCTTGCATACGAGAGTATTAACAGGACAGTGCAAGGCTCTATATATGTTCCACTCTGTTTATGAAAAGGAAGCAGTTATAAAATAACAGATCGGCTACATAAAAAAAAAACGTCGGGTGGGCAAGTTTCTAGATACCTGAACACAAAGTATGATACTTATTATCTGGTGTGAGGCTACTCCTGCTTTTAATGCCCTGTTTCCAGAACCTTCCTTAATCTTGAGACAGAGCACTGAGACTGCTGCTCAGGAACAGGCCGAAGCAATTCTGTCCCGATGGGCCTCTTACAGAGGGAGAAGAGAAGGCCATTCAATCCATATTAGCCTGTTGCTACTTGAAAAGGTGGAACGCTGGAACATTAGCACATTTTGCAAACAAAATAATTCAAAATAAAAGGAATTGTCGCTGTAGCTGTATGAGGTGTTACTGAAAGGGCACCTGGAGTACATTGTGTTATTTGTGTTTCGGTAACTGAAAAGGGATGTACCTCCATCAGATATAGTTTAATGGCTGCTCATAATCCAAGGGTTGCTGTGTCATTTAATGTCTCGTGGCTGTTATAAAGGGACAGGAGGAGCCCATTCAACCTCTCGAACCTGTTACAGAGGGGCAGGAAATATTTCCTTAACATTTCAAGTCTGTTACACATAAATATTAGTTTTATAATAGTTATGGAATAGGAAAGACCTGATGTAAACATTAAAGTTCTAACTTTGAATAAGGCCAATTTTGAAAGAGTTAAGCGAGCCCTCTGAAAGGCTGATTTCGATATGCTGTTCACAGGGAAAGGGATGGTTGGAAAATGCAAGGCCATAAAAACTTGGATCCAGAGAGTTCAGAGGCAACGTGTTCCTATTAGTGAGATGGGCAAGGCTGTGGGTGCAGGGATTGCTGGATGGCTAGATATATTGATGCTCTGGTCAAGGTAAGGAATGAGGCATATGTCAGGTAAACAGAGCTGAGATCAAGTGAAACCCCAGAGGAGTATAAGGGCAGCAAATGTATAGTCAATGGTGAAATCGGGCCAGATAAATGTGAACACGGGTTGGCTTTAGAAATATGGTTAACGAGGTATTGACAAATCTCTAAAAATCTGTTCGTGGCAAAAGATTAACTAGGGAGAAAATAGGGCACATTAAAGATCAGTAAGGCTACCTATGTGTGGAACCACAAGAGATGGGAAAGATATAAACAAGTATTTCTCCTCAGTATTTAATGTGGTGGAGGTTACAAGAGTGAGAAAATGAAGAAGTGTATGGTGATATCTTGAAAAGTATCTATATTACAAGGAGGTGTTGGACATTGGAAAACACATAAAGGTGAACAAATCCCTGGGACCGGATCAGTTGTATCCCAGAAGATTGTGGGAAGCTAGGAAAGAGATTGCTCAGACGTTTGCTGATATATCAGTATTATTGATTTCCACAGGTGAGGCATCAAAAGACTGGAGAGCTGCTAACATAGTGTCATCATTTCAGAAAGAAACGAAAAACCAGGTAACTATAGACTGGTGAGCCTGACGTCAATAGTGACTAAATTGTTGGAGGGGACTTTGGGGGAAAGGATGGAAATGCATTTGGAAAGACAAGGACTGAAGAGTGCTTTGTACACTGGACATCACGTCTCACTGACTCGGTGGAATGTTGTGACGAAGTGATGAAGATGATTGATGAAGGCAGGATAGTGGATGTTGTCTTAATGGAATTCAGTAAGAAAAGCAAAATGTTCTACATGGTAGACTGGTTAGCAAGGTCAGACTGCCTGGAATCCAGGGCGAGCTCGCCATTTAGATCCAAACTTTTCTTGAATATTGAAGATAGGGCGTGACAGTGGACATTTGTTCATTAAACTTGGAGACCTGTGACCAGTGGTGTGCCACAAAAGTCAATAGTGAGTCCACTGCCTCTTGTCACATATACAAATCATTTGCAATTGAGCACATGAAGTACGGTCAGTAAGTTTGTAGATAATTCCAAATTTGGTGGTGCAGTCGACAGTGAAGAATGATATCTCAGAACAAAGTGGAAACTTGATTAGGTGAGCCGAGGGGTGACAGATGGAGTTAAATTTAGATAAATGTGAGGTGTTGCATTTTGGCAAGACAAATCAGGGCAAGACATGTAGGTAGTGCCCTGTCGAAAGTTGCCAATCAAAGAGAACTCCATTGAAATTATAGAATCCCTACAGCGAGGAAACAGGATTTTCGGCCCATCAAGGCCTCACCGTCCCTCTAAACAGTATCCAACTGGACAAACCTCTACCCCATCCCTCTGAGCCTGCATTTCCCATGGCTAATCCGCCTCGCCTACACATCTCAGGGTACTTGGGGCAATTTAGCATGGCCAATCTACACTTGCCTGTATATCTTTGTACTGTGGGAGGAAAACGTAGTACCCGGAGGAAACTCATGCAGACACTGGGAGAATGTGCAAACACCACACAGGCAGTCATTCAAGGATAGAATTAAACCCAGATCGCTGCGCTCTGAAGCAGCAATGCTAGTCTCTGAGCTGCTGTGTCACCTTGTGGTGCAGGTTCTCCGTTCCTTGAAAGTGCCATTACAGGTAGACAGCGCAGTGAAGAAGGCACTTGGTGATCTTCCCTTTATTGGTACTTGCTTTGAGTCTATGCGTTTGCAAGACATGTTGCATCTGTACAGGACATTGGTTCGGCCACATTTGTAATACTGCTTTTAATTCTGGTCACCCTGCTTTCGGAAAGATGTTGTCAAACGTGAAAGCGTGCAGAAGAGATTTAAAAGAATGTTGCAGGTGTTGGAGGGTTTGAGCTACAGGGAGAGTTTGAATAGGCTGAGGCTATTTTCAAGCGTTGAAGCTGAGGGGCCATCTTAAAGAGGTTTATAAAATCATGACGGGCATAGATAAGGTATGATTCGGAGGTGCTGGTGTTGGACTGGGGCGTACAAAGTTAAAAATCACACAACACCAGGTTATAGTCCAACAGGTTTAATTGGAAGCACACTAGCTTTCGGAGGGACGCTCCTTCATCAGGTGATTGTCACGTCGCTCCGAAAGCTAGTGTACTTCCGATTAAACCTGTTGGACTATAACCTGGTATTGTGTGATTTTTAACATAGATAAGGTAAACAGTCAACGTCTTTTCCCCAGCATAGGCAAGTCGAAAATTACAGGACAAAGGTTTAAGGTGAGAGGAGAAAGTTTTATCAAGGGAAATGAGGTACAAAGATAGACTGCTGTGTGTATGGTTTGAGCACCCAAAAGAGGTGGCGGAGCCAGACACAATTACACCATTTAAAAGGCATTTGAATGGGTACGTGCATGCGAAGTGTTTAGAGGGATATGGGCCAGGTGCTGTCAAGGGGGACAAGATAAATTTAGGATATTTGGTCAGAATGGACGGCTGGATCAAGGGTCTTTTTCCATGCTGTACATCACTGAAACTCTGTTGACTCTTGAGTGTATAACACAGGAACAGGAAAAGGCTACTCTGGTTCTGAATTCTGTCAGTCAGCTTGTTTGCTCAATTACTGAGAGTCAAATACAAAAATACATCATTCAGATTTTGATGGTGTTGTGCAGAAACAAGAGAAAGGCTTTTAGTCAAGAGAAGCTGTAAGGAATGTGAAGATGCCATTCAGTCCCTCAACTCCATTCTACAGAAGCAGCAGGTGAGCACAGAGCGATTGGAGCTTGTTAGTCGGTAGCAAGAGGAAGACATCTACTTTCACAAACTTGGGATCAGGAGGCAGCGCTCAGTTGCTCAAGACTGGGACACAGGAACAGGAGGGAGTCTCTCAACTGCTCGAGACTGGGACACAGGAACAGGATGCAGTCACTCAACTGCTCGAGACTGGGACACAGGAAAAGTAGGGAGTCATTCAGCTGCTCGAGACTTGGATAGAGGAACGGTAGGGAGTCACTCAACTGCTCAACACTCTGACACAGGAACAGGAGGCAGTCACTCAACTGCTCGAGACTCGGACACAGGAACAGGAGGCAGTCACTCAACTGCTCGAGTCTAGGACACAGGAACAGGAGGCAGTCACTCAACTGCTCGAGACTAGGGCACAGGGAAATCTGGAGGCTAGTGAGGCCCGAGGATCCTGTTACGCAGGAACACTGGGAGAGAAGGGGAGTTTGCCTGTTACAAACAGAAATAGATGAATAAGTTACATTCGTGGTCCACCAATCCTGCCCCACCATTCACTCAGACCACGGCTGATCTGATTGTGATTTCCTCATGCCATTTTATGGAGACTGCCCTCTCTGCAGCCTCTGCTCCATTTTTGGTTATGTTACAGACCCAGATGCTGTAACAACAGTCACCATCACTCATCCAGAGGGTCGGGTCTAATCGGATGAGTCAGGATTTGAAGGGTCCAATCACAAGAATGAAAACACAAAATAAAGGCTTTGCCAGATGTTTCGTTCTCTCACATTCGTAATCCAACTCACTTAACCAGCCCATCCATTACATATTCAGGATGGCGCACTGTGTAAATCCGGTCCAGAGTGGTACACTGTGCAGCCCACACCAATGTTTGATCTACAATCCTGGGCTAAATGTCCAGCGTAGGGAGCTTTGCAGACCGCACTGGTTCATTCATATATAACCCCAGGCTTTTGCATTGTTCGGTAACACTGTGTTAGATCACTGCCCAGTGTGGGGAAACTAGCAGCCGATGCTGGCAGTGACAGGATGTGCAGCTCCTATCCATTTACAGCTCTATGTCTCCACTGTGCCTTGACAAGGGGCTCTGTGGGTGTGAAAATCATTGCAAAGGAGAGATGTAAATGGAAACAGTTTAAATACCAATGTTTCCGATTCAGGTGCATACCGCTCCAGTATTTAAAGATGAAATAACTGAGATAATGTCCAGTGAGGTTTTGTGGATGGTGAAAAAAAGTAAGAGGGAGGTGGTAATGTTACAGTGGTTGCGCTATAAGCCTCCAAATAATCAATGCGAATTGGAGGAACAAATATGCAGGGAGACTGGGGAGACTTGCAGGAACAATAGGATTGTCATAATAGGTGATTTTAATTACACTAACATGGACTGGAACGTCCAGAGTGTTAAGGACTTAGATGGAATGAAATTTGTTAAGTGTGTTCAGGAAAGTTTCCATAAGCAGCATATGGAGGGTCCTACTCGGGAAGGGACAAACTCGACCTACTGTTGGGGCATAGGGCATGATAGGAGACAGAGGTAATGTGGGGGAGCAGTTTGGAGCTGTATTAATTTTAAAATAGTTATGGGAGTGACAAAATTGGTCCACAGATTCAAGTTCTAAATTGGAGCAAGGCCAATTTGTTGGAATTAGACAGGGACTTGCAAAGATTGATTGGAGTAGCTTGTTTCCAGGCAAAAAGATCTCTGGTAAGTGGGAGTTCTTTAAAATTCAAGGTCTATATGTGCCTGTGAGGGTGAAGGGAAAGTGAGGCAGGAAGAGAGAACCCTGTATTACAAGAGATAATTAGGCTCTGACCAGCAAAAAAAGGAGGCGTGGCTCAGGTTCAGGCAGCTGGAATCAATGGAATCTCTGGAGAGACACAAGGGATACAGAAGTTTACTGAAGAAGGAAACCAGGAGGGCGAAAAGGGGGTATGATATAGCCTTGGCTGAGAAAATTACAGTGGATCCAAAGATGTGCTTTCAGTATAGGAAAGAAAAAGAACGATTAGAGAGAAAGTAGGACGCCTTAAAATCCAAAGTGGGCATTCATGTGTAAAACCACAAGTGATGGGCGAGGTCCTCAAATTCCCCTCTGTATTTACCATGAAGAAAGACATGAAGATCTGTGACCTTTTGGAGGGGTTAGCTGTCATATCATGGTACCGTTCATATCAGAGTGGAGGTGCCGTTGGGCACAGTAGAATGCATAAAGTCAGATAAATCTCTTGGTCCTGACCAGATATATCCAAGAGCACTGCAAGAGACGAGAGAAGACAGGTCAGGGGCCAAGGTCCCGGAAGACTGGGCGGTAACAAATGTGCCCTTATTCAAGAAGAGCTGCAAAGAAAAACCTGGGAAATATAGACCAGAAAGCTTCACAACTGTTTTCGGTAAACCACTTGAGAAGATTCTGAGAGATAAGATATGCATGCATTTGGAAAGACAGAGTTTGACTTGAACAGTCAGCATAGCTATATGCATGGCAGATCATGCCTTACAAATTTTGTTCGAATTTTTTGAGGAAGTGACCAGGAAGGTTGACGAGGGCAGGGTGGTGGACATATTCTATATGGATTTCAGTGAAGTCTTTGATAAGGTTCCACATGTAGGCTGCTCGAGCAGGTTAGATCGCATGGACTCCAAGATAATCTGGTAAATTGGCGACACAATTGGCTTAGCGTTAGGAAGCAAATGGCTATGGTGGAGGGATGCTTGTCGGACTGGAGGCCTGTGACTAGTGGAGTGCCTCAGTGATCGGTCCTGGGCCCATTGCTGTTTGTTATCTATATCAATAATTTGGACCAGAGTGCACAACGCAAGGTTAATAAGTTTGCAGATGACACTAAAAAAGTAGGCATCCAGTGAGGAACATTATCAGAAATTGCAGCAGTACCTTGATCGGCAGGGGAAGTGGGCTGAGAAATAGCATGTGGAGTTTAATATAGATAAGTGTGACGTCTTGCATTTTGGAAAGTCAAATCCAGGTAGGAGTTTAGTGATGAATGATAGTGCCTTAAGTAGTGCAGTGGAGATCAGGTGCACGGTTGTCTGAAATTTGAGTCACAGATGCACAGGACAGTGAAGAAGGCTGTTGGCACACTGGCCCTCATCAGCGCATTGAGTATAGAAGTTGTGATGCAGTTGTACAGGGTGTTGGTAAGGCTGCAGTTGGAGCATTGGTTTCAGTTTTGTTCTCCTTACTGTAGAAAGGATATTATTGAATTAGAAAGAGTGTAGTAGGAATTTCAGTGATGTTTCCTGATCTAAAGAGTTTAAGTTATAGTGAGATTATGGACAGGTCAGAACTTATTTCTTTACAGCCTAGGAAACTGAAGGGGTTCTTATAGAAGTGTAGATCTTATCAAATTGTGAGAGACGTGCATAGGGGTGAATACTTCAAGTTTTTTCGCAAGGTTGGGGAATCGAGTACTAGAGGACATCCGTTCATGCTTCGAGAAGAATAAAATAAAAATTAACTCGTAGGGGCAACTCTTTTACACAGATAATGGTACACATATGGACTGAGCTGTTACACTAACAACATTGAAAAGGCACTTGGACAAATACACAGATAGGAAAGGATTAGAGGATACTGAGCAAGGGCAGGGAAATTGGATGAGTGTGGATGTACATTTTGTTCGGCATGGAACATCTGCGCCGAAGGGCCTTTTTCCGTCTGTAGAACCGTATGACTGCAAATACGTGCGTTTTGTGATAGAGAAAGGGAGGGGGAGACCGAGGAAAAAATGTCATGGAAAGATATGTTCACTGGTTCCAGAATGCTGAAATGAAGATATTTCGATAGTATCATGCAATACGGGTCAGTATTATGAAGAATTATGAGTGAATGGTATACTAGTGTGAGTTCAGGCGATGGAGAGTTTTGAATGAGAATTTGTCCTGCAGCTTTGCAACTGGGAGGGAGGACTACAGAGTCTTCGACACATTGAGCTGTATAAAACAGTAATTTGTCTCAAATTCATTTTCATTGACTGTGACAGAGGGATTGTCTGTACGAAGCTGAGCTAGATTCCTGGTGCTATCTTATCGAACTTACCTCATTAGCTACCTACCCACCCCATGGTGTCCCTCTTATTCAATCCCAGCCCGATTCTCCCACCCATCATGACTGGAGGTACACAAGTAGCCAGGGTGCCCCTGGATATTCCGTGATCCCTGGCACTGGTGCCATCTTTAAAAGGCCAAGGGGCACACAGTTGAGCTTTCTCAGGTTGGTGCTGCCTTGCACAGATTACCCCGAGCATGGCATATAAGGGGCAATTACACCACAGCTTGTTGATAGAGCATGGCGGGCATAGTGGATGAGCTAGTACAGAGGGGGACCATTCCCTTCCCAGAGGGGGCCATACCACCAGACCGACCGAGCATGGTCTGTGCTCACCACCCAGCTCAGTGCAGTATCTGCGGTCTGAAGGAATATCCAGCAATACAGGACACGCATCAATAACCTTCCCCATTCTGCCAGGGTCAGTGTCACCGTATTCTCTCTGTTCCCTCACAGTCACTGTATATCGGTTATAGCACCGAGCCCCAAACAAGGCTCATGCTCCAACACGCTCACTGCAGCGCCTTCTCTCTCTCTCTCGTTTGCAATATCCACCCCCCCCCCCCCCATTACAGTTGTAGAATATTCTGGAGAATACCACTTATTGAAAATTCCAGATGATGTTCCAAATAATTCCCAGTTTCAGGAAAATGGCAGTGCCCCAGTGTGTAACACATAAGAGGAAGGAGTAGAGATGTACGTTTTTCAAACCACACACAATTCAAACCACGCTGAGGTCATTCAGCCCTTCAAACTTGCTCTAGCATTTAATCAGGTCCGGCTGACTGATGGTTTTCTCAGCTCCATCTTACAAGAACTTTCAGTCATTCAACTCCCTGGGTTCCTGTCACTGACCAGACGACACTCAAGCACTTTTACCCCAGTTTTCTTTAGGTGTCTGTTTGAGGGCATTTCCCATGGAATGCACTCTCCTAACAATATATTCCATCAGCTATATATTTTCATGCAACGGTCAGCATGCTTTACACAGACCAAACAAAAATCTACACTTTTTTCGTTATAGATGTCCAATCACACTTAGTAATTCTGGTTATTTCACTTGACTAACCTTAATAATATTAAATCAAAGACAGCTTCTAAGCGCGTCTTGTTATAAAATACAATTTCGAGCAGAGAACGTTTTTACTCTCAGCCGTTATCTTGACCGTTTTCTGAATTGTACCCTTTTCATTGTTGTGAAAGTTTCTCTTGCCCTTTGCCTGTGACTGTTTCTGTCCGTAACAGTTGCTCTGCCGTCCCTCAGTTGGCTGGACGGAAGGTTTGTGATGTAGAGGGAGGCCAACTGCGCAGGTTCAGTTCCTCACACTGACTGAAGTTACCATGAAGGGAATGCTCTCTCAACATCACCCCATCACCCAAAATGTGGTGACCCTCACGGTAAACCAGCAAGAGTGGTCTCTCTAATGAGAGTTCTTTGGGACTCTATTCTATCAATGTTAGCATTTTAATTTAAAAAATAGTAATTTTATTGAAAAAGAGATTTTTAACATTATATTAACCCAATAACAACACAACTCAAATAACTGATCAAAATTACACTCGTGAGCATGTACATACAAAAGATGTACATTTAAAAACACTAAATAGACAGAGAAAAAAACAAAAATAAACAATAAATAATGAATAAATAGTACAGCTCAGCATAACAAAACGATAGCTCTCGTTCTTCAAGAGCATTAACTGATACACATTTTTATGTTCATAACTCTTTCTCGCTGGATATTAGATTCATTAGGCCATATCGTCATGACTATTCACAAGCCCTTATGAATGTGACAGATAAGCCTGTATCGTGGTAATCCAAAAAGGGCTGCCATGTCTTATATAAGTCTCTGTTTTTTGATGCACCATACTGGTGAGAAAGTCCAAAGGGATATTCTACATGAAGAACTTACGACGACCCAACAGACCCGGGGTTTTCAGATATCCAACACAACAGAACATTTTTCCCAGCACAGAAAGTAAAGATATAATTTATCCGCATGTGCATCTCTGTAAAGTATCCGGGGCAGGCCCAGGAAAAGAAAAACCTGGTCCATCTCCAATTCAGCCCCCAAGACCCACTCTATCACAGCTAACACCGTGCTCCAATATATTTGAAGCCTGCAGCAGGACCAAAAGCAATGAGTAAGAGTGCCTGTAATCATTCTGCATTTACGACATGCTGAAGATAATCCCACTTTGCATTTCGAGAGACAATTTGGGATCGGATAGACCCTACGAAGAATTTTCAACTGCATGGAATGGGTCCTATTACAGATCAAAATCCTTCGAGCATTTTCACCAATATCCTCCCATGTCTCCGAAGTGTTCTGAACCCCAACTCTCTCTTGAAGACATCACAAAGCTGCACAGTCTCGTCTGAGGGGACACTCTCCAACTAATGATGAAGGGTACTGACAGAGAGTGCATTCTGAGCACGAAGCACCCGCTTCTCTCTATCCGATCTGTAAGAGTCTGGTAAAAGTGTGTGTTTTTTTTAAATCAAATCTCTGATCTGAAAACAAAAACAAACAGAAGAGGTCTCTACTAGGTAGTCCATACTTACGAGTTATTTGATCGAATGATGTCATTCTTTCTCCCTGAAATAAAACATTGTGGCTCAGTAGATAGCATTGCGGCCTCACAGCACCAGGATCCAAAGATGTACAGGTTAGATGAATTGGCTATTGATAAATTACCCATAGTGTTCAGGGATGTGTAGGTTGGGGCATTAGTTAGGGTAAATATAGGATGGTCGGGGAATGGGTCTAGGTGGGTCGAAGTCGACTTGTTGGGCCCAAGGACCTGTTTCCACACTGTAGGGATTCTATTAATTCTAAATCACTGAGGCAAGGTACACCGCTGGCTTCCCACAGTTTAAACATGGAATCCATTATCCCCAGTTGGCAACTTGGTATACCAATTATAGGGGTAAGAAACAAGGTTTTGGCTGTATTGCCCTCGATCTGACTCATTGCCATTCATACTTTAACTTCATTAATGATTATTTGGTTATGACAATACTCCATAAATGTTGTCATTTTGTCTACGAACAACAGACTAATAAGGGTTCATTTTGTCTGAGAGAGTTCAATATCTAACCATATTGACGCCGAGTCCGCAGTGGTCCACACACTAACATATGATAATAAAGAACTTAATTGACAGCTTTTAATCTGGGAGATCTACTCCCCACAATCTGTGGGGTAGTTGCAATTTGGTTAGCTTGATAAAGAGTCGCTTATGGTGCCAAATAAAAGAGCTAAACCAGCCATAAAGTCTCCTAAATATCTGTCTGGGAAACATCAAAGGAAGCATTCACATGGGGTATCGTAAATTAGGAAGGACATTCATTTTCAGAACAGCTATCCGACCTAGCCAGGATATTGGAAGTGCCTCACATCTTTGAAGGTCTTTTTTTAATTTTGTCAAAGAAATGGACATAGTTCACGTTAAATAAATGATCAAAGACAGATGCAATGAATATACTGAAATAGGGAAAGCACCCCCGTGACCATTTAAAAGTAAACCAGGATTTTCCTTCAAAATCAGGTATTTCCCTGAGACCTCCCATAGGTATGGCCACAAACTTTGTAAAATTAATCTTAAAGCCCGAAAAGGCGATAAGCGAATTAATGCATTGCATCACGTGAGCTGCCGAAACTGTGGCATTTGACAAAAACATGAGACCCTCATCTGCATACAACATAATCTTATGTGACTTCTATCTTAATTCTGGGGCAGGTATGTTGGGGTAATATTCCCAATTGTGCAGTATGCCACCGTGTCTAAGATTGTTGCAGGGATGGGGAAGAGATCAACCCTATTGTGACATTTGTGTCGGTTAAAGAAGAAAATAAAATCCCTACTTGTGAGGTAGATCTGCCTCCAGGTGTCCACCAGCTCTAACCCACTAATTGCTTACATTATAATGAGGGTATTGTGGTACCTTTGGACATTCTGTCCACCGTGGGGCCATAAAACAGTTGAAATCTCCTTCTACAATAATGTGCCATGATGCAAATAACTTACTTTGGAAAATGCATCTTTCAGGATTTTAAGACAGTGCACCAGGGGGCAATAAACATTCAAAAGACTGTATTATTTCCCATAGTTCAAGACTTTGGGAATGATCATCCTTCCGTGAATGTCTAATACAATCTAGTAATTTAAATGGAAGATTCTTCTTCACTAGTATGGCTTCTCCCGTACTCCTAGTATTAAAAGACGAGAAATAAACACGATCAAATCCATCCTGCTATAAGGTCAAATGTTCCTTGTCATCAAGGTGCATCTCCTGCAATAGGACGACATCCACTCTCTCTGTTTTAAGACTAGAAACTTCATTTTTCCTCTTGACTGGAAGATGGCTCCCCTTAATGTTCCAGGTACAACGTTTAAGCACATCATTATCCAGAATACACTGTAGCAACATTTCAACTCGAGAGTTTCACATCGAATTACACATCGCTGATAATTAATTAAGAAAATTCTCATTGGGCCTAAAACCTGCCCAAACTAAAACTACTACAACTAACAAGCTCTCAAAACTTTCCAAAGCTAAACACATAAAAATTCAAAGAACGAAATAAAATCCAAAATGCCAATGACACTCGATTGGGGAATTTACCCCCACCGCCCACTAGGGACGCTTACATATCTCAAAACTTTATCTTCTGCCCGCTACCAATATGGAATCCAAGGCAATTAACAACAAACATCGGTCTTGAACTGCCCTTCAGTCGGCACTTAGTCATCACAACTACCTTTGCAACTTCCTCCAGCTTGAGCTGCACCCCAGACACAAGCAAAGAAAGAGAAAAAGAGTAGTAATACTAATGAAGACGTCAAAAATGAGTACTCTACCCACTCCCGGCTATAATTTAACACTGGTTAATAGCAGAAAAATCCAACAAAAATTCTATCTAAAATGACTATCTAAATATCCAGCTTACTTTAAAATGTCCACAAAGTTTTCGCTTTCTCTGGAGAGTCAGACGAGCGTATGGATCCATTGAAAGCAATATGGAGCACCGCTGGGTACCGTAAGGAATACTGAATCCAGAGTTCCCTTATTCTTCTCTTGATATCATCAAAAGATTTTCTTTCCTGAATCACCGCCGTTGAAAAGTCCTGAAAGAAAATAATCCTGGAGCCCTCGTGAATTAAACCCATCGGTTCTGGAAGATTCCATCAGTCTTTGTTTGGCCCCATAACTATGTAATCGCGCAAGGGCAGGATGAAGGCGTTGGTCTGAGTCTCACTTCCGCACCGTAACCCGATGAACTGTCTCACTCTTCACCCGTCCCTCCTCAGTTTTGAAGTGAAGGAATCGCTGCAGCCTGTTCTTGAAAAAACTCACCGGCTGACCATCTTCTGTCCGCTCCAGCAAACCGACGATGTGAATATTCTTCATCTTACCCCTGTTCTCGAGGTTGTCATCTTGTTCAGTTAAGGGGCAGACCTAATTTTCTAGGCCGACGATCCTCTCCCGAGAGAAATCGATCACGGTCTCTGTCGCTGCAGTTCGGCGCTTGGCATCGTCTGTTCTGTTTCCAAGGCTGTGAAGTTGCTGCTCATGTTTTTGGAGCACGGCTGAGAGCGGCTTTAGCCACTGCTGAACTCTTCTTCAATCATGGCTTCAATCATTTCACGTAACTTGGTGAACTCAATGACCAAGGCCTGGTGAGGCACTGGGTCTATTGAACGAGCAGAGTGGGTTGCAGCTGCAGCCTCAGGCAGGCTCGATGCTTCTGATGGGTGCACCGTGTGTTGGGACTTACTCGATCCTTTCCCACGTTTTGTCATTTCCACTTGATAAAACGGGATTACTAAAGATTCTATCGCTCTTTTAGTGTTGAATTTTAAGTAAATGGCTTGGATGGGGTGGGTTAGAGAACTACTTTGCCCGTGTGTTGATGCAGAGCCCAACATGGATCGCTGCCATCTTGTATTCCCCCTTAACATTTTATCGATATTATCATTTCATTTTGCATTATATTCCTGGAGGTTCTGAAGCCGTGTTATTTGATACCACTGTCTACATTTCCCCCCACACTGCACATTGCTGCCCATTCCTCGATAATCCTTGACTCTGTTGTTATTTATGAACCTTCCATCTGTGCCTTAAAAATATTCAATATTTCCGCCTCCAATGGTCTGTGGGGAAGAGTGTTCCTAAGACTCACAGCACTTTGAGAAAACAATTATAAACATTATGATCTGAGTGTGAGATTAGTTTTTTTGTGTCTCCTTATGTGAGAAAGGATATAATTACACTGGAAAGAGTCCAGAGATATTTCATTTCACGTATTCCTGGGGTGAAGGGCTTATATTATGAAGGCCTTAACAGGTTACTCTTGGAATGAGAATGAAACATATAAGACCTTGATAAGAGTGGATTAGGTATGTATCCACTGAGTATTTGTATTGTCCAAATTTATTGTCATTGTCATAGAACCTCTACAGTGTGGAGGCAGGACATGAAGTCTGCACTGATTCACCAAACAGCATCCCACTTGGACGTGCCCCCCAATCTTATCCATGTAACCCTGCATTTCCCATAACTAACCCACCTAACCTACACATCCCTGGGCACAATGGGCAACCACTTTAAACTGCACATCTTTGGACTGTGGCAGGAAACTGGAGCATTGAGAGGAAACCCACACAGTCACGGGGAGAATGTTCAAATTCCACATAGAGGGTCGCCCGAGGTTGGAATTGAACCCAGCTCCTTGGTGATGTGAGGAAGCAGTGCTACACACAGATCCACCATACTCCTCCGTTAGTTCTGTAAGTAACTTGTGGCTGACTAAAGAAATCTGCCTTACTTGTTCTTATCATTGAACCTGACCCAGTCTGAGACCTTTAACATCGGCCATATCACCAACCTGATTACATTTAAAATTTGTTGTGAGCAGTGGATGAGTGGGACTAGAAAAGGAAAGAGTGACGCCCCCCATCCTCAGTCACAACTGGAGTGAGAAAAAAATCACAAAGTGGGAATTCATTCAAGTGGGAATTCTCTTTCACAGAAGTATGGGATGGCTGAATCTTTATATTATATCGAGGCTGGCTTCGTCTGGTTTTCCATAGACAGGTGAATCAGAGGTAATGGTGCATGGAGAGAAAAGTGCAGCTGGGACCACAATGAGATGAGCCATGACCTTATTTACTGGTTGAGTCGTGTCAAAGGGCCAAATGGCCCACTCTGTCCCTCAGCCCTATGTTTTGATGTTCCATTCAGCCCTTCGGACCTGCTACATAGGGGCAGATCGAGCCACTCCGATGGTTAGATGCAGTTTTTGAAATGTACTTGGAAAATCCAGGCTGGGTCAGGAAGTGACACTCACCCCCAATCTCTGTTTCCAGGCTTCCCCTCTCCGCAACGTCTGATCCAGATGTGGGTCATGTTACAGACCCAGATTTGCTGTAAATACAGCCCCTATACCCCACCCAGCGCTAACCTAAACAAATCCTCTGCTCACCCGAATGTAGCATTACACAACACAACTTCCAGGAAAATAACCAGTTACTTTGCAAAAGCATAACATGTGAAATTAATAAATAAGAACAAGAGTAGGCTATTCGGCCCCTCAAGATTGCCATGTAATTAATTACGAACATGGCTGATCTACTCCAGGTCTAACTCCACTTTCTTGCCAACTCCTTGTATCCCTCCACACCTCTCTGGGTTAGGGAATTCCAGACATTCACTACCTTCTGAGAGAAAACATCACTTTGCATCTCAGATAGAAATCGATGTTCCATATTCGGTATCTATGTCATCGAGTTCGAGACTCTACTCAGGAATGGTAACAACTTCTTAACATCTACCTTCTCCAGTCCCTTCCGTGTCTTGTATTTTTCAGCAGTATCACTCCTCATTCATTTAAACCCCAATGAATAATCGCCTCTCTACTTTACAGATTCTCAATAACACAACCCTTTCATCGGTCGAAGCCGGCTAATGAACCAACCTAGTTACTTGCTGCAAAAACATGCTAACTTTATGTTTCATACACAGGAACACTCCAATCCCTTTGTACTGTTCTTTTTCTGGAAGTCCTCTCCATTAAATAACAGCCTGCCTTTTGATTCTCAGTGTCATCCTCAACCTCGGATGTATATTGCACTCAGCTCCCTCCTTCAGGCTATCAGTATAGAGTGTAAATAACTGATGCCATCGTACTGATAGCTTTGGTCCTCCAGCAGATATACCTTTATCATGAAGATCCATTAATCTTGACTCTCCGATTTCTATATGTTAAGCAATCATCATCCCATGTTAATACATTCTCCATCATCCTACGGGCATCTGTCTTGTGTGAGAACTTTTATTTTGTAATACCTTGTGGAAAAACTCTGGAAATCCTGGTGTCTAACAGATCCCCATTATCAAGTCCGCTTGTTACATTCTCAGGCATCTCCAGAAATACTTTGCATGATTTTACGGGCAAAATATAACTTCCCTTTCACAAAACCACTCTGAACGTGCGCGAAGCTTTTCTAAATGTCAATGTGAGCCAGGTTTTCCAAATTAAGCTAGTCCCATCTGCTTTCATTTGACCAATATGCCTCGAAATGTTTCCCATCCATATGTTTGTCTAAATGAGTTTTAAATGTGTTAGCTGTACTGGCATCTATCACTCTTCCTCTGGCAGCTCATTCCATACCCACACCACCCTCTGTGTAAAAACATTGCCCCTGAGTCCCTTGTAAATTTTCCCTCTTTCACCTTAAACCTATGCCTTCTTCGGCTGAACTCCCCCATCCTGTGGAAAAGACCTTGGCTTTCACCCTATCCATACCTCTCATGATTTTAGAAACTTCCATAATGTCATCCCTCAACCTTCTACACTGCAACCAATACTAACTTCAAGAACAAGCATTTAAAGATAAACACTGCAAATTTGAAACTATAGTAAACATGACAGGTAAACAATACTCAGTCCAAACTTCATACTGTGATTTGTTTTTCACCCAATTACTATACTAAGACAGCATGAAACGCTTCCTAGTGCCAATAAGAAGTCAAGCACCTGATATCCTTTGTCTGAAGGGGGCGATGATCTCGACAGTGAAAACGTATTTATGGCCAGATCTTTATAATGCCACATACTCAACATTCTCCCTCCTGGCCTCCCTATGACCTTGGGTTATTGTGTCTTGTTTATCTTGCACTCAATAGAGAGTACCCCTTTCTCCATTCACACCTTAATTTAAACGCATTTTATATCATCTTCTCATTCACCACTGCTAAAAGCCGGTTTATCTTTGCCACGCCCTTTTTTCCCTGTCACCTATCTCCCACCTCTGGAAAGCTATTACAAAGCCAAGGTTCCAATCCTTTTCAGTTGTGAAGAAGTGTCACACTGGGCTTGAAATGCTAACGCTGTTTCTCTGTCTCTGTAGATACTGATAGACCTGCTGAATTTCTCCAGAAATGAATAGGCACGGAACAAATTTTCACAAAACAAATGACTATGGATACTGGTAATAAAAATACTAAAATTTCTTGACAAACTGGGAGCTTTGTCGAGGGTCACTGTACCTGAAAGATAAACACTGCATTCATTCCAGAAGATGCTGCAATTTCTTCAGCAATTTCTGTCTTTGGACAATTTCCAAAGAAGTATGTCAAAGATGCTCAAACATCCTGCCCAACATGGAGTGCCGTACACTGGGAACTGAAAGATAACGCATGGTGGACAAGTTCCTTGACTCTGAAACTACATAAGTCTGGCATCACTGACACTGCAGAGCTCTTAATCATGGTCAGGGAGAAAAACAGAGGGAAACTCATTCACTTCAAATACAGAAGTTGACATTGTGGAAGAGAAACGATTTCGATCATTACTTTAAATGGATTGAGTTAAAGTAACAAATTAGAGGCGTGACACCAGGGAGAGGTCCTCAGCAGATTGAGAATATGAAAATGCAAGTGTTACCGCATCAGAAACCAGGTTAGGTAGAGAATACAGGACTGATGGGTGAATGGGTCTCGGTGTGAATTGGGGGACAATCAGTAGAATTGAATTGTAGATATTGCATCTCAAACTGTGTTATCATTTGATGCTGCAGCAACAGCAGAAGCAGAACTGTATTCAACGGCAATCTGTAACATTTTCCTGACGATAATTCATCAGTCTACCATTACCATTAAGCTAATCCATGGTTCAGTGATGAGTGTGGGTGAACATGCCAGGGTCGGAATCACGTGGACCTAAACCTGTTGACAACCCATTAAAGCTACCACACTTAACTGGTTAAATTCCGACCAGCAGAACTAATTTCTGATGGAGAGGGGAAATGATCCCAAGACTAACAGATCCGATCTAAGGTCTGTCCGTCCTGCCAAATCCAAACAATAATATCGATGGACTATTAAACAATTTACTGGAGGAGAGGACTCCACAAATATCCTCATTCTAAATATCGGAACAGTTCTGTACGTCAGTGAAAAATGCCAAGGATGTGGTGTCTGCACTATCCTCAGCCAGACGTGTTGAGTGGATGATCCACCTCACACTCATCATGATTCGCACAGAATCGCAGATGCCAGTCTTCAAGCAATTCGATTTGCTGTACGGGCATGAAGAAACAGCTGAACACAGTAGATACAACAAAGGCAATGGGCCCTGACCCCATTCCTGCAATAGGACTGAAGACTTGTGCTGCACAACAAGCCGTGTCCCTGGGGAAGCTGTTTCATTCCAGCTCCAACTCTGACATCTCCCTGGCAATGTGGAAAATTACTCAACTATGTCCAGTCCCTGAATAGGAGAATAATTACAATCTGACCAATTACCACACCCTCAGTCCCATCACGACAGTCAAATTGGTGGGAATACGTTTTGATGGAGCTGTCAAGTAGCACCGAAATAATCAGGTCAGTGTGGTTTCCGATAGGTCCCCATGTGGAGATGGTGCTGTAGTGAACATATCATTGGATTACGAATCCAGAACAGGATAATGCTCTCGCAGCTGGTGGAAGTTAAATATAATTAATAAAGTATCGGGACCTAAAACCTGGTGTCAGTAATAGTGATCTTGTGTCCAATGTTGATTGTAAACATCAATCTCCTTCACCAATATTCTTTCAGGAAGTGAATCTCCCGTGCTTTCCTTGTCTGGCCGAAAAGTGACTCCAGACGCACAGACATGGTCTCTGAATCGGCCACGTGAGACACTCAATTATATCAAACTACTCTGAGGTCTTAAAGGATAAAACCTGACAGAACACCCGGCATCAACATCGTTATCAGAAAAGGGAATGGGAAACACAGTCCTGTTGACCCTGCATAGACATCCTTCCTAACATCTGAGAGCTTGAGACAACATTTGCTGAGCTTTCCCACAGACTGCACAGAAACATCGGGAGAGGAGGAGGTCATTCAGCACATTGAGCTTTCCCCATGCTATTTCATGGCCGAACATCTCCTCAATGCAGTTTTCCCCAAACAATGTTCATATCCCAAAATATGTTTAAACATTATGAACTATAGTGCCTTCGGCCCATCAATACATAGGGAGTTCTCTGATAGTGCTTGTTTATTAAGTGCCATTTGACTGCAATGCGATTCGTGAACCGCTTTCTATAAAGTGAACTATCATCCCTGCTTCCAATCTGTCACACCCTGGCAGAGTTTTATATATCTCACTGAGATCTCCACTCATTTTCCTAAAGCCCATGGAATACAGGTCCAGTCACCCCAAACTCTGCTCCCACAACTACCTGTCATCCCAGAGATCAGTCTGGTCATCCTTCACTGCACTCCCTCGATGTCAGGTTTGCCCTTTATTAGGTAAGGACACCAAAATTGCACACAATACTACACAATGTTCGAGATGGAGCCCCAAAAAGGCCCTGTACAGTTGCAGTAAATGACCCTTACTCCTGTATTCTAAATCCCCTTGAAATGAAGGATAATAAACCATTTATCTTCCTACCTGCTTTCTGCTCCTTCAATATTGCTTTCAGTGACTGGTGTACAGGAAGATCCAGATTCTTTTCAATGTTACAGCTCCCTACTTGCTGGGTCTATGTACACTGTATACAGCGTGCCAATGCCATTCCCAGTATTGGCTTCCGTGTTCAGAAGTCACTGCCCTACATGGACTCGTTCGGCTGCGCAGAAATAAACAAAAATGCAGCTTAAGTTCATTTATGTATCAACATTTTTCAACCAATCCCTTTTCAAATGGCAGGCTGCCATTCAATTGATCCCATCAATGTATACAACCTCTCATCTCTGCCATTGCTCTCCATCTGCCAGATATTTGCCCAGTCACTCCACTTGTCTCAATCAGCTTGGAGCCTTTTTGACATCCTCCTCATCCACTCACAAGCTGACATCGTTTAGAGCTATCAGCAGACTTGGGAATATTGCAATTGAGCTCCACAATCAAAGATATGATGTGTATTGGGATTAACTGGATCCCAAAACCCGATCCTTGTTATATCCTCCAAGCCTTCCATTCAAAAAAACATGGTTTTGTTCATACTCACTATTTCCTGCCAGCTCTCCCATTCTAAAACCATGACCATATATTAGCCTCAGTCCCATAGGATTCGAATTTGCACAATAGGCTTCGGGCTTTATCAAAAATCTTTCTGAAAATCCAATCGTATTGCGTTGTTACCTTTTCCATAATTTTGCTGAAAGCCATTTTCTCAAACATGATTCCTATTTTATAAACCTCTGTTGACTTTGTCTATGCCCATTAATTTCAGTCCAATATTTTTTCAAAAACGTTTTAGTTACTAATGTGAATCTATTCTCTTTTTCTCACCAGACTAAAGTTTCCTAGTATTGCGAGGACATTTTATTTTTGTTTATTTTTTCTTCTTCTGTGAAGGCATAACCGAAGTATTTACTCCATTGATCTGCTATTTCCCTGTCCTCAATTATTTTGTATTAGACTGTAAGAAAGCTGCACCTTTTTCTCTTAATTTTGCCATTAACTTATTTTCAGAAGATATTACAAGTTCACTCATATACACTGTGATAAGATATTCTTCAGAAACCCATCAATTCCTATCATAAGCTACTGAATGATTGACCTTCCACAGCCATACAATCACACAAGCACAGACTCTGTACTATCAGAAATACAGCGCGGTCTACATTAGCCGGACTTTCCAACACAAAACCTGTCGCTGTGAATCTTATGGCATTTCAAGTGCACAACCATGTATTTTCTAATGGTTTTGAGGTTACCATGACAATTCCCCTCTCACAAAGTGCATCCCAGACCCCAATACACTTTGGTTGAAAAACATTCCTCAAATTCTCACTAAGCCTCAAACCCTTCACTTTAAAGGTGTGTCCCTTTGATTAAAAGGACCAGCTGCTGTCTATCCACTCCCTCCATATCCCTCGTAATCTTATCCTCCTGATTCACGTCCCCCTTAGCCTTCTCTGCTCCAAAGTAAACAACCCGAGCTTATCCAGGCTCTCTCCATAGCTGATCTGCTCCATCCCAGGCAACATCCCAGGGAACATCTCCTCTGCACCTCCTCCAGTACAATCACATCCTTCCTGTAATGTAGCTCCCAGAATTACACACAGTATTCCATCTTGGCTAACGAAAGTTCCGCATAGTTCTTATAATCTATGCTTCGATGTGTGAAGGCTATGTTTACGCTCCCGTACGCTTTCTCAAATTGTGTGGTACCCTGTCCAGCCACATTCAGGGATGTGTGGAGAAGCACTCTCTCAGCTTCCTAGTGTGCTGCCATTCATTGAGTCCTCCCCTGCCTGATTCCTTCTTCCAAAGTGCATGACCTCATATTTATCAGGGTTACATTCCATCTGCCATTGATGTGACCATTTGACCATTCTATCTGTATCTTCCTGTAACATAAGGCCTTCCTCCTCACTGCCATCTACCCGGCCAATCTTTGTATCAAACACAAACTTACCTATGACACTCCCCACGCCTCGTCCATATTCACAGCTGCATCCTTTATGATAAGGTTTAAAATCAGGAAACATCAGCTTATAGTCAACAGGTTTATTCGGAGGCACGAGATTTCGAAACGCTGCTTCTTCACCAGGTGGTTGTGAGCTTTGATGAAGCACTTCGAAAGCTGGTGCCACCGAATAAACCTTTTGGCCTATAACCTGGTTTATGCAATTTTTAGCTTTGTCCACCCCAGTCCAACACCAACACTTCCGAATCCCAAATATTAAGAGACACAGCACTGATCCCTGTGGTACACCATTGGACACTAGCCTCCAATCACAAAAACAGCCTTCTCCCACCACCCTCTGTCTCCTACCACTAAAGTCGATTTGGTTGCAATTTGGCAAGTCACTGATGAGTCCTACCTGTTACCTGGTTATTCTGTTCTGCTGGACACCCTTGGAGAATATCTGGAGATTCTCATTAACCTTGCCTGCCAGTAGGTTTCCATGCCCCTGTATTAGTCAGTCCCCTGCAAGTGATGAATTTCCTCCTTATTGTAGCCTTAACTGGCCTGTCCCCGATCCTGCCATTATAATGCCTTGACTGTGGAATAGACAGCGAGGGAAGCGTCCTGTTAATTTCCAACTTGTCAGATGTTTTGTGAATTTTCTAAATTTCCCTGTGACCCACCTCTCATTCTTTGAAACTCTAGAGAACACAGGCCGAGTTTCCTCATCAGGCAATTTCAACATCTGAGGGATTAATCTGGAGAATGCACTTCCTCTCAGGTCATTATATTCTTTCTGAGATTCGGTCACCAAAACTGTACAGAATACTCCAGGTACAGTCCCATCAACACGCAGTGAAACTGCTTCAAAAAGTCTTCACATCAATGTTCTGACTCCCCTAAATGAAGGCGAACCAAACTTTAACTTTCCACTTACATATGTTCCTCCAAATACCCTTCACATTCATTGGATTTACGAACTCACTGAAATCTTATAGAAACCCTTCCGAAAATACAATATATGCCACTTCTACTGTTTCCCCGTTATCTATGCTTTAAGAAACATCTTCAAACAATTCCAGAGTTTATCAAGTATGATGTCTCTTTCAGAAATGCATGCTGATTCTCTCCATTATTGCTGTTAATTCTAAAGAGCAAAAAGGTCATCCTGTGTAATAGATTCCAACAGTTTCCCTACAAATGTCAAGTTAACTGGTCTGCAGTTCTCCACACTACGTCTTTTTCCCTTTGTAGCTGTTTGGATCCCTTCTATTGATCTATAGTTTATCCACAATAGTTTCCAGTCTCTGCAGAATGTACAGGGAAATAAAACAAAGTCATCGACAATGCAATTAATACTACTATTGGTGGTTTATTTCCGACATTTTAATGTGAAGAACATCTGTTTCGTCAGACTTAGCAATGCTCAATCCAGCTCGATGTTCAAGTACTACCTTGTTACTGATATGAATTGACTTTATGTCTTTAGCTCCAGGAGTTCGATATGATCACTTGGTATTACTGGGAGACTTTCTGGATCTTCCTCCATGAAGACAGATGCAATGTAACTGGTTGTTTTCTTGGCCATTTCCTCTCCCGATTACAAATTTCCACAGCTGAAAATGTGTTGCTGGAACAGCGCAGCAGGTCAGGCAGCATCCAGGGATCAGGAGAATCGACGTTTCGGGCATAAGCCCTTCTTCAGGATTCCTGAAGAAGGGCTTATGCCCGAAACGTCGATTCTCCTGATCCCTGGATGCTGCCTGACCTGCTGCGCTGTTCCAGCAACACATTTTCAGCTCTGATCTCCAGCATCTGCAGACCTCACTTTCTCCTACAAATTTCCACATTTGACCTTGCTTTTATTTTGTTTCCTTTGAAATATAGATCGCAGATTGATGCAGTCTTTGTGTTCCTGTGTGTTAGCAGGTATGTTCTCTTTTTGATTTCCTTATCAGTTTCATGGCCTTCCTTTCCTGGATCGTTAATTTCTGAGAATTTTCAGGTTTCCACAATAGCTGGAATTCTTCTGAAATCACTTCCTACGATGAACATATTTTCTAATTTGTTATGTTAACCATCACTGAGTCACTTTCTCACTCTTTGGTGTTTGTACCTGAAATAAATAGATGCATGTTTCAGACTTTTCAGTATTTCTAAAAACTGCTGGTCCCGACCAGTTATATTCAGGAACACAGCAGGAGGATAAGAGGATAGAGAACAAATTGTAGGAGCACTGCTTGGCTCTTTTCTATCATCGCTGGCCAACGAGTGCCGTCCTGGACGATTGGAACAAAGCGAATGCTGAGCCCTTATTCAAGAAATGCTACAAAGATAAACCTGGGAACTAAAGACCAGTAATCCTAAAATCTAGTGGGTAGGTTACTTTAGAAGATTTGGAGAGATTGGATATACATGCATTTGGAAAGACAGGGTGTGGTTCGGAGTAAGATTAGAATGGTGCTGGAAAAGCAGAGCAGGTCAGGCAGCATCCGAGGAGCAGGAAAATCGATGTTTCGGGCAAAAGCCCTTTATCAACTTCAGCACGGGAGTTTGTGCAAGGGAGGTCATGACTCACAAATTTGTTGGAGTTCTTTGAAAAGTGACCAGCAAAGTTGAGGAGGTCCGTGTGGTATCCGTAGTCCAGATTGATTCCAGTAAGGCCTTCAATAAGTTTCCATGTGGTACGTTGCTCTGGAAGGTGAGATCGCATGGAATTGAGGGGGAGCTGGCAAATTAGGTACAAAATTGCATTGATGGTTGGAAGCAGAGATTAATACTGGAAACATGCTGGTCAGACTAGAGGCCTGTGAATAGTGGAATGCCTCAGGGATTGATGCTATTACCACTACATATTACATATATCTATGATTTACATGAGAATGTACAGGCATGATTTGTAAGTTTGAAGATGGCACTAAATCAGGCGGCATCAAGGAAAGTGAGGAAGGTTATCACAAATTTCAGAAATTACAGCAGTATCTTGATCAGCTGTAGAAGTGGGCTGAGAAATGGCAAATGGATTTTAGTCTAGATTAATGTAAGTTCTTGCATTTTAGAAAGTCAAATCAAGTTTGGAGTTTCATGGTGAATGGTTGGGTCCTAAGGAGTGTAGTGGAACAGAGGGACCTTGGAATTCAGGTGCATGGTTCTCTGAAAGTTGATTCAGAGGTAGACAGTGAAGAAAGCTTTTGGCACACTGGCCTTCAGCGGTTTGTATCACTGAGTATCGAAATTAGGGAGTTATGATGCAGTTATACAGGATGCTGGTGAGGTCATATTGGTAGCGTTATGTTCAGTTTTGTTCACTTTGCTATAGGAAGGATGTTATTAAACTGGAAAGAGTGCAGAAAACATTTACAAGGATGTTGCCAAGGTCTCAATGGTCTGAGTTACAGAAAGAGGTTGGACAAGCTAGGTCTTTTTACTGTTGTGTGCATGAAGCTGAGGGAGGATCATATTGAAGTTTATAAGATTATGAAAGGCATGGATAGATTGAATGCACCCAGTCTTTTTTCCAAATGTTGGACAATCACAGATTAGAGGGCATCAGTTTAAGGTCAGAGGGGACAGAATAAAAGGGAACCTGAGGAACAACGTTTTAACACAGGGGCTGTTACGCATATGGAATGAGAAGTGGTTGAGGCGGATACATTAACAATATTTCAAAGGCATTTGGGCAAATACATGAATAGTAAAGGATTAGAAAGATACGGGACGATGGCAGGGACATGGGGTTAGCGTGGATGGGCATTTTGGTTGCATTGGACCAGTTTGGGCTGACGGGCATGTCTCCGTGCTGTCTGCCTCTATGTCTCTAACAACCATTGCTTGTTTCCTACTGAATGTTATATTGTACTTTCCCAATTTACTGAAGATATCTTGACACTCTAGCCTCCGGTCTTCCATAATGTTTGACTAGAATATTCAAGCATTCTATATTGTATGCAGACACCTTGTAAACTGCACCTTATAAATGCCATTATTCCTTAAAAGCTGCTTCAGACCAAGGTTAATAAGTCGTCCTTCTGACCACACAACATCAAATTCTAACTGACCTGCTCTCTAGTTTGCTTCACAAAATACTCTTCAACCCACCTCATATACACTTACGGAACTTATTTTTCACAGCTTCAGCAGTCACTTAGTTAACGCTGTTAACCATCCAATAAGACTGCGGTATCCACAATACTTGCCTATCTAATTTCCAGGGCATATGATGCTCCGATTTTCTGCTACCGTTTTGGTTTCGATATATAACACACCAATATTTGCTTCTCCTTGCTATCTGTAAACTCTACCTAAACTGATTCTGTGGAAGCTGAGGGACAGGTCTGTGTTGTTATTAGTGACAGATTTGGACAATACATTCGGGGAGCCTCACCTCGACACTGAGATGATCTGAAGAAATGCCCTGCAATACAGGATAAGCATCCATATCCTCCCCGCTCTGTCAGGATAAGAGGTACCGTATACTCTCTGCTCCCTCACACTCACTGTATATCTGTTATAGCACCTAACCCCGAACAAGGTTCACGCTCTGTCTCCAAACAAGGCTCAGGCATTACCACTCTCACTATTGAAATCAGCAACTAATAATACTATATGGATTCAAAACTGTCGACTGCCTCATTCCAGACACCTCACAACTCCCCCCACTTACAACAGCACAAACAGCAGGGTCATCCATTCACACTCTCCCTCCATCCCTTTCTCCCATTCCAGGAGAAACTGCCTGGAATAGGATAGAAACTCCAAGCCGGGTAGTGGAGTGCCCGATATCCGTTCCCTCACTCCCCTCCCCCCGTCATATGGGGAGGACACTTAAAAAGCTGGAGAGGACCAGGAAGCCGCGTGTGGAGAACCTGAAACATCCACGTCCTACTGACCAGTTAAGGAGCAATGTTCAGTGAAAGACAATTCTCACTTTAAACCCACTGGCAGCTCCCACAACAGTCAAAACAGTCCTTTCACTTCCAAACAAAAACCACAGATACATCACTGCACAGAGACGCAGACACAGAAATACACAGACGAACACATACAATACTTACAAGGAGATAGGCATACACACACACATATAAACACACAGAGACATATACAGTCACATACAAATAGACATAAATACAGATAGCAACACAGGCTGAAACACAGACAGACAGATGTAGACACACAAACACACAGATAACAAGCACACGGACACACACATACGCAGGTACGCACACAAACAGGGGCACAGACACACACACACACATACAGATACACGCACAAACACTTACTCACATACAGACACACAGAGGCACAGACAATAGTGTTATTAAGACCCAAGTCGATATGTTTTTGATTTGTAAGGGGATCCATGATTCCAGGGAGAAGGTAGAAGAATGAGGCCGACGTACTAATAAGAAATTATTGAACAGAATTTCAGACTCAATAGGCTGAATGGCCTCAATCTGCTCATTTCCCTCATGCTCCTGCGGTATTATGCGATCAGGCATTCTCTTCCTGAGACAGCAGCAGAGGCTAGGTGTGATAGATATTTGATTGGAAAGGGTCAGTGGGAATGTGGGACAGGTTTACTTTTATTCCTAATTATTCTGTCCTTATGTCTGAAAAGAGGTAGTGACTTGATGTTCAGTTAACACAGTTTTAAAATAACAGTTGTCCCACAATGAAATAAGGACGTCCCTTTCACTTTAGCGTTGTGCTACCTGTGGTGTCCTCATCCTCAGGGAGCAGTGAAGACTCGGTTATAGAAGATATTCCAGGCAGAGCTCGACTGATCTTTACTGGACAGAAGGGTCAGTGTTTATTGGGAACAGACAGGAAATGGATGGTCAGGCACACTCGGATCAGCCATGAGCATTCTGAATGGTGCAGCTGAATGGCCAACTTCTGCCCCTACCCCATGTGTTCCCTCAATCCACCCCTCGAGGCTGTTACAGGGTTGGTGACCACTCCATTAAGTCAGACAGGATCGTTACAATGAGACAGGAGGAAACCATTCTGCCCCTCTAAGGAATTATACAGGAATATAGAATGAAGTAATTCAGCTCGTTCAGTACACTACAAATTCGAGGAGGAGGCCTTTCAACCCACCTGAGCTGCTACACAGGAACAGGGACGCTGTCACTAACAGGAAATAGAGAGGAGAGACAAATGTTTATTTTCAGGCTGCAAAGCTGTAACTGATGGAGTGCCTCAGAGATCACTGTGGGGTTATCAATGATCAATAATCTGTATCAAAGATCTGGAGGAAGTGGAGGGAATAGCTTGGAGCTCAATTAGCTCATACACCAAGATGGCCATTCAATGTGTCGTCAAATGGAGGTAGTGAGTCTGCAAAGTGATACAGGCAGGGAAGGTTAGTGAGCAGACCTTCAGCAGAAATAACAACGTAAGTTGTCAATTTTGGCATGAAGGTAAATTATATTTTGGCATAAAACAATGGTAAATAATTTAAATGGAGAGAGATTTCCGAACTCTGTGATACAGGAGGTTTCCATATTCTTGCGACATGAATCACATGAAGTCAGATGCAGCAAGTGATTTGGAAGGTAAGTGGAATAATGCTGTTTTTGGCAAAAGGTATCAGGTTTAATTGCAGGAATGTTTAACTGCATCCGTACAGGGCATTGCTGAGACCACACTTGATGTACTGTGTGCAGGATTGATCCCCTAAACTAAAATAAAAAGATATAATTATTTTCGAAGATTTTCACAGAGGTTTCCCTTTACTCATTCCTGGAATGCCGGCCTTCTGTTATGGGGGATTATCCGTTTTGATCTTATCTGAGAAATAGTATTTAACCATCCATGACTTTCTGAAAAGTGTATCAGCTGGATGCATATTATCTCCTGTCAGGGAGACTAAAGCTAGAGAATAAACTTTAAGAAAAACATGCATTGATATTAACACAAATACTATGAAGACATCTACCAATATTATAAATTACACAGACACATGTAAGCATGTCTTCAAATTATAAAGTGGGGATTTTTTCTTTTGCGATTGGAAGAATTGTGTACAACAAGAGCAATGACGCATCTGCATATAATCCATAATCAGGTTTTCCAGTGAATGTTCCAGGAGATCGCACATGGTCCAGTTTGGTGTTCAGTTGACAAAATTGTACGTTCCAACACAGAGAGGGAGAAAAATGTTCCCTGTCTGAGAAGGAGCAGCCGATTGATCCCTCTCTCTTACTTTGTTCCGCCAGATAGAAAAGTGTGAGATCATAAAATCCTTGCGTCATCTTTACCACTTGTGAAGGATTCCTGGTGAGGACTCATTGGAATCTCTCCACTGCCTGAAACGAAGGGAATTCAGCCAAATCCCACTGTTCCAGAAAGAAATTCCACTACCAGTAGCTTGTGTGAGCAGAATAACTTAAAAGGCAGAATAACATGTTGGGGCACTCTATTATTTTAACATTTGTTATGGGTGAAACTTTCTGTGTCTCACATTTTTCTAAAAAATGGCGGGGTCTGAGACCTAAATCATTGACCACCTCAATAAACTGGCTGCCTTTACGATGGGTGTAACCAGTGGAGACGTGGGACTGGAAAAGGACATAGTGACTCTCCAACATTTGTTGGAACACAAATGAGAAATTCCCAGAAGGCTGTTCAAGTGGAAATTTCCTTCCCCAGAGGATTGTGGTGCCTGGATGTTTGCATTTATTCAAATTTGTTTTCGGTATGTAGTAAAATGGTATACAGACAGAAACGTGCTGCTGAGACCAAAAGCACATGGAGCGGTGATAAAATATCTAATGGCTCACTCCTGCTGCTCAGTCCTGTATTGCTATGTTCTATTAAACCCCCCACAGCTCCTGCAAGGAGCAGATGGAGGCCACTTGCTACAAATACCTGGTCAACAGTAACACAGGATCTCATCAGTCCCTCAAGATTGTCACACATGGTTTGGTGTCGGTTGGAAAATGTTATTTGTTTCCACAGACGCTTCTTGTCTCTTTACGAGTGTTTCCTCTCTGCAACTTGTGGTTCATTTGTTGGTGTTATCATCGACCCAGATTCACCGTGAATACAGTCCCCATACCTCAACCAAACATGACTCACAAAATACTTTACTCTCTCTGATTGCAACGTTCAATAAAAGAACTTTCAGGAAAATTACAGCCATTAACTTTGCATTTACTGAATATGAGGACAAAAGGAACAGGATCAGGTCATTCGGATGATCAAGCCATTGCATAACATCATGGCTGAACTACCGTTGACAGTAACTCCTCTTTTTTAAGCCCAATTCTTCACCCCTTAGCTATCTGACAGGTCAAAAATCCATCTAACTCCTCCTTAAATACTTTCAGCGATAAAGCTCCCCTAGCTCTCCCACCCAGATAATTCCTGACAGTGATTACCTTCTGTGAGAGGGAAGCATTCCCTACACATGCACTGTCACCTATTGATATGAACAAGAGGTGAACACAGGGGCTCAGGAAAGAGCGAATGGCTTTGATACCAAGGCAGTATTTGGTTGAGGATGGCATCGGGACCACCTACTTATTTGAGCTGAATGTGGACGGGTTCTTTCAGAATACAAATAAAGAAGTTTGGGGTCAGTTGCCAACAATCCTTTCAGTCCCGGGACATCTCTGCAGGACATCCTTAGGTTAGCCTCTTCAGCACAAATATCTTCAGCTGGTCCATCAATGTCTTTCCCCATTATACGATCTGAAGTAGGCATGATGACTGAAGATCACAAAATGTTCAGAACAAATTGACCCCCATCAGCTCCGGAACCATTCTGTGTCCATGTGCAGCAAGACCCGGACAGCATTCCGGTTTGTGCTGTTAACGTGTCGGTAAAATTTATGTAACAGCACGGTCAGACACTGCACATTTCAACAGTTAAAAGAGGAGCTCATTCAGCATCTCAAACTGGTTGCACACGGGTATGAGTTAGCATTCAGGAACAAGAAGAGTGACAGCACATTAAATATTCCTGCCTGTTACACAGGAAGAAGAGTGGTCTGTTCAGTGCATCGAGCTGTTAAACAGGAACAGGCAAAGCCCAATCAGACCCTTAAACCTGTTCTTTGAGATCAGGAGGATGCTATTCATCCCCACGAGACAGTTATACAGGAATTAGAGGGGATCATTGATATTCCAATATGACAAACCAATGAAACCGAGACTGCACTGATAGAAGACTCCATGATGTTAATCATGGTTCCATTGTTTGTAGAACGTGTGCTGCTTTAACACAGTTTGCTGGCAATGAGGAGGGAAGCTAAATGATTTGTGTCAACTCTCAAGGAGGCATTTTTCCATCACCGAGAAGACACACCCTTGTTCTCCATGGAGGTCAGAATCTGGTGGGAATAGTTAACTGTTTTAGCATGAAAGTATTGTGGCTGCTGAAGGGATTGTGGATAACGAGACTTTCAATGCAGGACCATACACCAAATTCACTGTATTAATGTGGGGAGAGATTATTCAAAGACTGGCCCTCTGTCTCTCTCATGCGACATGGGAATTGGGTGTGGATTGAGGGGAATATTCTCAGAGGCTCTCAAACTATCGACAATCATGCAACCCGAGTAAAAAAGAAGCCATGGAATCTTTCACCGTATCAGTGTCTATTTAGAACATCGTGAGTGACTGTCCCTCCCCCTCAAGTTTCAATGCAATCTCCTCTCATTCTCTCACAACGCCAGGGATTAATCTTCACTGTCTCCTCGTGGTACCATAATCCCTGGAATTAGTCTGGTGAAACTCCATTGCATCCTCTTTGTGGCAAGGCGATCATTCTTTGTAAAGAAGAGAATGTCTGTCCACAATATCCCAAATGCTGCCTCAACAACACTCTCAGCGACGATCATAAAATCTCTTTTTCCTCTTAGACATCTCCGTTTCTTTCCTGTGGCGTAAAAAGACTTTCCTTCTCTCTATAATGCTGGGAAGTGTTAACACTTTTATAATGAAGGTATTGTTGCTGCTGTCGTGATTATGGACACCATGACGTTCATGGCAGGATGACGCATCAATTGAACTCTATTAATGTTGGGAGAGTTTATTCAAAAACCTGAACCTCTGTCTCTCTCTCTCTCTCCCTCCCTCCCCGCTCTTTCTCTCTCTCTCTCTCTCTGTCTCTCTCTCTCTGTCTCTCTCTCTCGCTCTCCTTTCTTTCTCCTCTCTCTCCCCTCTCTTTCTCTCTCTGTCTCAGTTTAAATAGTGGGTGGGGTGGTTGGGTGGAACGTTCTCAGAGGCTCTAAAACGATCGAGAATCATGTGATCTGAGTGGGAAAAAAAAGCCATGGAACTCATCACCATATCAGTGTCTGCTTAGAACATCATGAGTGATTGTCCATCCCCCTTAAGGTTCAATGGAATCACCTCTTATTCTCTCACTGAGCTTCACTCATTACTCATGGTGCCATCATCCCAGGGTTTAGTCTGGTGAAACTTGAGAGAACGTTTATCCACAGTACCCCAAATACTGCCTCAAAACACTCTCAGGGATTGTCAAAAAACATATTTTCTCTCATTTAGACATCCCCATTTATTTCATGTGCCACAAAAAGCCATTCCTTCTCTATGCACTACGACTGACATGGAATTTATAAGTCCCTGACATCTGTACGTCAGCATCAATAAAGCCAGCACCAGAGAAACCTATGGAGCCGTGCATCACTCTCGGGGAGAATTTCAATAAGATTGAATACACCAAAAATAGGGGATGATCACGTACCTGAATGGAAATGAGATGCAGCAATACAGAAAACAGGCAGAGAAAGGGAGCTTTCTTTACCTTTATTCTTCTCTCACAGGATGTATGAAGCCCTGGTCAGGGCAGTATGTTGTGCAGATCTTGAACTGAGTGACTGGTTCAGCTGTTCCACAGTACCATAAAGAGTAAAACGCATAGCTTTGGGTTTGTAGTGTCACAACACAGGAGAAATCTTCCTGCTTAATTAAAACCAGCAACAGAGAAAAGATTTATCCCATGCAGTAATCTGTGATAATTCTAGAGTCCAAATCTATTTAAAGTAAAAAATAACAACTTTATTTCTTAAAGTATAACAGAGAATAATAAACGAACAACTATTTACAACTTCTTCCTCTAACCTGTCTTTTACCTTCCCCCTCCACAGTACTAGTCCGATTAGACTCCTAATTAAGATTTACAAAACAAAACTTCTTTTCTCAAAACCAGGAAGCTTTCGGTTCTTCTCCATATCCCTGTCTTCTTTTCGTCTTGGGGACTCTGCTTCACCAAATACGAATCAATAAAGGTACCTATAGGAGAGCTATATTTCAAACAGTCTTTGCACGCTGGTAGCTCGACAGTTCTTCTCCCATTTTTTCAATTTTCCATGGTCTTGTACCGCCAAACTATTGGATTGTATCATTTGCTGTTAAGATTGTCAATATAATAAATTGAAACTTGTTTGGAGGTGGGTATTTTGGGGTATAATTTAAAATGGTTTGCTGAATTTGTTTCAAGACAATGAGCTAATCGGGTTGTTCGACCAAATGTTACATTATATCTATTGTTCAGAACTCTTGGTGCTGTCAGGTTGTTATTGTTGGCTTTTAATTCTCTAAAAGGTACAGTACACCCACGTGTTCATCACAGAAGTCACACGGAAACCTGAGGAGGGAATCATGACACATTGACTTCCCTGAAGATCATGAGGCAAGCAGATTGGTTTTTATAACAAATGATAATGGCTGCTATTAAACTCCCCAATTTCAACAGACCATTATTCTGTGGCTCTAGATTATGAGTCAATGGCTTGACCACCATAAACTGACTTCCCTTATGTGCAGAGAACAAGTTAAACATTCTCAATAGCAATTATTTAGTCACGGATATGGTTACTAAGAACGTGAAACTGTTGCATCCTGATTTAACAAAGGCACGAATGGTTTATTCAGATATTGCACTGAGACAGAGGACGAGACTGGGATATCATGATGGTGGTATTGGACAGGATTGGTGAGTGAGGAGGACATGGAGATGTAAATCTGTGAAGGAGAAAATCGATTATGGAGTTTGAGAAGAGTCTGGTTCCTTCTTGCATATCAATGAGTAATTTATAAATCGTAGTTTGATAGTTATAATATATAAGGAAATGAATTTTTGTTTGGAACTGAAGATATTGACTTGCACTTTACAAAATGTACATATCATGAAATTCAGTTCAACCCAGTTTAGTCGACAAATATAATGACTTACCAGGAACACCAACTATCGCGAGAATGGGATAGTAACCACCTTGAATAATCCAAAGGATATCCTGTATCCGATATGCTAATGATATCCAAGGCTGAGAAAGCCAGTAAAGACCCCCGGATAAACTCCTGTCCATTGTTGGAACATTCCAGTCTAATGTTCTCAGATTCGGATCCATTGTTGGAACATTCTAATCCATGGTCCTCAGATTATGAACCATTATTGTAACGTTCCTGTCTAATGTTCTCAGATTCTGATTTCTCCTCCCTCTCTCTCTCGAGTTGCTGTAAGTGATTCTCCTACTTACACTATGGGATTGCACATTGAACAGAGCCCATTTATCTTTCAACGATGGAAACTCTCCACTGAGATAATTAGGATCCACGGAGATTTTCTTTAATCACAGTCACTGAACAAATAGCTCAATTTAACCTCTTTGAGTTCAATATTGATTTTATTCAAATTCAAAAGAACGTTCAAAATTTACTCATTTAGGTTAGGATATGTGGGGGTGGCTGAGGGAGGGAATATTGGAGATGGTAGATTGATTGCGTGTAATCATTCAATCTGCCTTGGATATGGGAATAATGTCAAAGGATTGTCAGAACATAAACAAGATTCGCCGTTTATAAATAGAAACATCCAGTCTGTAACTACTGATCAGTGATTATAATGTCAGTAAAAAATGGAGAGAACTTTTCTAGTCCTTAATCTGACAGGCACACGTGCCTTCGACAACAGGAGCTATAACAGACAGATGGCATGGATATGTTAACAGAGAATATGATATGACACACAATTCAGATGGTTAGTCGAGGATCAGAGAGGGCATGTGAGTGTCATGCTGTTAATGTTGTCGATGTCAATCAACTGTGATTAGGTACCATGCACTGGTATTCAATTTGAGTGTGTTTATGTTTTTGGGGACATGGCTGCAGAGACTGGAGGGAGGGAACATGATATTTACCAGTCATCAGTACTGGGATGTTACTCTTTATAAACCATAAGTAAATCAAATTCCAGGAGACATCTCCAATGGGGAGTGAGGAGAGCCAATATTAACCATACGACCAGAAGACATTGGAGCAGAAATGTGGCCATTCAGCCCATTGAGCCTGCTCCGCCATTCAATGATGGCTGTTCAGCTTCTCAACACCATTCTTCCACTTTCTATCTGTAACCCTTCATCGCCTTTACAATAAAGAACCTATCTGTCTTACTCTTAAATACACTCAATTACCTGGCATCGACAGCCTTCAGTAGCAGTGAATTCCCTAGATGCACCACTCTCTGGCTGAAGAGGTTCATCTTTATCTGTGTTTGAAAACGTCTTCTCTTTACTCTGTCCCCTCGGTCCTAATCTCCCCTCCATTGGAAATATCTTCCCAAAATCCACCCTGTTCAAGTCATTCAATAGTCTGTAAGTTTCAATTAGACCTCCTAATATTCTTGTGAACTCTATCAAATATAGACTCAGAGCCCTCAGATGTACTTCATATGTTAAGCTTTTCATTCCTGGGACCACTTCCGTGCATCTTATAGGAAAATGCTCCAGGGCTAGTACATCCTTCCTGAGATATGGGACCGAAAACTGTGCACAATAATCCAACTGTAGCCTGGCCAAAATCTTATAGAGCCTCAGAAGTACATCCCTGCATTTATATTCAAGCCTTCTTGAAATAAATGGAATCATTTCATTTGCCTTCCCAACTGCTGACAACCTGCAGGTTTACCTTTCAAGATCCCTGGACTAGCACCGCCCCCCATCCCCCCCACCGAGTCTTCTGAACTTGCTCGCTATTTAGAAAATAGTCCATGCCTTTATTTTTCTGGCAAACTGCATAACCTCACACTTGCCCACGTTATACTCCATCTGCCACTTCTTTGCTCACTCCCCTAACCTGTGCAAATCCTTCAGCAGGAGAAAGCGAGGACCGCAGATGCTGGAGATCAGAGTCAAAAAGTGTGGTGCGAGAAAAGCACAGCCAGTCAGGCGGACTCTGAGGAGCACAATATTCGACGTTTCAGACATAAATCCTTTATCGGGAATGAAGCTGGTGGGCGGAAAGTGGTTGAGAGATGAATGGGAGGGGTTGGGAGGAAGGTAGCTTGGAAGACAATGGCTAAATCGAGGTGAGTGGTGAGAGCGGAAGGTGGAGTGGATAGATGGGAAGGAAGATAGAGAGGTAGGACAGTTCAACAGGGGGTGTTCAGTTAGAAGGTTAGATCTGGGATAAGGTGGCGGTAGAGGAGATGAGAAAACTGGTGACATTGCGCTGGATACCATGTGGTTGAAAGGTTCCAAGGTGGAAGGCGGCGCGCTCTTCATCCAGACGTCTGGTGGCTAGAATGCAGTGGATGAAGCCAAGAACTTGCATGTCCTTGGAGGAGTGGTGGGAGAGGCGAAGTATTCAGCCACAGGGAAGTGGGGTTGTTGGGTGTGTGACGGAGAGTGTTCCCTGAACCGTTCTGCAAGTTGACGTCCTGTCTCCCCAGTGTAGAGGAGACTAGGAGCAATGGACAGAGTAGCTGAGGTGTTTGGATGCACAGGATCTTCTCTGCCTGATGTGGAAGGATCCTTTTGGGCCTTGGATTGAGGTGAGGAGGAAGTTGTTGGCACCAGTTTCATACCTCTTGTAATGGCAAGGGAAGGTGCCGGGAGTGGAAGGTGGCTTGTTGGGGTGTAGGAGGGGGGACGCGTGAACTAACAAGGGTGTCGTGAAGGGATTGGTCTCTGCAGAATGCTGATAGGGGTGGGGAGGTAAGTATATCTCTGGTGGTGTGGTCTTACTGTTGGTGGTAGAATTGGTGGAGGGTGATATCCTGAGGTTGGTGGTCTGGAAGCCGAGTATCAGAAGAGTTGCTAGAGGGTGCTACTGCACCCTCCTGCAGCTGAACCACCTCTTCGATGTTACCTATCCCTCTATTCCATCTTTGCACTGTTGGAAAACTTAGTCAGGATTCCCTCAGTTCCTTCATGTAGACCATTAATGCACAAAGCGAATTGTTGTGGTCCCAACACTGAGTCTTGAGGAATACCACTTATCACTGGATGCCATCCTGAGAAGGACACTTTTATCCCCATTCTCTGCTTTCTGTCAGACAACCATGCATCTATCCAAGCTAGCACCTTGCATGTAACACCAGGGGCCCTAATCTTTCTCAATAGCCTCCTGCGTGGCACCTTATCAATGGAATTTAGAGAAGCAGGTGGATAACATCTATTGGTTCTCCTTGGTCAAATCTGCTCGTTACTCCCTCAAAGTATTCCAGCTGCGCATGACCTCCCATTGATGGAACAATGCTGACTTTGCACTATTTTGCTAAATCCAAGTATTCAGAAATCCCATCCTTCACGATGGATTCCAGGATGTTACCCACAAACAAGGTTAGGCTAATCAATCTGTAATTTTCCATCTTCTGCCTCAACCCCTTATTAAATGGACTGTCACGTTAGCAATTTTCCAGCCATTCCTGATTTTAGTCATTCCTGAAAGATTACCACTTTCACTTTCACTACCTCTTCAGCTATGTCCCTTACAATTCTGGGGTGTATTCCATATGGTTCCGGTGATTTATCCAAATTCAGGCCATTCAGTTTTCTAGCATGTTCTCCTTGGTGATGACCACCATACTCAGCTCTGCCCTCTCACTCTCTTCAATTTTTGAGAAATTACTCGTGTCTTCCACCATGAACATTGATGCAAAGTTCCTCATTCATTTCTTTGTTTTCCACGACTGTCTCTCCAGCATCATTTTCCAGTGGTCCATATTCACCTTTCGCCTCTCTTTTGCTCGTTAAATATCTAAAGATCCTCTTCCAGTCTCCTTTGTATTACTGGATAGCTTACTTCCATATCTAATCTTCTCTGTCCTTTTTTCCCCTCAGTTAGTCTTTGTAAGTGTCCCAATTCTCTAGTTTCCCACTGCCCTTCACCATATTATACACTTGCTCTTTTGCTTGTATGCAATCCTTGACTTCCGTCGTCAGCCCCGGCTGCCTCATCCTCCCTGGACCATGCCTCTATTCCTCGGCAAGAATCCCTGCTGTGTCTCCTGAATTAATCTTGGAATCTGCTGCCATTGCTGTTCCCCTGTCTTTCATGCTTGACCCCTCTCCCAGTGAATTCTACCCAGCTTCTCCCTTATGCCTCTGTAGTTGCCTTTATTCAGCTGAAATACTGTTACCTCTGATTCTATCTTCTCTCTCTATCAAATTGCAGAATAAATTCAATCATGTTCTGATCATTGCTTCCGAAGTTTACCTTCACCCTAATCTCCCTTACGAATCCTGCGTCATTAAATCCAGTATCATTTGTTCCCGAGTGCGCACCACCAGATGTTCCTCCAAAAAGCCATCTCATAAACATTCCTAAAATTCCTTTTCTTGCGAACCACTGCTAATCTTATGTTACCAGTGCCCTGCATGCTGATATCACCCGTGACTACTGTACTTTCCCTTTTCTACACATCTTTTCTATCTCCTGGTGTATCTTGTGCCACAGTTCTTGACTACCCTTTGGAGCCCTGTACAAGGCTTCAACTGTGGTTGTCTTACCTTTGTGGTTCCTCAATTCTATCCAGGCTGATTCCACACCATCTGACCTTACTTCCTTTCTTACTATTCATTTAATCTCAATTCTTGCTTATAATGCAAATCCACTCCCTCTGCCCACCTGCCTATCTTTTTGATAGGATAAATATCCTTAAATATTCAGATTGCCTTGCAGCCACATCTCTCTGATGCCCATCGCTTCATACCGGCTGATTTAATTAGATTAGATTAGATTAGATTAGATTAGATTAGATTACATTACAGTGTGGAAACAGGCCCTTCGGCCCAACAAGTCCACACCGACCCGCCGAAGCGAACCCACCCATACCCCTACATTTACCCCTTACCTAACACTACGGGCAATTCACCTGGCCCTGCACATCTTTGGACTGTGGGAGGAAACCGGAGCACCCGGAGGAAACCCACGCAGACACGGGGAGAACGTCCAAACTCCACAAAGTCAGTCGCCTGAGGCGGGAAGTGAACCCGGGTCTCTGGCGCTGTGAGGCAACAGTGCTAACCACTGTGCCACCGTGCCGCCCACAAGTGCCACAAGCTCTGCGCCACAAGCTCATTTACCTTATTCCTTATACAGCATGCATTCAGTTATAACCCCTTCAGTCCTGCATTAACCGTCCCTCTTCTCATTGTCATTCCTTTGTGCAGTGTGCTTGAAGTTTGATATGTTAAACATTTCCAGATGCTCTATCATATTTGTGTGTGTGCTGGAGACTTTAATAACCTCTCCTGAGTTCTGTCCTCTTACCTCCTCTTTTAATTCGGCTTTTCTAATTAAACCCTATAACTGCACCCCCAACCCGCACACACACAAACACACACACACACAGACACACAATCACACACACACTCACACACACACACACACACATACACACACATACACACGGATACACACACACAGACACACACACACAGACACACACACAGACACACACACAGACATACACACACACAGACACACACACACAGACACACATACACATACACACACTGAGGCACACACACACACATACACTGACACACAGACACACAGACACACACACGGACACACACACATACAACACACAGACACACACACACACAGACACACACACACACACTGACAGACACACACACATATACAGACACACAGACACACACACAGACACACATACATACACACAGACACACACACAGACACACACACAGACACACACACACATGCACACACACTCACACACACACATATACACACACACACACATACGCACACACAGACACACACACAGACACACACACATACACACACAGACACACACACAGACACACACACATACACACACACAGACACAGACACACACACAGACACACACAGACACACACACACAGACACACACACTCACACACAGACACACACACATACACACAGACACACACACAGCCACACACACACACAGATGCACACACATACACACACACAGACACACACACACAGACACACACACACAGACATACACACAGACACACACACAGACACACACACAGACATACACACACAGACACATACACAGACATACACACACAGACACACACACACATATACACACACACAGACACACACACACAGACACACACACAGACACACACAGACACACACACACACAAATACACACACACAGACATACACACACATACACACAGACAGACACACACACACACAGACACACACACACACATACACACACACACGCTCCTAATCAGTTTAAAGCTCTGTCTCCAGCCCTGGTTAGGATTCACTCGGACTCTGGTCCCAGCGCGGTTCAGATGACGACTGTCCCATTGGAGCAGGTCCTTTCTTCCTCAGTAATAAAATGTGTTTATTCAACACAAAATACAAGGATAAAAAAGCTTTTCTGTACATACCAAAATATGAAAACTACAAAAAGACAATATTATTAAAATATACTTACTATGTGGAGCTATATAAATTGTAATGTGAATTACAAAACCATGGAAGTGGTGTGTAGACTTTATCAATCATTATTTGAGCCAGAGCTGAGGTCCTGATTTCCCCTCTGCCAGTGATTCCCTTCACTGAGACTCCCCCCTGCCTCTCACGCAGTGTCGAGAGGGGCTACAAGTTCCTATTGGCCCAGCATATTTTAATTAATCCACCTTCTCCCTGGAAGCAATCTATTGGTCTATTGGATTGTGTTTAACTGTAAGCAACTCAGCTCTGGGATGTTATTGGCGATAAATGATCTGGGATGACAGCCAGTATCAGCATGGTGTTCATTGGGTATGGCACCAGACAAAGGGCTTACAGTCTGTGAGAGTTTCTAAGAAAAGTTTCTGTGTATTTCTCTTCATGCTGTCTCCTGATCTAACTTCAGGTTCGTCTGACACCCCTTGCTCTCACTCACTCTGTCGCTCCTTTTATTTCACTTTGTTTATCTCACTTCACTGTCTTTCTCTCTGTTTATTCCTCTCCCTCTCAGTCTAGCTCCGATCATTCCCTCTATTTTCAAGTTGTCATTCTGGTGAGCTCATGAACGCATGGTGAGCTGAATGGCCTCCTTCTGTGTTGTATTAATTCTGAAGTTCTCTGACCACAGTAACAAGTTTTGGTGCCTGTAGAGACAAGCTGGTCCAGTGAAGGACACATTGGACAATTAACCATTATCTCTTCCTATTTTCTGACATGCAGCGACATCGAAATATCTGTTCAAACAAACAGATTCCTCAACTTAAAATCAGCACATTTCAGATTGCCAGGCCACTGTGTTCAGTACCCTCTGCCTGTTTTTTTTTTGTTTTGTTGGTCTTAGCTGTACTGGGATTAGTTTCTAACTCAGTCTCTGTACCTGTGGCCTACTGCTGTGATTCCACACACCCCTCCCCCACCGCCGCCACACACTAGTTTAAACCCTCGTAAAGGACAATAGCAAACCTGCCTGCCAGGAGATTGCTGCCAGTTCAAGTCCATCTCGTCCATCTTGTTTATATCATACCAACCCGGGAATCCCAATGATCCACTTATCAGAGAGTGTTATCAGTTCATGTGCATCCCGTCCTTCTTGTATGTATCCTACTGACCCGTGTATCCCAATAATCTACATATCGTAAATTGCTGCCAGTTCAGGTTCATACCGTCCAGTTTGTGTATATCCTACCGACATGGGAATCCCAATGATCCACATATCGGAAGTGCTGCCTGCTCGACCAGCACTTTTATCGTGTATTTAACTGTGCTACCTTACGATTCCTAACCTCACTCACACGTGACATATTCTAATGTCTCCAAAATTCAAATAACCTTTCAGCACAACTCCAGCAAGGCATTTTCTTTAATCTGGATAGACTTGATAATAAAAACTTAAGTGTGACGTCAGGAAAGTGAGACCACTAAATCAGTCCAGTGACCACCGGATCTGATATCTATCCCCGCCACCAAACCTGTTTGACAAGGCATACATATGGACCATCTATTTGCAGATGGACGAGAATAAGCAAGGATTAGAACATGGCAGAGCAGATAGATGTAATGCAGCCTTTTTACTCTGCTTTGATATTCTGTTGGATTCTAGTTACTCTGTTCCTTTCAATGGCCGGGTCTTTACCCAGCATCCCCAGCGGATCAGAAAGTTCCCAGTGTCATTGTGTGCACAGTCCTGCAAAGGGAGTATCCAGTGCCAGGCAATGGGGTGTGAGGTGCCCCGGGGTGGCACAAGGAAAGGCTGCATGTAGTGCCGATGGACTGAGGGAACTGAGAGAGATGGAATGGGCATTCAGGGACACTGCACTCAGACAAGTGGCCGGGCAAGATTCCTAACCACCCAGGGAACTCGTGAACCACGACTGCTTTAACAAAAACCTGTCACATTTGCTGCATTTCATCATCGAACAAAAGCAAAAATACTGTAGATGGTAGAAATCTGAAGCAAACACAGAGACGTATTGTAGAGAAAGAAAAGAGTTAATGCTGCCAATGCAGACACGGGAAGAATGTACAAAGTCCACACAGACAGGGTCCAGAGATTGGAAATGAATCCAAATCCCTAGCACTGTGAGGTAGCATTGTTGTGTCACCAGGCTGGCCAATGCTGGATAATTTGGGATAGTATAGTTAAAAGCATAGATACTGTTCTCCGTGATCGGGATTAAGAGTTCTGAAGGTTCTGTTGCCTACATGGTGCTCGGGTTTGGGATATATCATCTGGGTTGCAGAACTTGAAGCGGGAGGGGAATGATCCAGTGGTCAGGGTCCGTGTAGGTACCGAAAGCTGGACAAACAAATGACAATGAGAAGAGCGACGGGTAATACAGGACTGATCTATTATATCGGAATGTATGCTGTCTAAGAAATAAGGTAAATGAACTTGTGACACATCCATAAATTGGCAGGTACAACATAGTGGACATTACAGTGACATTGCTGCAACAGCATCAGGATTCAGAGCTGAATATTCAAGGATATTCATCCTGTCGAAAAGATAGGCAGTTGGGCAGAGAGATAGAGTTGTCTCAGTTTTAAGAATGGAATTGAATCAATAATCAATAATAAGAAATGAAATAAGGTCAGATGGTGTAGAATCTGTGTCGGTAGAATTGAGCAATCAAAAAGGTGAAAAAATGCAGTTGGAGTTATATACAGGGAGCTGGGGTGTAAGATACACCAGGAGCTAGAAAGATCTGCAGGAAAGGCAAAGTTACAGTGATCATGTGGGATCTTATTATACAAATGGACTGGGAATTCAGATTGATAGTGGTTGGCAGGAAAATGCATTTGTGGAATGGCTTTTGGAGCAGCTTATGCAGGCAGACGAGATGAGGGGAGCTGAAAATGACAGTGATGATAATATGATTGAATTTACTCTGCAATTTCAGATGGAGAAGTTAGAATCAGAAGTAACAGTATTACAGCTGAATAAAGGCCATTGCACAGACATGAGTGAGGAGCTGGGTAGAATTGACTGGGAGACGGGCCCAGCAGGAAAGACAGTACAACAGCAATGGCAATAGATTTTTGGAGTAATTCAGGATACAACAGAGATTTATCCTACGGAAAAAGAGGCTTTTCTAGGGAGGATGGGACAACCATAGCTGACTAGGGAAGTCAGGTATAACATAAAAGCAAAAGAGAATTGATATAAAGTGGCAAAGTGCAGTGGGAAACCTGAGGATTCGAAAGCTTTCAAAGACAAAACAGAGGGCAAACAAAATAAAATTAGGAGAGAGATTATTAAATATGGGGGTAAGCTAGCCAGTAAGATAAAGGAAGAGTGTAACAGTTTCTTTCGATATATAAAGTATAAAAGAGCGGCAAAAGTGAACATTGGATTGCTGGAAAAAGATACTGGAGAGATAGTAGTGGGGAACGAGAAAATGGCCAAGGAACTGAATAATTACTTTGCATCAGCTTTCATGGTGGAAGGCACGAGTAATACCTTAAACATTCAAGAGATTGAGGGGCCAGAACTGAGTATGATGGCCCCCACCATAGAGAACATGCTAGAAAAAAATGTAATAGTCCGAAGGTTGTTAAATAACCTTGACCAGATGGACTACATCCCAGTATTATAAGGGAGATAGATGAAGAGGGAGTGGAGACACTCGTGGTTATCTTTCAGGAATCACGAGAGTAAGGAACGATCCCACAGCACTGGAAACCCACGAACGTGACACCCCTTTTTAATAAGGGAGTAAGGAAAAAAACAAAACAAACACCATTTTAACCTCTGTCATGGGTAAGATCCTGGAATCCATTGTTTAGGATGAGATTTCTGAATAGTTGAAAGCGTTTGGTAAAATAGGGCAAAGTCCGAGGACACAGCCTTAAATGAAAGGGAACACTTTTTAGAACAGAAATAAGGAGAAAGTTATTTAACCATAGAATGGTGACGCTTTGAAATTTATTCCCCCAGAAGGCTGTGTGGTCAGGTCATTGATAATATTTGACACGGAGATAGATAGTTTTTGATTATCCAGGGGATGAAGTGTTACGGGGAGAAGGTCGGAGAATGGGTTTGAGAAACCTATCAGCGATGATTGAATGACGGAGCAGACCCGATGGGCTTACTGTCCTAATTTATGCTCCAATGTCTTATAGTCTTCTGGTTCTAAACCTTAAGGAAGTACCTTGCATCTCTGAGAAGATAGATTCATGCTCTTCATGAAGGTCAGAAGCTGTTGGGAATACTTAACTGTTTTAGAATGAAGGTATTGTGGCTGCTGTCAGGGTGGTAAATAATATGACATTCAGTGCAGGATCACACACCAACTGCACTATATTAATGTGGGGAGAGTTTATTCAAAACTTGGACCTTTCCGTCTCTCTCAATTGGGAGTAGGCGTTGGGGTGGGTGGGCGGAACGTCCGCCCAGGCACTTAAACTATCCCGAATCATGCATCCTGAGTGAAATAGCAGTCATGGAAATTATCACCTTCCCATTGTCTGTTTATAATATATGGAGTGATTGTCCATCCCACTCAGGGTTCAATGCAACCACCTTATTCTCTCACTGTGCTACAGATCAACCTTCACTCACTCCTCATGGTGCCATCATTTCAGGGATTAATGTGGTGGAACTCCTCTTCACCCTCTCTGTGGTAAGGAGATCACTCCATATTAAGGAAAGAAAATCTGTCCACAATACCCCAAATACTGCCTCAACAACACTCAGGTTTGATCACAATAATTCATTTCCCTCACTTAGCTGGCTCCATTTCTTTCGTGTAACACAGGAAACAATTCATTTACAATGCACTGCCACTGATGTAGAATTTAAAAACATCCTCGCATCTGTAGGTCAGCATCAATACAGCCAGCACCAGAAGTGCCCAAGGAGATGGACATGACTCTTGGAAGAGACTCGCTCACAAAGAATACATCTAAAACAGTGAATGGCTAACTACCTGAATGGAAACGAGCCGTTGGAATATGGGATGCAGGCAGAGGAAGAGAGCTACCTTTCCTTTTGTTCTGCCCTCACGGGATGTGTGCAGCCATGGTCAAGCCAGCATGTTATGCTGATCTTGAACTGAGTGGCTGTTTCAGGACAATAAATAGTAAAACAAATTGCCGTGGGTTTGCAGTTAAACAGAGACGTGACCAGAGAAGGGTGACCCACCGCCTTCTCTAATGGGTATAAGGCAAGCCGATATCAACAGATTATCATTCTGTGGTTCCAGAATACGAGCCAATGACGTGACCTACAATACACTGTCTGCCCATCTTTCAGATTTTGTGCAGAGAACAAGTTAAACATCTGAAGTGCAATTATTTTGTCATGGACACGTGGTTAGAAGGGACTTGAAGCAGATATATGTGGAAATAACAAAGGCACAAACGATGGTGTATTCAGGAATTGAGCTGAGGATGAGGAGGAGACTGGGATGCCTTAATGGTGGAACTAGACAGGATTGGTATATGGGGAGGATATGGAGATGTACACTTTGCAGGAGAAAACGAATCAAAGAGGTTGAGAACAGTGTGATTCTAGAATACGAGCCAATGACGTGACCCACCATACACTGTCTGCCCATCTTTCAGATTTTGTGCAGAGAACAAGTTAAACATCTCAATTGCAATTATTTTGCAGTGGGCACGTGGTAAGAAGGGAGTTGAAACAGATGTATCTGGAATTAACAAAGTCACAAACGATGTTTTATTCAGGAATTGAACTGAGGCTGAGGAGGAGACTGGGACGTCTTAATGGTGGTACTGGACAGGATTGGTATGTGGGGTGGATATGGAAATGTACACTTTGCAGGAGAAAACGAATCAAAGAGGTTGAGAACAGTGTGTTTTACCCTCGCGTATTGGTGAGTAACATGTAAATAATAGTTTGCTAGGTATAATTCTTAAGGAATGGAATCTTTGATTGGAACTGAAAACGTTGGCTTGCACCTTCCCAAAATCTGCATATCATGAGCATCGAATCAGTTCAGACCGTTTCACTAAACAGACAAAGTGACTTACCAGGAGCACCAACTATAGCAAGGATAGGATAGTAACCAGCTTGAATAACCAGCAGTACATATTCAATCCGCGATGCTAATGATATCCAAGGCTGGGAAAGCTTGTAAAGACCGTAGGCTAAACTCCTATCCATTGTTGGAACATTCCAGTCTAATGTTCCCAGATTTCCATCTCTCCTGCCCTTCCCTCTGAAGCTGCTAATCCCTTTTCTTGCTGTTGGACATGCTCCCGCTCACACTATGAGATAAAACACTGAAAGCATTCCCTTATTGATAGAAGAGACAAACTGTCAAGGGATTCATACGATCCATGGAGACTGACATAATTACAATCGCTGAACAAATAGCTCCAGTTAACCCCTTTGAATTCAAAGCTACATTATTGAAATCCAAAATAACGTTGAACATTTATGATTTCTGGGTGTGATATGCAAGTGTGACTGAATGAAGGAATGTTGAAGATGGCAGATTGATTGTGTGCAATCATTCAGTCAGCCTTGGATATGGAAGTAATGCCAGAAGTTTAACGGAACATAGACATGCTTTTCTGTTCATAAATACAGAACTAAATCCCGTAACTACTGATCAGTCATTGCAATGTCTGTAAAACATTGAGAAAACAACTATCATCCATGATGAGATAGCAAAATCTGCCAATAAAGAAAACCCTGGGTTACAACAAACAAATGGCATGGATACGTTAACAGAGAATTGCACATGGCCAACACAGTTCAGATTGTTATTCCAGGATCAGAGAGGGCAGCTGTGGGTCATGCTGTTGATGTTATCGATGTTAAGGAACTGTCATGAAGTGTCATTTAGTGGACTTCGATTACATTGTGATTATGATGTTGGGGAAAAGTCAGAAGATGGAGAGGACAGGGGGACATGGCTGATTAGATTGGGTGGAGGGACAGTGATGTTCCCCAGTTACCAGAATTGGAATGTTACTCTTTGTAATTCATACGAAGAACTGATTCAAGAATACATCTACAATGAGGAATTAGCACAGACAATATTAATGAAATGTGTTTATGCAATATAAAATACAGGAACAAAATGATTTCCTGCACCCACCAATATATGCAAAGTACAAAGGGATAAGGTTGTTAAAATACACTCCTGATATTGAGCTATATAAATTGAAATGTGAATTACATAACTAGGAAAGTGGTATGCAAACTTTCTCAATCATTATTTGGCCCACAGCTAAGATCGTGATTTCACCTCTGTCAGTGAATCCCCTCACTGAGATTCTCTGGCCTAGTCTCTCAGACAGTATCGGTGTGGGGGAGGGCGTCGTGGAGGTGGAGTGGTGGTTATCATTTCTTGCTGCTCTTAGCACAGTCTATTTAAAACCTCTGCTTTCTCCATGGAACCAATCTATTGGCCGAATGGGTTCTGTTTAACTGTCAGTAACCCAGCTCTGTGATATTGTGGGAAATAAATAATTTGGGATGACAGCCAGTATCAGCACAGTGCTCACAGTGTATGGAGCCCAGACAAAGGGCTTGCCGTCCAGAGGAATTTCTAAATAAAGCTTCTAAATATTTATCTACCGTAATTCAGTCTTCTGATCTATCTGACTTCACCCTCATCTAACACCTCTTCCTCTCGCACTCAGTCAGTCGCTACGCTTTCTATCCTCTCTCAGTTTATCTCCCTACACTTGCTTTCTCTCTGTTTATTTCTCTCTCACACAACCTCTCTTCACAAACTCTCTCTATCTCCAATTGTGCAGTTGGAGAGCTTGGACTCCACAGAGGGCTGAATGGCCTCCATCCATGTCATAATAGTTGAGGTTCTCTGACCCACAATAAATACTTCCTGGACAGATCTGCTGGTCCGGTGACAGGTACAGTGCACAATCACCCATTATCTTTTCCTGCTCTTCTCTGGTGTACAGCTGCCTTGAAATGTCTGTTCAAACAAAACAGACTGAATGAAATCCGAGCAGTCGCGAAGACGTTCATGAGTGTGTATTTAAATCAGGATTTTATGAAGGATGAGATTCCAGAATAACATGAGCAATGAATGAAAAACAGGGGAACACAGGACATGGCAGCTGAGTACAACATGTGTTTGCAAGTAGGTCTCATGGTATTACTAATAGATTATCGATCTAGAAAAATCAACTTCTTTTACTGTGGATCCAGGTGGAATCCCGCCACTGCAGATGGTGGAAATTCAATTCAATAATGTAAAGATATCCCTGGAATTAAGAATCTAATGATGAGAATAAAATCATTGCCGATTGTCAGAAAAATCCATCTGGTTCACCAATATCCTGCAATGAAGGAATCTTCCATCCTCACCTGGTCTGGCTGACATGCAACTCCAGACCCAAAGCAATGTCATTGACTCTCAATCGCCCCCTGCAATGGTCTAATGAGTCATTCAGTTGTACCAATCGCTACATTGTTTGAAACAAATGAAACCGGATGGAACACTTGGCATCGAAATGGGAACCAGACAAGTCAACATTCGAAACATCAATGTAGAACCTGCAAAGTCTTCCTTACTAATATCTGAGGTCTAGTGCCAACATTGGAACAACTGCCTTACAGACACGTTAAGCAACAGCCTGACATAGACATACCCACGGAATCATACTGTAAGAAATGGGAAAATGTGTTGTTTTTCAAGGGTGTATATGATGGATCTAGGAAAGTATTAGGGAAATGTATATTTACGTTTAATGCGGATTAAAAGTACTAACTTTAATGTAGAATTATTAAAGAAATGTTTAAAACAGTAGTTTCAGCAAAAAACCTAAGATTGCTGAAACATATAAGCGAGGCACTAAAAGGTACATTGTTAAGATGTATGTTCAAGAATGGAATGTACCTATGAACAATGAAAGATATTACAAAATGGAAGAATGGAACATCAAGGTACAAGTTTAGCCTTATGTCAGCACATACAAGGGGGAAAATTGCCAACTTGGAAAGAAGGGGGCAATGGGCGTGGAGTATAGATGAGCAAAGATGAAATGGTAAGAAAGATTGGGTAATGTAGGGATCGGAAGAGGTGGCCTCACGTAGCTCAAAAAGTATAACTGTGTAGTACTTTGAAATCTCTTGC